>NW_017306418.1:765929-820696 GCF_000935625.1 Nanorana parkeri
CGATGGGAGGACTGAGGATCATGCAAATATATCTTCTGCATGCCGCCCACTAGACCAAATCGAGTATTTAAACTTTGCAGTATGGGGGGTCACCCTACCCCAAGGGCTTATGTTTAAAATAGAGTTCCTCAGTACAAAGCAAGGTTCATCATGTTAAGATTACTGCCTCTCTCTTAACACTACCATGCATTCCCATCAGCTGTCTTACTGACTGAAAAAAAGGACTGACATTTCTGTAGGTCAAAACCTACCTGTGGATAAGTAGTCTGGCACCAGTGTTCAACAAACAGTGACAACTCTTCTATCTCCCCTCTTCTCCTTTGCAGATAGCCATAGCTGTAATTCAATATCCTATGCCTCATAACTCAGCAGAAAAATCATGTCTCCTGCCCTTCCAGACTGGGCTGAGCTGTGTGGGTGATCTATGTAAATCTGAAGACTTGTTAGACAGAAATACAAATCCTTTGCGGGGTAAAAAATCACCCATGTATGTATTTCATATGTGTATTTTGCTGTTTTCCTAGGGTTCAGCTTTGTTGCAGCCATATGCTTTATCTATAACTGTTACCACAGCCATTTAAATCACTGTAGTCTGTTCTCCTTTTTCTCCAGACTTTCACACGAGGATCTTCATGCCCGTTACACCCACATTTACTAAGACTATTCTTTCCAAAATGGCCTCTCGAGACTTCATAGGTGGACACATCTTTTTTTGCATCTTGTGCTCTGGTAAAATATTCTATCTCTTATCTAAGTAGAGTCCAGTCAAAATGTTTTGTCAAATTTTGGACAGGGTTTGGGGATAGATTAGATTTTGTTACTGTCTGTGCCTCCATTGGTGAGATTTTACCCCACTACCTATCCCAGGAGCTAGAGGAAATCCCACATTTGATAGTTGTCCCCAAATCAATTGTCCCCACTTAAAGATTTCCTCTGTTCTGTTGAAAGCTCTAACATCTTAAATTTGACGTCCATCTCTGTTTTGTCACCAGGACAAAGAGCAAGTCCTCAAGCAAGCCAAAACAAAAAAAAACATATTTGCTAAAGTTCCACTTCAATGGCGAGTTGAGGGAACACCTGTATTTAATTAGACACTGTCACTTTGCCTGTTCAGGACAACATGACAGTGTCTTCTGATAGTCCTGAGCCCCAATCACATTATCTTATCAATCTGCTTACCTCCCCAGCCCTTCAGAGCCTTTGTTCCTTTGTTTTAACATAGCGGGGCTCCAGGGCATGGGAAACCATGTAACCTTTCCCATGCTAAGCTCTAACACCATCTAACACTGAAGCTTACTTAAGCTGCCCATACACCCTACAAATATCGTCTGATTTTCGTATGCGATCGCGTTTTCGTCCGATATTTGTATGGCTGATGGGCAGTGTACAACCGCAAATACTGTACAATCGATCGACTTTTGACTAAACCAGCAGGTTAGAAAACTTCAGTCGATCGTACGATTTTCGCATGGTTGGTGGCGTCTTCTACGTCAAAATTCGTACGATTTACACTGCACATGCGCAGACGAAAATACGTGCAGTCGATTACCGCAATTTGTCCAGGTGCTTTCTTTTAATTACCGCTGATTCAGCCTTGCGAGAATCGGGGCAGGATGGGGCTGCCATACGAAAATCGTACGACGGTTCGATCATCGGACGAAAAGTTTTGTCCGATGATCAAAAGGTGTATGGGCAGCTTTAGGGTGAGTGTGTAAGCTGTACCTGCAGTGAGGAGATGGTGAGTTAGCATGAATGAGTATACAGTGCTGCAGTGGAGGGCAAATGGTGTATCAGCAGACACTGTGAGGGCCTGTTCACACCAGTTCTGTCAGCAATGGTGTATTAAATGTGCATACATTACCATGTGTTGGTTTGTGCATTAATGTGGGTTGCGTAAGAGAAGCCCATTGACTTGATTGGGCTTCCCAACACACCACAATTAACCAAAAATGCTGCAGGTAGCTTTTTTGGCAGTGCCCCATACTTCAGTACACGTTAGTGTACTAAGAAACTGCAAAGGTGTGCCAGTCGGAATTAATTGCACTTAATCACACCAATACACCGAATGTATGTTACCGAGTGTTCCAGTAACATGCACATTATCAAACTGCAAAGATGAGATTGAGCCCGGACTCTACAGTCATAGTGCATTTGAAGTAAACATAAAGCTTACCACACGTACAAAGTAGTGCAGGAAAGTTTTGCTACTAATAAATGTACATAAAATAATATCCAGACAGCACGTCTATAACAAACAAAGTTCAAATATCGAACGTGTTTATTTCTGCTTCACAGATATTGTTTGCAAGCGTATTAGGCGTCTTCGAGTTTCTATCGGGCGAAGTCATTATGCGTTGAGTATACGAACCAAAAACAACACATTCCAGGCAGGTAGCACCTTTGCTATTTTTCAGATAAAAAATTTGAAAACATGATTGATGAAATCATTAAAGCAAGCCAGGCATTTATTTTCCAATTTCAAAATAATGTTGGTGCCCTTTCATGTTGCCTTAAACATTAATGAAGAAATAAAAGAGACATAAAGTCAACTAATCTGAGAGGCGAGTTTGGCTGAAAATTAATCTGTGTACAGTCCAAATGGAGCATGAAAAATCAAGAGCAAAACATAAAAGGAAGATTAGTTTCTGGAGCATTGTAAAGAGATGGTAAAGCATAAGCTGCACAATAAAGCTTTGTGTACTTCTGAACATGGCACTTTACATCCAAATATCCATGATTCATTGTATACAGCATTCTCATTCCGTTTAACCCTGAAATTCAATGGAACTGGGGATGGTTTCAGTGTCAATATTGGCTTCATTAAATAGTGTTTTTATAAGAAACAAATAGCAGGTGCATACATTTAGATATGAATGAAAGGTGAAATTAAACTGGTTATGCAACAAAACAAAACAGCCCATGCAGTACAAACATAAGCAGCACTTCCTGTTTGACCAGACTTCATGATATCAAACACAACCAAATTAATATTTTAAAGGGAAACTATAATGGTTTTGGATCAAACGTTTATAGTTTTTTTTAAGATCTTAAAGAGACACTGTCACCTTGCAGGCCAAAGTGATAGCGTCCCTGCGAGGGCACCCCCTCTTAGTCACCAGCAATCCCTGGCTGCTTCTTCCTCCTCCACAGCCAGCACTGAAATGAGTGGAGTTGGTGATCCAGGAAAGCGTTGACATCACTCCACAGGTCATGTGACAGTGCTTGGGCCTTGCAAATTTGCTGTTAGACCCAGGAACTGTTACAGTGGAAGAAGCCACATGCCCTTTATAACCAGAAGTACTGGATAATACGGACAGCTGCAGAGGAGGAAGAAGAAGTGGGCAGAGCTGTAAAGATGAGTATAAGGGAGTCAGGATAAGATCTCTTTTTAGAGACTTTTTATAACTTTCAGTGCCAAGGGTAATCAAAACCTTTGTTACCAGACCAAAGTTTTGATATGTATCAGTTTTCTCAACAATGACCTGCTTTGCATACCAAGTTGAATTTTACACAACTTTTTAAGCACACATGGGACTTTCATTTAGTATTCGTTTATAAAAAAAATACCCGGTATATACAGTATTTTTTAAAATAGGCATAGAAATGGACAAAAATGTGTTGTGTGTAATGGATGTGCTGCCACAGCCAGTATTGTTTTCTGTTTTTTATATTGTGCTGCTATACACTCACCGGCCACTTTATTAGGTACACCTTGCTAGTACTGGGTTGGACCCCCTTTTGCCTTCAGAACTGCCTTAATTCTTTGTGGCATAGATTCAACAAGGTGTTGGAAACATTCCTCAGAGATTTTGGTCCATATTGACATGATAGCATCACGGGCCCAAAGTGTGCCAAGAAAATATCCCTCACACCATTACACCACCACCAGCCTGTTTCATTGATACAAGGCAGGATAGATTTATGCTTTCATGTTGTTTATGCCAAATTCTGACCTGGCCATCTGAATGTCGCAGCTGAAATCGAGACTCATCCGACCAGGCAACATTTTTCCAATCTTCTATTGTCAAATTTTGGTGAGCCTGCGCGAATTGTAGCCTCTGTTTCCTGTTCTTAGCTGACAGAAGTGGCACCCAGTGTGGTCTTCTGCTGCTGTAGCCCATCTGATTCAAGGTTTGACGTATTGTGCGTTCAGAGATGGTATTCTGCATACCTTGGTTGTAACGAGTGGTTATTTGAGTTACTGTTGCCTTTCTATCATCTGGAACCAGTCTGCCCATTATCATCTGGCCTCTGACATCAACACGGCATTTTCGTCCACACGACTTCCGCTCACTGGATATTTTCACTTTTTCTGAACATTCTCTGTAAACCCTAAATATGTTTGTGTGAAAATCCCAGTAGCTCAGCAGTTTTTTAAATACTCAGACCAGCCCGTCTGGCACCAACAAATATTTCATGTTCAAAGTCACTTAAATCCCCTTTCTTCCCCATTCTAATGGTCGGTTTAAGCTTCAGCAAGTCTTCACCACGCCTAGATGCCTAAATGCACTGAGTTGCTGCCCACTGAGTTGGCTGATTAGCAATTTGCGTTACCAAGCAATTGAACAGGTGTACCTAATAAAGTGGCCTGTGAGTGTATATTTAATTGCTTATCATCATGCTATGGTATAATCCTGACAACCAGTGGTAGATTAGTGCTACTACAGCTTAATTTCTGTATAAATTGGTATATTCCATTCAACCTCCCTCATGTTTAGTGTTAATTGGTAAAGTCTTCTAGTTGAACACTCCAAGCCTCTCCTTCCCGGTTTCTTTTCACTTCACTCTCACTATGTTAAGAGAGAACTGTTCATGCTGTACAAGACTTTAGATAGAAATGCCTTACCACCTCTGATAATGACAAAGAATCACATCCTCTGTATTGTATATTTTTTTTGTAATTATTATTATTTTGTATGTGTGCGTGTGCGTGTGCGCGTGTGTGTGCGTGTGTGTGTGTGTGTCAGGAATGATCAAAAGTCATTTAAGAAATATGCATATCAAACAGTTCATGCTAGATGACACCCATTCCTAAAGGTTTTAACACTATAACACCCCAGTACCCCAGCTGTCCCCTCAGCCTTATCACCACACCAGCACCACCATAATCCTTTCCTTTGCTTGACACCAACACACATTGCCACAACCCCCATACTCCAGTGTTGGCACCAGCAAGCCACCAGCATTTGAAAACCATGGAAATGGACTTTATTATCAAGCCAGAGGTTTTCAAAGTTGCAAAAACATTGAATTTAAGAAAACACGTTCAATGCAAAATCTCTTTGGAAATGCTGTGCATTACATAACAAGCTTTTATATTTTCAGATGTGTTCCCAAACATGATGTATTTATATAACAAGACAGCAGGTATACTTCTAAAAGTTCTACACTGGAAATCCACAGGATATCCTAGAAAAGTCTCTGAAAGCATATCCCTTTCTGTGTCTGAAGTGGATGAAACAATAATGAGTCACAAAAACTAAAAGTCATGGAACAGAAATCATAGCTTGCCTTTGTGCCTTTCAGTTTGTGGTTTAATTGTACGTGTGACAAGGTAGGCAGATGCTGTTTGTGTCAGCATAATTCTTTGTGATTGTAAACTCTTCTGTTTTGATAGGGGGTTCAAATATAAAAAAGTTGAAAATAAAGTGATAGTGCAGTTGCCAGTAGAAATGGGGAACTGTGAAGTTGCCAGGGAAGAAACCCAGGGGTGTGGTTCCTCTATAAATACTGTGCTGCCCAACAACGACAATATGGGTAACAGTGGTGAAAACCATGACGTTGATAATGGTGATGGTGGTGAAACATATAATGAAATGGAAAATTGTAAGGGTCTGGTTACTACAGCTAACCACAAAAATGCTGTGTTATTGGAAAAGGATGTTTTTGTGTTAAACAGTGAAGTCCGCTCTGTAACCCAAGAGGGGGTTAAAAAGGAAGTGGGGAAAATTCCAGAAGGTACTGGCGTGATGGCAGTGATGAATGTGGCTCATGCGGAGACTGAACATGACAATAACAAAGGTGCTATGATAGAGTAAGAGGTGTTGGTTGCTGGGACCAACGACACCAAAACTAAATGGTTCAGTAACGAGGAAGTGGTGACCAGAAAATGGACCAACTTCCTGATGGTGACAACTGTGGCCTATGCCTTCACTATGCTGCTTGTAGTCTCAACCAGAAGCACACGTGAAAGGGTAACAACACAGGAGCACAACTGGGACACAGATTTCACCACATAACAGGAAGTGCCTGAACAAGAACCCTTTATGGCAGTGGTTATGGAGTTTTCACCTACTTTAAGGTTATCTAAACCCAAGAAAAAATAGGTAAAAATGTGCAGCAGTGTAAACAGAAACACGATCCTCACAGAACACCTTCTATAACATGCTTGTCAATTTTAAAAGAAACAGAAGGTCGAACTGACTGGAAATATTCTTTAAGATGGACACATTTACCACATTCCAAATTACAGTATAGAAGTGTAGCACCCTGTAGGCAGGAGTTCTATTATATTTAGATTGTAATCAGTCTGATGTTGATTTGTAGTCTGTTCCCCTTAAACCAGTCTGTCATTGTTTGCATCTGTCTGCTGTTGGGTGTACCCTGGCCACAGAGCAGAGCAACCAATGAGAGATTGTTAAGAGTTGGTATCCCTCTCCAGCCAATCACTGTGAGGTTAAAGGCCAGTGGTGCATGCTGGGAAAGGAGATAAATACTTGGAATGGACCATGTGAGTTTCTCTTTCTCCCCCTGGCCCTGCCTTGGGGGAGGCTGCAATGGACTGTCTGAGATGGCTAGGCCTGAAGCCTGGGGACTAGCATGGTGCTTACACTGAGGCTTGAGTCTGGAGGCCACTACTGATGACAAAAATGAACATGACTGATTACTTCTGATCTAAGTACTGGTTTGCCAGGTGCTCTTTACACAAATTGCCGTGTCTGGCTTAAAGGTCCTTGTCTGTGATGGCAGCAGTTACTCTGTCCTATTGCTTAAAGGAGTCTACATCAGCCTGCATGAAGCCTCCTAGAAGTTCTTCAATAAAATTCTTCAGCATCATATCTACAGTCTGGACCCTGCTTTTGGTGGTTGCGCAGAGGGTGGTAAGTGCTATTGGGGCAGTCAGGTTGCTAAAAATCCCTAGACAGGCTATAGACCACACGATTATTCAAGCGGCTCCTTAGGGGGGTGAACGCTACAGAAGGAACGAGAGGGCCACAAGTAGCCCAAAAAACACTGGTCTGATATGCTTATTCACAGTATGTATATTATGACTTATAGGGCTAATTCACACCAGCACCAGTGTGTTCCGGCCCGATTTAGTGCTGGCATTCACTGGATTGCATCCTGGCCAGCTCACTGCATTGTGGGGTGGGAGGCGGCGTGGCGGTGCATTAAAGTCAATGGAACCGCAGTGCGATCACCTGCACCGGAACGCATGGCAAATCAATATGTGTGCCGGGCCCTCTCCTTTCTCTCTGGGCTCCCCCCAACTGGCCGAACACCAGGGCCCGGTCGCAAATGCGACAGCTGCTACCCTGGTAATTTTGCCTGTGCTTAGTATGGGGCATTTTCACAAGTATGTGTGAAAAAACCCAGTATTGGCACTGGTGCATCCCAACCTTATAATATAATGTATTGCTAGGACTTGTAGTCCTGCATAGTTGGTGGTATTCTGCTTTGTGAATAATAATAATAACAGCAGCTTCTCCCCCCCACCCTTACCAAGTAAAGTTTAATTGCATTAAAAAAAAATCAAGTTTGTATTCCTATTGCAATGCTGATGTTATACCAGGATAGGATATGCTGGGAGATTAGAACCCCTTTAATACTAAAATGTTCAGTATTCTTCTCCATGTCCCTCTTTGTCTACAGTACAATTTATTCCTTTGTCCAATATTCACACGAAACTAGTAATCGCCTTGTCCCTATACAGATACTGCCTTTTGTATGTAATGGAACTCGGGAAGAAGACACATGAGCTCCGAAGGCCAAACAAACAAATGGCATCTCAGCAAAGCAGTAACCTATTTCATAACTATAGATTCATCCTAGATTAGGAGAGCAGATCTATCACAACAGCACCTTAAGGAATCAGCGAAGCCTTGTTCCTATTACCGAACAGGCTCTGGGAAAATTGTTTATTTGCAGATGGCCCTAGCATAGTTATATATCTAGCTAGAATTGTTTTGTCGTGAATGCAATCATTCCTTCATAACCCGTTACAATGTGGCAGATAAATAAAATACAATTTGTTTCCATGGTAATTTAAAGTTAAAAGATAAATCAGAAGTCATCTATCTTGTCATTGCCTGCCACCGGAATGTGAAATGGTAATGGTAGCTCGCAACTACCACAAACAATAGCCGCTATCCCACACATAAATTGATAATAATTTATGCATTGCTGCCAATGAAAATACCCTGGAACAATAATGAATTAACATGCAGCACAACTGAACGTGGCAAAGTTTATTAAATTTGTTTGTGCTTCATGGAATTTAAAGCGTGCAAGAAAATAAACCAAAGAAAGCCAACAACAGTACATTAAAAATCGAGGAACTATTATGGTTAGTAATAACCTGTAGATCTAAGAATCAATCTTCAATTTTCCATTTTAGTAGTTAGGACAGAGCGTGTGGCTGCATCGAATGGCAATCATAATGTACGGGAATTAAATGTGTTTGTTATGTCTGTACAGGACATCTTAAAGTGGACATTTACCCCCTTTGACTAAATATCACGTCAGCATTCAGCTCTGCATACTGATATGAAATCATCTTACATTCATTAGCTAAACAAACATATTTTTTGTTACTTACAATTTCTTTTTTTCCACTTCCTGGTCCTCTTTGGCACAAATTATGTAATTTTGTGCAAGCATTGCATCCTGGGAAGGTTATCATCTCATGAGATCTCAGGTAAAGGCATTTTCATCCCCTGAGATGATGTGCATATTCACATGCCCTAGTCACATGTGCCAGAGTACCAGGAAGTAAAGGGAGGTCTAGTAACCTGCCCTTAGTAAAAATGGCCACTGTCAGAAGACTGGGGAAGAAAAGAAAAATGAGGTATGCAAAAATAAAAAGCCGGCAATTATCCATAAGTATCTGTTATAGATTGTCATTACTAAACATTTCTAGATGCGCCTTTGTTATTTTGCAGATATGGGTAAAGTTCCTCTTTAAATTAGCAAAAAACAAACAATGAATTCATAGGTTTGAAAGCTGAACTCTAGACAGATTTAAAAGATAAAAATATAGAAATAAATGCAGCTCTGTATCCACTAACATATCATTAACCGCTTGCGGACCGGCCACTGTAATAAAGCGGTTAGTCCGCTGGCACATTGTTGCGGGAGGACATATCTCTACATCCTCCCATGAATGCATGTGTGCACTGCTGCCACTGCCCCTGCTATCATTAGACAGCAGAGAACAGCGTATTTAGTCAATTGGACCAGATTTGATCGGATCGGATTGCAATGTTTATCACAGTAATCACATGGCAATATTTACATTACCAATCCCTCCCCTTCCTGTTACATCAGAGGCAAGGGAGAGTAAAGCCAGTAAAGATGGATGAATCATCCAATCATTACTTCCCACTACAAGCAAACTGCAGCAGCAGCAAATAAAAGTAAAATAACATTTTTAACGTGTTTACACTCCTTCCTCTCCTATATATGTTAGCTCCATTCTATCTGATGTGTGTAATCACCCCTTTACCTCCCTTATACTGCACATGTGTATATTAACCCCTTCATCTCCATTCTCCCTCTGTTTATCGAGTGCACCATTACCAAGCACCATGTTTTAAACCCCTTAATACCGGCATGTTTCTTCATTTATAAAAAATTACGCCAAAAAACTCAGATCACCTTGGAGTGTGTGCTTTCTAAAAAGGGTTCATTTCCGGGGTTTTCATACTGTCCTGACATTTTTATTTGCTATGATTTATAAATGAAAGTAAGACAAACTGCCTTTTTTTTCAAATTTGTTTTACTTTATATAATCATTTTTTTTAAAGTGGTTTTAAATACCACTAAAAGAAAGCTGTATTTGTCCCCAAAAATGATACAAAATTAATTTTGTTACTGTGTTGCGTGATGGAGGAATTCTCCATCTGAAAAATAGTCTGGTAATGAAGGGGGTGTAACATGCAGAACTCAGACTGGAAGAGTGAAAAGCAGCAAAGAAGTAGGCCATTTGTGCTGCAGTGCTCATGTGCTAACAAGGAACATGCTGATAGGAGGAGCTTGCAAAGTGACAAAGAGATGAGCTCATCAATCTGCTGCTTCTCATTTTACTGCACAGTCACAGGCTAGGGTAGAGGCAACACATGTAAATTGTATGTTACTGCAGCAGAGAAAAATCCTGTACGGCAGAGCTTTGTAAATCTCAGGACTGGACAGACAGAAATATTAATCCTTTGACAGGTTAAACAGCTTCTGTATGTGTATTTAGCTGATTGCCTGAAGTACAGCTTTAAAAGTAAACAGCTATTCACCAATAATTATTGTTTGTTTTTAGGAGTCTCCATTTTGAAGAAAGAAAAACATTCAATAAATATTTGTCTATCCATCAGGGAATGAAGCACATGCCAGACAATGCCCCAATACAAAAACAAAAGTTGCCCAGCACACTTACCAGCCAGCCTCCAAACTAATGACACTGTCTAACTATTAGGGTTACAAACAGAGGATTAAGTTGCACAATTTTTGCAAAATATGTGGAAGCAGCACTGCCTTGTCAAGGGCCCTCTGTGTAGGGTGGTCCTAACTCTGATGTATGAAAGCCTATATCTTGGAGCATATATATAGCAAAGAATGCCCAAGTTCATCAGACAACAAAATAGAAATTACGTACAATATGGTTCCATTTATAACACAATAGAACAAATCTATATAGACAAAAATTCTATTTCTACATTTTTTTGCTCAGTCAACAACATCCAAAATGTATAAAGCAGCAAAGAAACAAATGTCTGGAACACTACATACACAACAATTGATCAAGCCAGTGTCACTAAGGGGTCTATTCACAAAGCTGCCGAGGGCAGCCGAGTGAATGACCGATCACAAGTGAAGTGAGCCGAACACTGTTCGGCTATTCACTTCAGGCTGGTACGGCTGATTTCAGCCGATATACGGCTGAAATCAGCCGTACATCGGCTTGCTTCGTGTGGCTTCGCAACAGCCGAACATGCTCAGCATGTTCGGCTGATCCGAAGTGCAGAAGGAGTTCGACTCAGCCGATCCAACATCTGGATCGGCTGAGCCGAACCTCCGGCAGGCTTCACACTGCTGTTCGGGCTATTCTGAAAGATCCCGAACAGCAGTGAGAGAATAGCCGAATGCCGCCAAGCGGCATTTGGCTCGGCTGTTCTGCTCGGTCCCTCAGAGGCACCGAGCAGAACAGAAAAAGAGTGAAAAAAGTAGAAAAAAGTAAATAGAAAACGATTGTGCAGAGCTAGCAGTGACAGCTAGCTCCGCCCAATAGTTTCCTATTGTCCGGCGGCTCTGCTGCTGTAAAAAAAAAAAAAGTTAAAAAAATTTATAACCTCTCCCTGGGGCCCCGGGAGCCCCCCGCTCCCGGCCGCCAAGGAGAGAAACCCCGCTGTGTCTTTTTTCTTTATTCTGACACGGAGCGATGTCAGAATAGAGAAAAAAAAAATAGTCCCGTTCAAAAGCATTGGGACATTACTATTGGCTATTGCAATAGAAATAGCCAATAGTAATGTCCCAATGCTTTTGAACGGGACTATTTTTTTTTTCTCTATTCTGACATCGCTCCGTGTCAGAATAAAGAAAAAAGACACAGCGGGGTTTCTCTCCTTGGCGGCCGGGAGCAGGAGCCTCCCGGTCCGCCAGGGAGAGTCAGATGCTTGGAGATCAGTGTCCCTGGTTAGCAACCAGGGACGCTGATCTCTCTGAAAGTGGCCGGAGCCAGCCGTAAGATCACGGCTGGCTCCGCCCCGCTGTCAGAAGCAGGCTGTCGGCCGGCCAATGGCCGGCCGCTCGGCCAGCTTCGTCTTTCAGCAAGGCTCAGCGCTCGACTGAGCCGCTCGGCCGTGATCGGGAGCTGTACGGGCTATTCACAATAGCCCGTACAGCACCCCCTCGGTTCTCCTGAACCGAAGGGGTCCTGGTGCCGAAGCTAGCCGAAGGATCGGCTTTGTGAATAGACCCCTAAGTGTGGTAATGATGATGATCACCAATGGTACACAGCTAATAACTTTCAATTACACAGTCTTCCAGGTGTCAACATAAGTTATTAAAATTACACTAAACCCAAGAGTTAAATCTTAAAAATGCATTCAAGTACCTTCACTATTAATAGAAATGTATCTTATATGTGTATCACTCGGCTCTAGATCATCAAATCATCTCTGAATTAGTGCTGACACTTTCCTTCCTTCTGGAGGGTTGCTACTTTTGTTCCCCATGGTCCCTGTGTGTGTTGTTAAGTAGTCACCGCTCCAAGCTCACTCCTGTGATAGACTATAATGTCACGTTTACTAATTGGTATTGAGAATGTAGTCCATCATGAGAGTGAGCTTAGAGTGGTGGCTTCTTTACAATACACACAAGGACCCTGGAGATTAAAAGTAGCCACCCTCCAGAAGGAAGGAAGGCGTCAGCACCAATATATAACAGAAAAGAAACAGAAGACTCGAAAACTGATCAAGTCAGAGTCACTAAACATGATGACGATGGTGACCAATGGTAGACAGTTGAACACTTTAAAGTTTACCCAGTCCTGAAGATGTTTACAGACGTTATGTAATATTTAGAACACAATCATACGAATATATTCAAACTAATGATCCTCTCTGATTTCTACATTCTTTGTGCTCATTGAACATCCATGATATATATAACATCAAAAAAAGAGAAGACTGGAAAACGGCATACTCAGTATTAGGTCAAGTGTTGCAAGTATTAATTATAAACAGTAACTGTACAAGCAAATGTTGCTAAAGATTATAAAGATGACGATCATATAAAGATGAAGACCTTAAATCATTGTATTACCCAGTTTCCAAGATGTTGACATTAGGTATGAAGACTATAGCAATAGTTAGAGAGTTACTGTGCTCCTCAACTGTAACCAAAATGTTTTAGCTAAAATGTCAACCTGTAAACCCTTTGTATTATCTTTAAGATGTAGCTATTACTGGCTATGTTACCGTTCATGCTACTGTTTGCTGACTGTACTATACCTTTAAGGGGAGGGGGTAGTGGGATTGATGCAATTGCCTATTTTTTGGATTCAACTTTAAATAAGAATTTAAGCAGAAGAATTACCATATTTATCAATGATGTCCCTGTAATCTAAGTCTCTGCTGATATCCTTCACTGTGTTCAGAGAGGAATATCAGCAAAATAAGGGATTTTAGAAGCTCATGTCCAATTCAAGATCTTATTCTGTTTTTTACAGTTTTTACCTTTGAATAACTATTTTACAAGGCACTTGAGTGCATGCAAGAGTATATTCTGCAAAAAGGTTTGTATATGCACCAGACTGCTATGGTCATACAAAATCCTATAGCAACAAGTAAGAGTTCTCACATGCTATACGTTTCTAAAGCATACGTACTGTATATATGTGTAGGTAAGTTCCCAGTCTCAGCTAGATAATAAATTAAAATAAAATTTTTGAGGAGGCCGTCTTAATAACTGCATAATTTTCTTTGAACCTAAGAAGTTCCACCCTAGGTTGAACAATATCAACTTCAGCCAACTGTGCTACAGCTTCCATAGCTTCCGTTGTCATGCTACTTAGTTTGATCTGACTAAACCGTCTGGGGTCTAAATAGGACATATTATGATTAAGTTTTCATTGTTGGATAATTTTTCTTCTAGGCCGGTTGTCGCTTGATCAGTGACATAGAAAACCTAATATTGAAAAGGTTCAAAGATATAGAAACGGATCCATCCTGTGACAAATCTCCAGGCACTTTTTTTCTCGGAGAAGCTTTTCTGAAATACAAGACTTTCTAATGCAGCTTTGAGATAAATGATTCCACTACTGTAGTTGGATTTGAAAATGTATCCTGAGCATCATAATTTGGTTACGGGTGCTAAGCAATTTCTATCCTACACCATGCCTGTAAAATATGTGATCCAAGTGTTGCAGATACTCTGAAACTGCACTAGCAATATCAAAGATTTGCATGAACAGGAATGAGATAAGCAAGGTTTCATATCATGTTCAAGTATGAAGCAGATTTTTGGCCTCACTCACAGCTTTACTGTGATATCTAGGGGGTTAAGCAATGTGTTCCATACAATACAATAGAACAGTATACAACTTCAATTAGATTTCTATCTCCATCAAATTAGCATCCAACAATGTTAACAACCTCAAGGAGTACTGTCCTAACTGCTCTTTAAGAATACCAAACAGGCTTTCTCCAATTGCAGGGACAAGTCTATAATTTTGCCACTCTACAGATCACTGGTTCGGCCACATCTGGAGTATGCGGTCCAGTTTTGGTCACCGGTACTCAGAAAAGATGTTCTTGAGCTAGAAAAAGTCCAGCGGAGGGCAACCAATCTCATTATGGAGTTAGAGGACCTGAACTATGAAACAAGGTTGTTAAATATGTTCTCTTTGGAAGTTAGGAGATTAAGGGGGGACATGATTATCTTGTATAAACTGTTCCAGGGTGACATTATTAACACACTCTTTACGGTTAGCTCCGTAACAAAGACCAGAGGGCACCACCAAAAATTAGTGGAAAAAAAATTTCAACACATGGGGCGGAAGGGTTCTTCACAGTTAGAGCGGTTAAGGTCTGGAACTCACTGCCGCAGGAAGTGATTGCAGCTAAGAGTGTGGAATCATTCAAGAAACTCTTGGACGAGTTCATTGGAGACCATAATATACAGGGGTACAGGTACTCCTAAGAGCAAAATCACACAATCACACATACACACGCACATACCAGATCAAACATAAATGAATACAGGCAATTGGTTGGACTTGATGGACTTATGTCTTTATTCAACCTCAAATACTATGTTACTCTGTGCTACTAACATTGATTAAAGAGAAAGATCCTCTCCTGCACCATTCCCTTTTCGACATATCACAGAATTATGCTGCATTGTTCTTTCGCTGATACATATACTGTCCATTACGTATACTGTCCATTTCCACAATGACTTTAACAACTTCTCTAACATCCTGGCCTATTTTTTGTTTCACCATGCTGTCCATGATGGTGATTAGTGATGAGCCGAACACCCCCATGTTCGGTTCGTATTCCAGCATTCGAACGGCCGAAAAGTTTGAATACGAACTCGAACTCAATGCAAGTCAATGGGGGTCGAACGTTCGAAAATTAATGTCCCCTTTAAGAGGGCTTATATGCAAGTTATTGGCCATAAATGGTGTATGGGGGTCCAGGTACTGCCCTGGGGGACAGGAATCAATGGCAAAAAAAAATACAGTTTTTAGAGGAGCAGTGATATTAACATTACTTAAAGGGTTTAAAAAAAATTCCTTCAAATATCATGCCTGGGGGGTCCCCTTAACCTGCCTGTGAAGTGGCGGATCTGTATAATGTATAGAACCTGCTGCAGCAAAACTGACATTTCTATAAAAAAAAGAAATGTTAGGAGGGACCAATTAAAAAAAAAAAACTGTGTGAGGTTCCTCCTAAAAGTCATACCAGGCCCTTAAGATCTGGTAGGAATATTAAGGAGGGACCCCATGTACAAAAAAACAAAAAAACAAAAAAAAAGTGTGTGGGATTTCCCTTTAAAGTCATACCAGGCCCTTAAGGTCTGGTAGGAATTTTAAGGAGGAACCCCACCCCCAAACACGGGGGAAAAAAAACATGGGATCCCCCTAAAATTCCATAACAGATCCTTGATCCGAGCGTAGGCATGGCAGGGCCGGAAAGGGGGGGACGAGCGAGCGCCCCCCCCCCTCCCTCACCGGGCCACATGCCCTCGGCACTGGGAGGGTGTACCCGTGCCGATGGGGACAAGGGCCTTGTCCCCACAACCCTGACCAGGTGGTTGTGGGGGTCTGCGGGCAAGGGGGCTTATTTGCATCGGGGTACCCCTTTAATTAAGGGGGAACCCAGATGCCGCCCCCCTCCCTTGTGAATGAGTAAGGGGTACTTGTACCCCCACCCATTCACTAAAGGGTTAAATAAAATAGTTATTAAAAAGTCCAGACTTTTGATAAAATCCTTTATTTGGAAAAAAAAACAAAAGACATGTTTTTGACTTTTTTTTTTTTATGGATCCACCGACGTAATCCAGGGTCAATCACAGCGTCCAGCATTGTCCATGACGACGACGAAATAAAAAGTAAAACAATAAAAAGATAAAGAAAAATAATTTTTTTTAAAACCCGCAGTCCCGTCCGCTCCCGCCGCATAATGGCATTTTGTCAGATGTCATACACAATTGGGCAGAGCTAGCTGTCACAGCTAGCCCTGCCCAATTGTGTAGTTTACCGACATCTGATAGGCAGGCCATGATTGGGCAGAGTCATCATGACTTTGCCCAATCATGGCTCTAATTCAATACTGAGCCCTGACTGTGGTCAGGTGCAAGACTTTAACAAATCAGAGCTTCAGAGTGCATTTTGCCTTATGGAATGTCCGCCGTCGAAAAAACTGCGAACATTCCATAAAGTTCGGCGAACACTCGAACTGCCGATGTTCGATTCAAACTCATGTTCGAATCGAACACTCGGCTCATGATCAAGTGATTGACTTGAGCTTTGCTTAGCAATGTTACCAGACTACCTCTTCACTATTAGGGTGATTTCCCATTCTTTTAGTACTGAAGACACCAGCTCACTCCAGTCAAACTAATCAAAAGAATTAGTAATGCCCAGATTGGTTATGTTCCAACCGTAATAAGGTCAGATAAAGTAAACAGCTGTAAACCAGGTATGAGCAATAACAAATCTCGTATCACTAGTGGTAAACTAAAATGTATGTACACGAATGCTAGAAGTCTAGCGAACCAATTAGAAGAGCTCGAACTTATGTTACTTGAAGAGGACATCGATATAGCGGGAATAACAGAAACTTGGCTAGACACCTCACATGACTGGGCTACCAATATACAAGGGTATAACCTGTTCAGGAGGGATAGGGTTGGTAAAAGGGTGGGAGTGGTATGCATGTATGTGCAAAACAACCTAACTGTACACAGACGAGATGACATCACGGCAGATAGTGTTGATGGTGTGAAGTCCTTGTGGCTAGAACTAGATTAGACCGAATCTAGTGGTAAACTTATTTTGGGTGTATGTTATAAACCTCCAAATATAGGGGAAGAGGAGGAGGCTCACCTACATTCCCAAATAGAATTGACAGGGAAGCAGGGAAATGTGACTTCAATTATCTGGACATTGATTGGTCAAATGGAACTACACATTCTATAAAGGCGGGCCGTTTTCTGAACCTGTTGCGGAAAAATTTAATGGATCAGATGCTTGATGTACCAACCAGGAAGAATGCTATACTAGATGTATTAATCTCTAATAAAGCAAACCTAGTCGAGGACATAGAAATTAGGGATTCATTGGGTAATAGTAACCACAGGGTAATTATTTTTAATATTGGGAACACAAAAGAGAAGTGTGTTGGTCTGACAAGAACGTTACATTTCAGAAAGGCAAACTTCGATAAGCTGCGATATTTAGTATGTGACACTATTTGGGATAACTTATTTCTAACAATGAACACTGATGAAAAGTGGGATTGTTTTAGGAATACATTACATAATGCTATTACCAAGTGCATACCTTTGGGTAACAAAAATAAAAGATCAAGAACTAAGCCTGTATTGGTAAATAAAGCGGTAAAACAGCGCATCAAAGACAAGAGCGTGGCATTTAAGAAATATAAGATGGAGGGGACAGCATTGGCATTCCGGAACTACAAGGAATGAAATAAGAGATGTAAAAATTAAATCCGGGCAGCTAAAATAGATTATGAAAAGCATATCGCCACAGTCAGTAAAAAGAATCCCCCAAAATTCTTCCAATATATAAACAGTAAAAAGGTAAGAAAAGAGCAGGTAGGCCCAATAAAAGATGAAAACGGAAGATTAATCACAAACGACAGAGGGAAGGCTGAGGTATTAAATTCATTTTTCTCCTCAGTATACATGCAGGAAAAAGATGGGTGTAATAGATATAAGAATGTGAATAGCTCAGTGCGTAAGATACCACGGTGGTTGACAGTAGCTGGGGTTCAACAAAGACTGGAAAAACGTAATGCAAATAAATCGTTAGGACCAGATAACTTGCACCCCAGGGAACTTAAAGAGCTCAGCCATGGTTATAGCCTGGTTAAAGGATGAAGTTCAAAATATTAACAACCACTTACAAAGCCATTCACAACTCAGCCCCAGGTTACATCTCCAACCTTGTCTCAAAGTATCACCCTAACCGTCCCCTACGCTCCTCCCAAGACCTCCTGCTCACTAGCTCCATTGTCAACTCCTCTCATACTCGCCTCCAGAACTTCTCTAGAGTCTCCCCCATTCTTTGGAACTCTTTACCTCAACCTGTCCGTCTATCTCCCACTCTGACTGCCTTTAGGCGATCCCTTGAGACTCATCTCTTCAGGGAAGCTTATCCAACATCAATCTAACCGCTGAACTATCACTTTCTCAAACAATTAATCCCCACACAGCTACCTCCTCGTGTATCACTTGCCCCTCCCTTTTAGCTTGTAAGCTCTCACGGCAGGGCCCTCCTTACCATCTTGTCTTGAATTGTGTTGTAATTGTAATGTCTTCCTTATATTGTAAAGAGCTGCGCAAACTGTTGGCGCTATATAAATCCTGTATAATAATAATAATTAGGGATGTCCCGAAACCAATTTTTCAAGACCTTCCCCTCATGTACTTGCCAATACCAATTAACAATACTTTTTCTTAAAGGGACAGGTGACATTTTTAAAATAACAATACAGACTAATGATTTTAGGCCAATTTATTTATGATTATGTAGAACTTTAATTTAAGACTGTTTTAGAACAATAACACCAGCTGGCACTGCAAGCTATTCTTCAATCTGCGGTCTATAATGACCCCCAAATGCTTCTCAGTTTCCGACTTCCCTAGTGGCACACCCATAAGTGTACAGTCCATTTGCCTATTTTTAACTCCAAAGTGCATTACCTTGCATTTATCGACGTTGAACTTCATCGGCCATAAAGTTGCCCACTCCCCAAGTTTATCCAGATCCTCCTGTAATGTTACAACGTCTAAATCCGTGTCTATTACCCTCCCAATTTTCGTATCATCAGCAAACACTAAGACTACCCACTCCCTCCCCGATATCATTAATAAACAGGTTAAAAAGCATTGGCCCCAGCACAGAACCCCGGGGCACGCCACTCATGACTTCAGCCCAGTCTGAAAAGGTGCCATTTATCGATACTCTTTGTACACGTTCCTTTAGCCAGTTTTCTATCCACGTGCACACTAATTCATCTATGCCCATATGCCTTAGCTTGTATAACAAGCGTTTATGTGGCACTGTATCAAATGCTTTGGAAAAGTCCAGATACACTACATCCACTTTCCTCCCTCCATCCAAATCTCTACTCACCTCTTCATAAAAGGTTAGCAGGTTGGTCTGGCAAGAATGATCCTTCCGAAATCCATGCTGGTTATCAGTTATTTTGCCATGATCGCGGATGAATTCCACTAAGTAGTCCTTAATAATTCCCTCTAACAGTTTACATACTATGCATGTCAGACTAACTGGTCTATAGTTCCCCGGTTGGCATTTTGACCCTTTTTTGAATATTGGTACCACATTTGCCCTTCGCCAGTCGCTTTGTACTCTACCAGCCATTACGGATTCCTCAAAAATGAGGAACAATGGTCTTGTTATCTCCTTGTTGAGTTCCTTGAGTACCTTGGGATGTAGATTTTCAGGTCCGAATGCTTTATTTGCATTTAGTAGTTTAAGCCTATGTTGTATCCCAGTTTCAGTCAACCACTCAGGTGTATTTCTTGTTAAATTCTGTGTTTTATCATTTACATTAAACCCGTTTGTTTCCTTGGTGAATACCAACAAGAACAAAGTATTTAGCGCCTTGGCCCTCTCCCTGTCGTCTGTGACTAACCTCCCATTTTTGTCCTTTATTGGGCCTATCTTTTCCTTTCTCCCCTTTTTACTGTTTATGTATTGATAAAACATTTTGGGGTTCCTTTTACTAACCGTATATATTTCTCACATTCAATTTTAGCTGCCCGGACTACCAGTTTACATCTTTTATTACATACTTTGTCGTTTTGGAATGCCAATACTGTCCCCTCCGTTTTATACTTAGTAAACGCCACTTTCTTTTCCTTAATGTATTGTTTTACCGTTTTTGTTTAGCCATATTCGCTTCGTTTTGGATATTTTACTTTTGTTACCCAACGATATACACTTGGTAATAGCATTTTTTAATTCGTTCTTGAAACAGTCCCACTTTTGGTTCATTAAATAAGTTTTCCCATTTGATTTCACCCACTATATTGCGTAGTTTATCAAAGTTGGCCTTCCTGAAGTTTAGGCTTCTCGTTCAACCAGCCCCCTTCCCTTTACTCCACCCAATATTAAAAGCAATCACCTTGTGATCACTATTTCCCAATGTCTCCCCGATTGCAATATCCTCAATTAACTCCGTAATATTGCTGATGGTCAGATCTAGGATTGCATTTTTCCTAGCCGGGACCTCAACCATCTGGTCCATGAAATTGTCTCGTAATATATTAAGAGACAAATTTATAGCCAAATGCTATTCTATAAAACTGTGATCTATATAGTGCTGGGAATATTATAGTCTTCAAAACTATTGGTTGACATAGTGTGTTAGCTAACAACCTTAGGAGATGGTAATATTCCCACCAAATGGAGTTTGTTTAAACATTGTTGATGTATACGTTTTCAAAGAGGCTGTTAGCCTCACATGGTTAGTCATATTGACTGTTCTTTCTAAAGTTGTTCATTTCATTTATAGATCGACTCAACTCAGTCTTTTTCTTCTCTGCCCTTCACTGACATCTCAACTCTTCCAGGACCTAGTCTCCCTCCACTTCCTGAGGTGCAGCAGACGCCAGGTTAGTCGCCTGAGCCCCTTCTCTGAGGGGTGGAAGCGCACAATGGCATTTCATTTCGGTAGCCGCCCCCAAAGGACCCACTACAGTGGATCCCACTGATATCAAACTGTTCTCCCTTAATGTTAAGGGATTGAACACCCCCTTTAAATGCAACTTAGCTTTTCGGGAACTTAAGAGCGCCAATCCGGATGTGGTCTTTTTACAAGAGATGCACTTTACCCCACAAAATACCTTGATCTCTCTATACCCCCGCGTATACACTGCTTCTCATATCAAGAAGAAAGCAGGTGTAGTAATATTGCTTAAAGACACCTGCTCCTTCCTACCCAGCACGGTCCTTATGGATAAAGGGGGGAGATATGTAGTCTTACATGGAGTTTGGCAGAGTATACCAACTACACTATGTAACGTCTAACTTAGCTGGCCGGCGACTGCCCAGAGGTCGCTGGCCAGCTAAATTAGGACCCCACCTGGAGCTCCTCCCACTGTACCAGCACTGACTTGCCGCTGCTCTCCCACGCAGCAGCCTGAAGGTAAAGAAAGAAAAAAAATAGCGCAAGCATCAGTGCTATGTATCGGCGCATTTTGACAAGTACAAGTACTTGTCAAAATGCCCTGTATCAGTCCCGATACCGATGCGTGTATCGTTATCGGGACATCCCTAATAATAATAATAATAGCCAGACCATTATTCCTCATTTTCAAGGACTCATTAATGACTGGAAGGGTACCAAGTGACTTGCGTAAAGCTACTGTAGTACCAATATTCAAAAAAGGATCAAGATGCTAACCGGGGAACTACAGACCAGTCAGTCTAGCATCAATAGTATGCAAACTGTTTGAGGGAATGATAAAGGACTATTTAGTGTATTTCGTTTGTGACAATGGTATTATAAGTGATAATCAGCACAGATTTATGAAGGACCGTTCTTGTCAGACCAACCTACTAACATTCTACGAAGAGGTGAGTAGTGATCTGGATAGAGGAAAACCAGTGGATGTGGGGTACCTGGATTTTGCCAGAGCTTTTGACACAGTACCACATAAACGCCTAATACACAAGCTGAGATCTATGGGCATAGATGAAATGGTGTGTACATAGATAGATAGAGAACTGGCTACAGGAACGTTTCCAAAGAGTATTGATAAACAACTCTTTTTCACATTGGTCTAAGGTTGAGAGTGGTGTTCCCCAGGGTTCTGTGCTAGGCACAATACTGTTTAACCTATTTATTAACAATATTGGGGAGGGCATCAATAGCCATGCTTCTTTGTTAGCAGATGATACTAAAATTTGGAGGGTAATAGACAGGAGCTAAGACATTATAACATTACAGGAGGACCTGGATAAAATAGGGGAGTAGGCAACTACATGGCAGTAGAGGTTTAATGTTGAAAAAAGTAATGCACTTTGGGGTTAAAAACAGGCAAGCGGATTACACATTAATGGGTACTGCACTAGGGAACTCAGAAATGGAAAAAGATTTGGGGGTCATAATTGACCGCAGATTGAATAACAGCATGCAATGCCAGGCGGTGGCAAACAAAGCAAGCAGAGTACTGTCTTGTATTAAAAAGGGAATGTATTGTAGAGACAAAGCAATAATTTCAACACTTTATAGATTGCTGGTTCGGCCTCATCCTGAATATGCGGTCAGTGTTGGTCACCAGCCCACAGAAAAGATGTTCTTGAACTGGAGAAGGTCCAAAGAAGAGCAACTAAGCTAATTAAGGGGCTGGAAGATCAAAGCTATGAGACAAGGTTGCTAAATTTAAACTTTAAACTAAAAGCTGGAAGTGAGGAGATTACGAGGGGACAGGATTTTGTTGTACAGCATGTTTAGTGGTGATGGCAACATCGGCACTAAACTTTTTACTGTAAACTCCGTAACAAGGAGTAGAGGCCACTACCTAAAATTGGTAGAGAAAAGATTTATCCACTAGGGCGTGGTGGATTCTTTTCAGTTAGAGTGGTTACATTTTGGAACTCTCTGCCACAAGCAGTGGTATCTGCAAAGAATATTGATTAGTTCAAAAATCAATAAGATACCATCCTAAGAAACCGTAACATACAGGTGTACGGGTACTCTTAAATACTAGACCACACAGGGACTCTTATATACACGCACACACAAAACACACACACACAAAGGTTGAACTTGATGGACCTGTGTCTTTTTTTAGGGTTGCACAGATACCAAGTACAGTACTCGGTACAAGTACGAGTACATGTACCGCTACTTTTGAGCTCCAAGACTAGACTAGAGAAAAATTCAAAAATTAGGAGGCAGCTGTCATGTGTAAGGAGCACACGGAGCTCCTGGGATTTGTACATCTCTGTTTTAATGTACGATTTTGTTTTTATAAATATAAATAAAGGGATGGATAGATACCAGTTTTGCGAGTACGAGTACTGGTACTTGCCGAGTACTTACAAGTACGAGTACTGATACATTTTTGTTTATTGTCATGTTACAGTTTTTCTAAAACAATACAGACTAATGATTTCAGGACGGTGGTGGAGCGCCAGAGCCAGGTCCAAGCTGCAACCGCTGCAACCCTGGTAGTTCTCATGAAAATGACAAGTATCTGAACTGGTACTTGAAAAGACAGACACAGAGAGACTAAGCGGAGGGGCTACATGACTGGGGGAGGAATAGTCCCGAGAGAAAGGGTTAAAAAATAAAATGGGAATAGCTGCTCTTACCTGATTGGACGTGGGAGTCAGGTGTCCGGGAGGAGCCGCATGGGAAGGAGCTGCGAGGGCTGAGGGACGTCCTCTTTCCGGAAATCAACGAAGGAAGCAGGTTGTCCTGGTCTTCACCCTGCTGGAAGTAAGCATATAGATTTTGCCATGAGTGACCTGGAGTCCCTATTGGCACAGGTCAGGGCAGCTGCTGCACAGAAGGGCCCCCAGTGGCTCCAGGAGCAGTTAGCGGATGTGTTAGGGGGTTCCGGGGAGGCTCCATCTTGCTCCCCTGTCCCAAAACGTGCTAGGAGGTCTAGGCTGCTTCTTTGCCTGCCTCCTCATTCAGCATTCGCTCGGATCGTGCGGCCACCTCTGCCGCTGATGTGCCGGGCGCAGGGGCGGCCCGGCGTGGGACCCGTGCTGCTACGAGCGGCTGGGAGTCTGCATCTCCCTCTGCTTCTCCTTCCCCCCGACAGCCTGCTGATTTGGCCTCCCCCTCCAGGACTGCTGTGTCGGGGAGGGGGGCCCGCCGTGGATCGGGACCTGTCACGGGCGGCGGGATAGGTGTTCGTTTCCGCGCTGCCTCTGCGCTGCCTTTCCTGCTTACGGCCTCCCCCTCTACTGATGTACCTAGCTGGGGGAGGGCCCGCCGTGGACCCGGATCGTGTGCGGTGCCGGCTGGTGGCCGGGATGCGTGTCCCCCTGCTGCCCCTTCTTCCCAGGCTGCCAGGGCTGCTGTGCTGGATGCGGCCTCCCCCTCTGCTGGAGCATGGAGCGGGGGGAGGGCTCGTCGAGGGAGACGTGCTGCTGCGGGTGGAGAGGAGTCTCCAGTGTCCCTCACGGCTCCTCCCACCTCTACTGAACTTGGCCGGTCTGCTGGCTTGATACTGTCAGCGGCTGGGAGGCGGAGCCACGCCCCCTTAAAGGGACAGGGTGTTCCTGGGGTTTCTTCAGCCAATGTCTCCGTGATGGTGTCAGCGGCCAGGGCTGAGGAAGACGAGCGGGATCGGCGGCCTGGGCCTTCCTCTTTAGGTCGCAGGGCGACGGCGCCTGCTGGATGTCGGGAGTCGTCGCCTGGATCCGGGGAGCTGAGTGATCCTGACGGCTCGCCCGCGGTGGAAGCTGCTGACAGACAGATGCGAAGTCAACTGGGACCTGGATTGGTGGCTGACCACGGCCCGGCGCTGCGACAGCCTGGTGAGCTTTTTTCTTTTTCTTTGCCTTCTAGTGGGGTGGGGTCTGACGTAGCGTCGGTTGGGGGTGGATTAGTCGGCTCACAGGAGCTTGGCGGGGTGGCGCCCCCTTGGGCGGCGGTGTGTAGTGATTTGCGGGGTGTGTTGCCAGGGGTTCTTGAATTTTTTGAGGGGTTCCGGTCTTTGCTAGCTCATTGCGATCTTGGTAGGGTTCAGGCGCCGCCTCCCGGCCCTGTGGGTGCTTGGTTGCCGGTGGGCTCCTCGCCGACGCCGCGGGCTGCCATAGGGTTCTGTGCACCTGCGGAGGTGGGGCGGCCTGCGACACCGGCGGTGGGACCGCCGCTGGACGGGGGGGATGGTACCTCCGCTTCCGTGGCTGGGGGGACTGATTCCGCGGCTGCTGTGCCGGGTAAGAGAAGGAGGAAAAGCGTTGTTGGCGCCTCATTCCGCGCACATTTCCGAATTGGCTGCAGGCGTTCGCTATTTTGGCTAGTGTAATTGGCGAGCGGGCGCCCAAGAATTGTTCGGCGTTGTTCTGCTATATGGATGCGATCGGGGAGGCGCACAGGGTATATGGTGGCACGGCGTGGCTGCGTTATGACGAGCAGTTCCGCCAGCGGAAGGCTGTTCGTCATGATGTGTGTTGGGATCACAAGGATATCGGTTTGTGGATTCAGCTCATGGCGCAGCCCCCGGGTGCCGGGACCGCCCTTTCCAGGGGCTGCCGGCAGTTCGGGAGCCTTGGGACAGTCAATGGACAGCGGAAGGGCTATTGTTGGCAATTCAACGAGTGCTCTTGCCGTTTTGGGTCCTCCTGTCGTTTCAAGCATGAGTGCTCTGGCTGCGGAGGCTCGCATGGTCCCAATCGTCTGACCCTGCTGCAGAAAGGGAGAACGCCCATAAAACTGTTTGCGATGGAGCCTTATCTAAGTAGGTATCCTAGGAGGGAGGATGCACATTTTTTGCAGGGCGGCTTTAATCCGGGTTTTCACATTCCTTGTCCTGTCCCTCCTGTCCCGGCCTCCGTCCCCAAAAATTTGAAATCGGCGTTTATTTATCCTTGGGTGGTCTCGGCCATATTGGACAAGGAGGTCGAGCTGGGCAGGAGCTGATTGTGTCCCCCTTAGGCGTGGTTCCCGAGAAGGAGCCTCAAAAATTTCGGCTTATTCACCACTTATCGTACCTGAAGGGGGCGTCGGTTAGCAGTGCCATTAGTCCAGAGTTATGTTCGGTGTCCTATACCTCGTTTGACACGGCGGCGGCGTGGGTGCAGCGTTATGGCAGGGGGGCGCTGATGGCGAAAGCGGATATTGAATCCGCGTTTCGTTTGCTTCCCGTGCACCCCGACAGCCAGCCCTTGCTTGGCTGTCAGTGGGGCGGGTGGTATTTTATCGATCGTTGCTTGCTTATGGGGTGTTCAATTTCCTGTTCCTTTTTTGAGAAGTTTAGTACATTTGTCGAGTGGGTAGTGTGTGATGTGGCTGCGGTGTCGTCCGTCATCCACCACTTGGACGATTTTTTGTGCGTTGGCCCGTCCGGTTCCCCCCTCTGTTCGGTTTTGTTGAGGACATTGGAACGGGTGGCCCAGGGGATGGGTATTCCGCTGGCGCTCGAAACAACTGAGGGTCCTGTGACCGAGTTGCAGTTTTTGGGTATCATCATTGATACGCAGGGTGTTGTAGAGGCGGTGAACCGGTTGTCGGCTTCTTCGCCCCCGGTGGTGCATTTGCTGCGGCATTTGGTTCTCACTTGCTTGCAGCTCAATTGTTTTGTGAAAGCTGTGCATGATCCTGGGGTGCAGAATTCGGTTGCTGATGCGTTGTCTCGTTTTCAGTGGGACAGGTTCTGGTCGCTGGCGCCGGGAGCGGAGCGGCAGGGGATTCCTTGTCCTGGGCATCTTTGGAGGGGGGCGTTGGCGTCTCCGCAGTGCTGATTCTGATGTCGGTAAGTACGGGCACCGGGACGGCGTACTCGTCGGCTTGGCGGGAATGGTCGGATTTGGTGAGTGGAGTGGCTGTCCTATTGTCTGACGGGGATCGTTTGTCATTGCTGTTGTACTATATTGGGCGGGGTTTTGCGCAGGGCGTGTCGGTTTCCAAGATGAATGGGCGTTTGGCTGCATTCGCCTTTTTGTTTAAGCCTATGGGTGGGCAGGACATGACCAAGCAATTTTTGGTTCGGCAGGCAATGCGGGGTTTTTCGGAAGGGTCGTGTGGCCCCAGACTCCAGGCGTCTGGTGTCTTTTGAGTTGCTGGTGGAGCTTATGGGTGTGTTGGCGGGGGTGTATGTTTCCCGGTACGAGGCTGTTCTGTTCAGGGCGGCATTTGCGCTCGCCTTTTTTGGGGCGTTGCGGGTGGGTGAGCTTGTCAGTGACAATCGGCAGGGTTTGGGGGGTTTGCAGGGGGGGGGATGTGTGTTTGACTGGTGAGCTGGTGGAGGTGCGGATCCGTCGTTCCAAGACCGATCAGTTGGGTCGGTGGTTGTTTTGAGCAGGGTGGAACCGGAGGCGGTTTGCCCTGTGTCTTGCGTCAAGGGTTTCATGGAGCTGAGGGGACAGGCGGCTGTGTTCCGGCGTTGTTTGGTGGGGGTGGGCCGAGATTCTTGGCAGTAAAATACTCATTTGTTTCGGGAGGGGGCAGCTACTGAGGCTGCCAGGTGGGGTCTACCTCTGGAGGTTGTTGAGAGGATTGGCTGGTGGGAGTCGGATCGGTTGCGGGTTTATGTTCGCCCTCATCTTTTGGAGTGGGGGGGGGGTGTTTTTTTCCCTCTCTTCATCTGTTGTGCCTCGCTGATGTTGTTTTGCTGTTTTTGGTTTGTGTGGTTAATTGTTCTCTGAATTTCTTAGAGTTCCGGCAAGGCCTGGTGTGGATATTGGGAGATTGCTACTTCTTTTGGGGGGGATTCGGGCTGATGCTAGGCCAGAGGGCAGGCAGCTAGGAGTCCCCCGAAATGTTGCCACCCTGCGGTGGTGGGGCGTTAGGGGCATGACGTGGAGCCGGGTCTTGCCGGAATTTCACTATTTTTCCCGGATTGATAGGCCCCCGGACGTTTTGGTGTTGCACGTCGGGGGCAACGATCTGGGGGGTCCGTGCTTCCAGGGTTTTGATCAGGGACATTAAATTTGATCTGCTGTTCCCTGGGGTGGTGGTGGTTTTGGTCAGATATCGTGGCCAGGAGGGCTTGGCGATATGCCCGATCGGTGGAGCGCCTGAATAAGGCCCGGATCAAGCTCAATCGGGTGGTGGGCAAAGTTGTCGCTCGGTTGGGGGGGCCTCGTGGCGCAGCACTCTGACTTAGAGGATTGCTCGGTCCGGTACTGGAGGGATGACGGTGTGCACTTGAATGCGGTTGGCACTGATTTTTGGTTCCTGGGGCTCCAGGATGGGATCCAGCGAGCAGGCAGGTGTGGGGTGACTCACTTGAGTGAGGTGTCACTCATGTTCGTGTGGCGGGTTAGGGGGTCTTTGGGGGGTCTACAAAATCGGAGTTCATTACAAAAATGGGGGGCCCTCAGCTGGTATGGGTGCTTCCCCCTGTTGGTGTCCGGATTTGTAAAGGGCGGGGCCTGGCCCCTTGGGAACCCAGAAGGAGTAAGTGTCCCCGAGCTGGTTGTGGTGCGGCTGGGGACATGGGTGGAGTGTTATGTGAGGCCTTTTTGGGCTGGCGGGCACCCAAAGACCCCTTCTCAGGTCAACCATTGTTTAAAGTATTATTTTGTATATTATTGGGTTTATTACTTTGGTTATTGTTAAAGTTGTTTGTTTAATAAAAGGGCTGCTGTGGCTGTTAAAATCCATGTCGCGCAGTCCGTGTGTTTATTAGGGTTTTTAACGGAGGGACAGAAAATTGACGAATCCATCAGTCATGTATCTGTGCATCCCTATCTTTTTTCAACCTCAAATACTATGTAACTATGTAGATTCTTCTACATGCCTTCACAGATTGTTATCATATTTGCTAAGAAGCAAAACAAGCTCAAGAAAATGATCATGATTTAGATTAGGGTTACATTAAGTATGAGCATATTCAATCTTTCCCCTGTATGAAATCCTCGATAGGCAATGCACATTATATCAGTTAGCCTCTTTACGATCTCAAAGTGTATATACTTTTTCCTTGTGATCTTTTTTCAAGTTAACATTAATTAGAGTTTTATTATTCATGCTGTTTTCTGCAGAAAGATGCATTTTTGATGATTCCTCATGTTCTCTGAAATGTGTACATACATGTATATTTTCAACTTTCCAACCTGTAACAAATGGACTTCTACACAAAAAGAAACCAATTTTCTCGGAATTACGCAAGTACTGGGCGCAGGGTGAAAACATACTTTATACCCTTGTCAAGGTAACACATCTGATGACAGGGTGTGCTTTCATAAAGTATAAATTAACATTTGTTATACACAAAGGATGCGGTGCCACAAATGGCTTACAGTTAGATGTGGAAGACGTATCATAACATGTGGAACTTGATTCTTCCGGTATAGAAAGCCTACCTGAGGGTGCATCAACAGATTATGAACATAAAGAAGGCAAAGTCACATCTGCCCACAAATTAACTGACAGGGTTATTCACAAAAGGGTGAAGAGTTTGGAGAAGGCAGGAGAAGTGAACAATCTAGGACAACATAGCTGAACCCGGAAAGTGAGCTGAATTGGAGAATTTTTCCAAAGCAGCTATTTTGGGCTAGAATGTTCACTTCTCCTGCCTTCTCCAAACTGAGTTTTGAACATCTGCAAATGTTCAAAACTCATCTTGGAGAGAAATTAAATAATCTGCAGGTGTGGAAAGCATAACATAGCGGAGTATTACATTATATTTTGCAGATGCAGTGCTTGGAAAAGGCATGTCTATACAGAAGATAACATTTGTACAGTTTTTGGAGGTATATCTAAACATAAAGTAGGTTTGTTACATTTATGATGGGTCACACTCTCGTGCATCCGATTGTTACACCTTTCACAAACCACATTTCACTGCTTCTATATGAAAGCTACTGGAAAGCTAAAACTGTATGTATTCTGGTCCACAACTCCCTCTTTCAGCATTTGCTTGAAGTGATGGTGGAAAAGGTGGGAGGGCTTAGAACTTACACTAAGGCCCTGAGATCTGAGATGGTGAAATAGACCAGTGAACAAAATGTTTTCCTAATATGCTGAAATATATACAAGAGAAAATACCACTGTAACAAGTGAAGGGCCTAGCATTGCTAAAGGTCGAACATCTGCTCATACATTTGCACCTATATGGGGTACAAATGGTAAAAACTGATAACCTTAGGACATCAGAATCAGAAACTATTGTTGTGTTATGTGGTTTAGTGATGCGTTATAACATACACTGTATAGCAATTTTGCTACTTTTCATGACAGGCCTATTTTAAGCAATATCAGGACAATGAGAAAAAGCACACAAAGATTTGCAATAATATGACAGTGACAACTAACTATTTCACTGAGGGCAAGGCGTGGTTTGGGAGATTTTCAACACTGTAGTACTCAATCTTAACTCCGCAGAACAGTGGTAAGTGACAGAAAACTGTAATTTGATGTATACAAACGCTTCCTTGAAATGGAAAGAGATTTAATCTTCTTGACAATTTCTAGATCTCAGCCATGTAATGTCAGGAAATGATCGGCAGCGTTCTGAGTAAACAATGTGAGCTTAAAGTCTAAAATTTTAAAGTCTAAACAATCAAAGTTTTTTTAAGCTAAAATGGAATTTAAAAAAATACAATGTAAACAGAAGTACTTTAAATTGCAGTGCGCTAAATATGTGTTTTAAAATGATAAACAAGACCAAAGAGTGACAATTTTAATGGTTACTTGTTACAGAAAAAGAAAAAAGGGAAAATAAAGTGAGTATTAATGGCACTACTAAGCACATTGGTGTTTAGTAGGGCAAAACTCCACTAATTACAAAACTGGGTTTAGGATCAAGCGTGCACCCAGGCCGGCAGCCCCTTTAACTAGGGCATTATTACTGCTGCAACTTGTCTCTCCTTCCCTGTCCTTTGATGGGCAGCAGGAGAAGAGAGTAGAGGAGGTACAAAAAGGAAGTGATGCAACATACAGACAGAAAGTTCCAGGTGAGAAAAGGAAGTGTCTTCAGTATAGGAGGGGTGACGTCCATTTTTGTTAGAGACCAGAGAAGGAATCTGATTGGCCACCTCCTTTTCCACCTCCTGTATTTTTTAGCCATGCCCACTGGCACAGAGAGAGAGAGAGAGCTGAGAGCATAACATACAGAGCAGAATTTGCTGCGTGGTGAGCAGAGCCAGGGACTATGCAGACTGTGAGCTAACATTATTTGATACAATAGACCGTGGACCAAGACTCATTTGAGAATAGCTTTTATATTTCCATTTACAAGTTCTTTCAATTCTGTTTCGGTTTTATCACAAAGGCTTGTTTAAATACCTGCACCAAAATATGATACCTCGGAGATGTACTGTGTATGACCTAAACAGCTTGACAGAAGCATATACACACCTAGATAATTTATGTTACAGATTGTTAGAATATTCTAACTTGCACCAGACGTTGTGGGTGACATCAGTCAAAATTAGACATGGTATGGAGCTTTTATTTAGGATTGTTACCCACGATAGGCTTAAATATCAAACTTTATTTTCAAACCTACTTGAAAATACGTCTCTTTTTCTAAAAAAATAAGGATCCTTATTCTGGTTAGGGATGAATGTGTGTGGGTTTGATTAGCCGAGTATTCACTGAACCTAGTTTGAAGTTCAAAAATTGCAAACTTATAACTGAACCCATTGAAGTCTATGAGAGGCAAATCTTGACCATCAATTCTGGCCATTTTTAAGACTTATATGGAACGGATTGTAAAAAAAATGTTATGGGGGACATGCACAAATGTCAAACTGTTTAATACGACTTTGAGGGTGGCATGGGAAAAACACCAATCCTTTAAAGAAGAGCTCCAGATTTTTTTTTTTAAATTAACCCTTGCAGTTGGGTTAGGGGGCGAAAATAAAAAAAATACCTCATCCTTGGTCCCATCCTGCTGTAGACTGGTCCTCACAGCCTCTTCTCCCTCGTGCTCTGGCGGTCTAAGGGCCCGTGAAGTCATTTTGCTAATGCAGTCCATGAGGAATTTAAGGGACATACTACACTAGAAGCGGAAGGGGGAGAGAGTGGGCAGTTACTGTCGCAGGACCAGGGATCAGTATTTTTTCTTTATTTTCACCCCTAAGGCAACTCAGGGGTAGAAGCACTGCAAGGGTTAATTTTTAAAAATCCTGGGGTTCTTCTTTAAATGACTTGACTGGAAGGTGCTTTTAAGCTGTATGTGATGTTACAGAACACAATTCTCAAAACAGCACCAGCAACACCGTATTCTAAGGTTACATATTTTGCATATGTAATTGATTTTTTTTTAACTGTTACATTATTGCTTGTTTTAAATAGGCATGGGCTCGATGTTCGCCGAACACACGAACTGTCAGGGCGTTCGGCAGGATATTCATCTGCCGAGCGCCCCTCAAGGCACGTTGCACCGCACAGTGCCTTGTGAGCCCTGATTGGCTAAAGCCTTGCACCTGACCACAGGTCAGGTGCAAGACTTTGCCCAATCAGGGCCCAATACTATGTAAGAGCCATGATTGGGCAAAGTCATGATGACCGTTAGCTTCGCCCAATTGTTCATATGTTTCCAGCATCTGTCAAAATGCCATTCTGCGGCGAGAGTTCGTCACGAGCAAACGGGACGATGGTCGTCAGGTTTTTAAAAAATGATTTCTATTTATTTTTTATTTTGTCGAGTCATCGTCATCATGGACAACGCTGGACGTCGTGATTGACCCTGGATTACGTCGGTGAATCAACTTTTCGGGGTTTTTTTGTGGGTTTTTTTAACAATAAAGGATCATTCCCCCCCCCCCCATTTTTGGGGGTGGGGTTCCTCCTTAAGGTCCTGGAATGACTTTAAGGGGGAACCCCACACACTTTAAATGTCAGTTTTTTCTTAACAAATGTAATTTTTGCTGCAGCAGGTTCTATACATCATACAGATCCACCACTTTACAAGCAGCTTAAGGGGACCCCCCAGATACAATATTTAAAGGAATTTTTCATTTTCACGTTTTTTTTCGTTGATTCATGTCCCCCAGGCCAGTACCCGAATCTCCATACACTTTTTTATAGCCTATAAATTGCATATGAGCCTTCACAATGGAGTCAATTGATTTTCAAAGTTCTAGCCCCATAGACTTGTGACAATCTGATTGTGTGCAAAAAAAGCTTTCTTCCACATACACTTGTGAGTATAATTTTAATCGTCTTTGTACCTATTAATAAATTATATTACACATGGAGGTGGCGCTGTGCTTTTTGTTTCTCTGTTAAATAGACAGTTTACATGATATAGTAGCAGAGTTCTTCTTTAATGCCATTGAAAAACTACAAATCTTCAAATACACATGTATATGTAATAAATATCAGTACTTCCTGCCCCACTCATCTTGAGGCCAGGTTCACACCTGGGCGATCCGTGACCGCGTGGCAATCGTGCATGATACCGCACGGATTGCCACGCAGTCACGGAGCCGCCCACCACTGACGATCACACTGGCGTTGCCATTATTTTCTAATGGCTCCCCAGTCGCACTCTTCCCCCACTGGCCAGATCGCGAGATTTACCACCGCAATTCCGCCTGTGAAACCGCATTCGCGGCTAAAACAGCCATTCGGCGTGTGTCGCAAAAAAAGGTACATGTACCTGTTTTCTGTGATTGCCACCCCATTGAAATTAATGGGGTCGCACAACAATAGCGGTGTGCAATTGTGCGCGACCGGATCGCCCAGGTCTGCAACGGCCCTGAAGGAACAGAAATGAGAAGAGGTAACTCTAAGGACACAAGTACTCTTGTTATAGTGGGGAAGGGTTAAAACTACTGTCCAAGTTGTCGATGATTTACCCTTCCTTCATGTCCCAGTGAAAGGTGCTGTAAGGACAGGAGCGAGGGTTAATCTCTCGCAAGTCACAATAGTAACCTCGCAAAGCCCCTTACCCTTTTCCAGACTCTATAAACCTAAATCTATATAAACACTTTTTGGCTAAAGAATTCCACTAATAAATGTGTCAGAATTTGATGGTACATTGAGTCCTTGTCTCCTGTTTCTTCTCAGCAGTCTGCTGGACTTCAAAGCTTCACTATTATCCAGTGCTTGATTACATGGTTCTCTCCACCCTTCATCTAGTTAACATTACAGATAATTCATTTATATCAACAGGAAACAAAGGCTTCCCTTCCAGCCTATAAACCATCACAATGTTTACCTAGACCATGGAATTGATAAGGTATTGTTTTATCAGTTGTAACCTAAACTTTGCATAGCTAACAAGGGCCTGGCATGATAACTACAAAGCATACACATGATATTCTTGTAAAAGAGAAAATATTCTCAACAGATTCAGTTATGCAATCTTCTGTGCTCTGGGTAATACAAATAAAAGCTGCAATCAAAGATTACAGCCTAGCCCTTCTCTGACAAAGCAATGAGTGTCCTGTGTACTTTGAGCTCCACCCATGATAACCTACCATCATTGTTCTCTAACCCTGGAAACAAGCAGACGAGCACAAAGGCTAATGTAAACATGGCCCTGCAATCCAAATAGACAAAGATATACATTATATTTACCCAATGAGAGATGGCACCAGTTGATACAAATCAATAGTGTATTCATCCTCTGCTTTATTATACTGGACAAAGTTTATATATCATTGTTAAGCCGATGATAACCAAATGAGTTAAAGCAGACACGGTACCTGCAGCTTACATTTGTAGTTAAAACACATTGAGCGGATTTCAAGCTGATTTACAGGAAAACTCAACTTTAAAGAGACACTGTCACCTTGCCCATTCAGGGCAAAGTAACAGTGTCTTTGCAAAGGACCTATACACATTCTCAGCACTCCCCCGTCACTCCTTGCTCCATCACAGCCGGCACTAGAATCCCAAGTGTTGGGTAGGTTTGGACACTTGGGGGAGTAGTGATGCCCCTTGCTCTGTCATGTGACAATGCTTGTGCTTAGCAAATAACTGAATATCTTATTGGAGAAAAGAGACAGGGCTTTAGTTACCATGGGGCGAGTGAGGCACTCACTCGCGTCGGGTAACATCACACGTCTGTTGGGGTGCACAGTTTTCAGTTTTTGCCTCGGGCACAAAAGGAGCTAGATACGGCTCTGGAAAGAGAGGTGGTTTCCATTAAGGCAAAAAGAGTGCAAAGTAAAGGTGAATCTGTACCATAAGCAGGCACTGTAAGGGATCTCTGCTTTTACCTTCATTGTCCAACTCTTCCCCCACCAATCCACATTAAAATACCATACAAGTACCGCATTTCTAAAATTAAGACTTACATAGGGCATGCCCAACATGTGATAGTGCTTGAATGTTGGCCGTATAGGCACTAAGCACTTTTTTGTAAGAGGCAGGAGCAGGGCAGCCTTCAGAAATTTCGGGGCCCTTTACACGGCTTTAGGCCGGAACGCACTGCTAGTGGTGTGAACAGGCTTTAAAACGATACCAAGAACACGGCTGCAGGAGCAGCCATATTCTTGGTATAACCACTTCCAGCGGAGCACGTACATTTACATGAACCCACGGGAAGTGGTTAAAAAAAACAAAACACACACGTAATGAAACACACACATCACACACTCATTAAAAACACACACACCAAAAACATTGGCACGCAAAGTCATCCCAACATATGGTGGTTCCCGTCTTACTTAGCACGGGATGAAACCTTCCAGGGTGAACTTAAACAATGGTGGCATGACTATGCGATCGATAATGCGCAACATATATCTGACCCGGTTTTGTACTGGGAAACTGCCAAAGCAGTGCTACGAGGCAGGGTGTTGGCATACGCCTCTTCAAAGAAACGAATGGTAAGGAGCAGGTATGCAGAAGCTAGCAAGGCAGCCAGGCAAACTTATCTTGCTTACAATCATAACCCCACACCGCTTACTAGATCCTCTTGGTTGACGGCCAAGCAAACATGCGACCACTGGCTTCATCAACACGATCTTATTCTCAGGTCTCCCAGAGATCTGGCATTGTTTAAATTTGGTAATAAATCGGGCAAACTCTTAGCCAACCTAGCCCGTGGGAGGAATACACCCCCACATGTTACTAAATTATCTGATACCTCGGGGAAGTTACACTCGGACCCTTCGTCAATAAGCGATATTTTTAGTAAGTTTTACCAGACTCTTTATGGATATGATCCGGGGGACAGGGTTGCTGGCTCTTCTTTCCTAGATAATACCCCCTTGCCAACTTTATCCCCAGATGTATCATTGTCGGAAATTGTGGAGGCCATCAAGCACTCCCCTAGTGCCAAAGCCCCAGGCCCAGATGGTTACACGGCTGAATTTTACCGTATACTATCCTCTGACATCTCCCCCACGCTGAGAGACCTTTACCAACATATATTGCAACACCACCAATACCCCCCCACTTTTCAAGATGCCTACATTCGCCTACTTCCAAAAAAGGGAAAAGACCCACTTCAAGTGGGCTCTTACAGACCGATATCACTGCTCAATTTAGATGCCAAACTACTTTCAAAAATTCTAGCGAATAGGCTGGCTGCTGTGCTACCGAAGCTTATCTGTCCTGAACAGGTAGGGTTTATTAGTGGACAGGCTGCTGTGACTAATGTACGCAAAATATTGCTAGCTCTGGAAAATCGCAGACTAAACTTGACCTCTCCCCATCCATCGGGCCTTTTGGCCCTGGATGCGGAGAAGGCCTTTGATAATGTAAACTGGGAATGGTTGTCGGATGTTATGCAACGCATGGGTTTTCAGGGTACCTTTCTACATTTTGTATCCACTATGTATTCTTCTCCCAGGGCCCGCATACTCACTTCCACTGCCTTATCAGAACCCTTCACCCTACACAAAGGCACAAGACAAGGGTGCCCTCTATCCCCACTCCTGTTTAATCTGGCCCTGGAACCGCTGTCCCGATCCCTTTCATCGGCGTCATTCTTCTCAGGGTTACAAATGGGCTCCCAAGACTTACACAGTTTACATAGTATTTGAGGTTGAATAAAGACATAAGTCCATCAAGTCCAACCTGTTGTGTGTGTGTGTATAGGTCCAGTGGCTCTTGGCACCAGTAGTATCTCTGAGATAACTACCGTTGAGGTCCTTTCCTTCAGCCTTGCACCTAGGTCTCTGAAATCCTTTTTTAGGACACTCCAGTTTCCTCCTATTTTCTCATTGGTGCCGATGTGCACCATGACAACGGGGTCGTGCCCAACCCATTCCCTCCATTCAGTTATTCTGGCCCAACACTCTAGCCTATATGAACACCGGTTCTGACACCCATAGAATCACCGACCCAGCCCTCTGCCTCTTTCATGTCGTTCACCCATCCACAACACTGTCTGTTAAACAACCCTCCCGATGGGAGCACATCTGTATTATTGCTGCCAAGAAGGCCATCCTATTGGACTGGTTGTCATCTGCCCCTCTTTCTCTAACCACCCTAAAATAATTCCTTTATAAACTGGTGTCTCTGGAGAAACTCGATGCTCAATTTAGTTGCTCACACACAGACAGATTTTTTGCCACCTGGACCCCATTTCTAACACGGGAATTGTCTTTGAGCCAACTCACAGAAGTAATGTCTCTATTTAAAGATACGGAGTGGTACCATAAGGCGAAATTAACTGCATCTCTTGGACCTCTGGATGTCCTCTGACGTTCTGCCATGAGATATTAACTGGATTAACCCACGATATACTCTTCTTACCCCTAGCAGTCAGATTTACCTGTCTGATGCTCTACGGTTTCGGCAGTGATTGCGATGCTTGATGCTATACTTATTATTTTGTTTACTTGCATAAACTCTCTGTGAGTTCCTATTATTATACACTTGTAATAACTGTGGCAAATGTTGCCTGTTTTTGTAATGTTGGAAAACCTTCAATAAAAAAATTACATGCAAAAAAAACCACACACACATAGCTTCATTAATTAACCTCCCTGGCGGTAATCCCGAGTGTGGCTCGGGGGTTATTTTCAGTAACATAAGTGGTAACCCCGAGCCACACTCGGGAATACAGCATATGGTTTGTTACCTTGTCCGCGATCCACGCTGTGTCCTCTGGCCGATGCCGACATCCGTCTTCCCGGGTTCCGTCCCTTGCGAGTGGCCGCGTCGCAGGGGGACGGAACCGGCTGGAAGTTTAAAACTTAAAAACAAAAAAAACCAGATATAACAAAAAATGAAAAAAATAATAATAATCATACCGCCAGGGAGGTTAAAAAGAAAAAAATCACACACAAACATTAAAAAAACACACAATAAAAACATACACACACACACACACAACTAATAACAATAGTTCATTACAAAAATGTCCCCCTCTCCTGCTTACCTGCTTTGCAGGAAGGGGGGCTGCATTCCTGGGGTCCAGTGTGGCACTTGGATTATCCTGATGGTCGAGTGGAGGATCAGTGTGATCTCAGGCTGATGCAGTGTGATCTCAGGCTGATGCAGACCATACTAATCGATCCCTGCTAGTCAATGGTGGCACCACGAGGGAGCGATCAGTATGATCTGCATCAGCAAGAGATGCAGTTCATACTGATTCCCCACTGGACCACTAGGGAATGATTCTCATTTAATATATTGCCGTTTTGGCAATATATTAATTGATATGTGGGCACTTGCCAGGTTTAAAGATGGCTGCCGCTACTCGCGGCGGCCATCTTTGAAAACCTAATGTGCAGTCAGTCACAGGGGGACATTGGGGACAGTTGCAGGGGGACACCGGAGGCCCGCACAGAGCACCCCAGGTGAGGATCTCGAGGGTGCGGGCCCCGACTTCCTCCGGTGCTGCGCAGGCCCGGCCGCCTCCACCTCCTGCCAGTCATCTGTACGGTCGGCCGATACTTATGTAAGGTTCCCGGGCCCCTCAGGCAGGCCCGGGCCCCTTACTTGAATATTGGCCGTACCCCCCCTGACGGCAGCCCTGGGCAGGAGAGAGTATGTGTGTACCCCATATCAGGAAGTACCAGGAAGAACTGAGCTGCATGTGAACACCAGTGTAAAAAGGAACCCAGAGTGACACGATTCTAGCTGACAATTTCTAAGATCAGTGAAAGCATGTCATTTATTTTTTCAATTCAGTTGCAGCTACTTTAATTTACTTTAACGCAGATAGCTTCTTCTGCTTACGCTCATCTGATTCATTTTATATTAGATAGTAAACTTCTGTCAGTGTCTTTTTGTGACAAAGAGAGGAAAGTGAACATTCCCTTGAGAGGGTATGGATTGAAATGGATGCTGTCACTCGTATCTGATAATACAAGAGATAACAAGAAAGGGGAAATGACTAATCAATGTCACCACGGGTGTGGATTCAGAGAAGTGCTGGCACAATGCTGCAATAAATCCTGACAGCATTGTCCTCCTGTTAAAAATAAGATAACAAGTCAAGTTGAAGAATAGGCTTCAACTAGGCTTGCCTTTAACAGGTAGGGTCTCCTTAAGAGCAGCAGGCAGAGAGCCATTTACTCATCTTGTGTAGCACTGGAAGTCGCTTCTGTTACTTTTGTGACTCTTCCAATAGAGTGGGCTTCCAGGTCAAGGTCACACAGAGATTTTCTATCGAGTTATAAGATTTCTTCTGTGTAATAATAAACACTTCTGGCATTACAAACACTTAATCATAAAAATCTCTTAGACTCCATTCACACCTAGGTAACTACGTTTTTTTACACGTTTTTGTGCATTTTTTTGCATTTGTTGCACGATTTAAAAGGAGGAGGGTTGATTTTTGTGCCAACAAATGCGTGACAAAATGCGTGAAAACGCTTGTGTTGTACATTTTCTATTAAAGTCTATAGGAGAAAGTGTGCTGTAATCTGCCAATAAGTTACTCATATACCTTTTGCAGCGACAGGCATTTTACTGCTTGCAACAGAAATTAAATGAATGGTATTCCTTATGTTGAGCCTTTTGTCGCTCAAAGCTTTGAGCGACAAAATGCCTAGGTATGAATGGGGACTTAGGGATATCCCTGAATAGCCAAATCCTGTTGTCACATGTAAACAATGAACCGGGGAAGAGGAAGTAACACTGCTCACTTCCTTTGATGGATCATATAATGTACAACTGGAAGGAAGTGAGTAATGTAAGCATTCCTCTATTCTGGCTGCTTATTTATAAGCAAATACCTCTCCTCATGCCTGGGATCGGGGGACCAATTGGCATTGGTGTCACTGCAATCAATGTAGGTCCATGCTATAGGGTTCTGAATGGAGCACAATATATCTAAAGAGGCATGCACCTCTACACTTGGTGGAAGTTCAAAGATCGCTTACATTTTGAAGTGCAACAATTCACAATATAAGAACAATTTTGTATGGGACTATCTGATATTATACTAAGAAAAACATTGTTTTTACATGTGGTTTCTGATCTAGATTCACTGTGATTTGTCTTTGAATGTGGATTTTGCTATTTTGTTCATTGTCTTTTGTTCATTGTGTTTATATTATTGGAAGCATTTATTGTTCACATGCACTTGGATAGAGAGCCATTTGTGGGGGTTATTATTATAGTTGAAGGTTTTTGTGTTTTAGCGTTGTATTTGGAATAATTGTATACATATTCTTTAAAGTATTTATACAGCAGCTGCTTGAAGGTAGACACCTTTTTAGGAGGTAGTGCATATTTTGGTTTTACTTACATATTGTTAATATAAATTCTATACCTTTTTTCCACATAAACTGAGAATTTTTCATGGTCTCCCTAACTTATATCTGTTGCTAAAATCAGTCAAACTGCTTACATCATATCACGTACCTTATAGAGATTGATGTGATGAGGGTAGCCCCTCTTGCAACTCCAGTTCCAAGACCCCTGGATAGAGAAACAGGTGTGCTAAAAGTCTTCACTGCTAGTAGAGGATGCAGAACTCTGTGATGCTCTTCTGGATGGCAGGAGACTTCTGAAAACACACACCAGGGAAGCAAAGCTGGACAACTTGTGGTCAGAAGCAAGCCAAGTCAGCATTGTGCAGGCAGCAGGATACCAGATTTGCAGTCAGAAGACAAGCCAGCGTTCAGAAGACAAACCGGGGTCAGAGCCATGTGGACAACGCGGTAGAGTACAGCAGCCAGAAGCGAGGTTGAAGAACAAGCAAACCAGGATAGCAGAAGAATAGTCAGAACGAAGCCAGGTCAGCAACAGGAAATCCAGAATAGCAGAAGAATGGTCAGGATGAGGCCAGGTCAGCAACAGGAAATCTAGGATAGCAGAAGAAGGGTCAGGATCAGCAACAGGAAATCAGAGTCTGGATTCAGGGTTTAGGATGTCGGGTACATGGGAAGTTGATGATCAATCATCACTGAGGGCATGAATGTCACAGTCTAAATAGCATGTCTGATTCCACAATTCTAAGTGGGTGAACACGCACACGCCATAGAATGCACACACAGACATGCATGCATCTGCGTAGAGGTGCTCGGCCAGGCCTTATTTTTTGGGCCACATCGGGCATGTGCAGACACATGCGCAGCACTTATGGTATGGACTTCTTGACACATCATCACTAACTGACCTTCTAGGCTGTGAAGGAACCAGTACACGGGAAGGACTACTCTATGCTCTTCAAGTCCAACCATGGACTAGGCTCATTACAATATTGATTTATTTAAATCAAGGCTACAATATTTAATGCATTTCGTGTATGTTACCTACCTGTAAAAGCCTCTCTAGTGTAGACAACCTAAAACCCTACAACAGCTGATGGGTGCCACCATCTTGGATGTGATTTCAGCAGCCCCAGAAGACTCAGAGCTGTCAGTGACACGGTATTCAATACCTGCATTACAAAGCAGTGGTATGACAATAGTGCTTCTTAAAAAAAAAAAAAAAATACTAGAACATTTATATAGCATAGCATGGTCCTTCACTAAATGTTTTTACCTGTTTTCTTGCTTTTATAAAAAAAAAAAAAAGAAAGAAAGAGAAAAAAAGCGTTGGGAGGTCATGTGACTAGACTCCCCCAATCAATTTTTTTTGTAGCATTATGCAGATAATACTTTGTGAAGCATCACAGGCTCCACACTGGACTCTTCATTTTATTACTTACTTGTAAAAATGCAAAACACAAATTGGAGTTATCACTGCAGTGTCTGTCAAAGAGCATATAGTGATATCTACTTTCCCTAATATATTCAGTATATATACTGTAAATCCACCCCATAGACATATTGTAAGAAGGAGCAGCAACCATTGTGTAGCATTGAAAAGCAGGAAAATTCTGTATGTAATGAGCAAATAAGGCTTGGTCCATGAAAATGTTATAATTACAAACTAGGTTTATAAAACATGAATGCATATGGAAAAGATTATTTACATCTAGCACATCTCTTTCATGTGTACATTTAAAATTTTGTAATGACACTTTGAATTATGGAGGAAAATAAACTTTCTTGTACCTGTTTTACAATTCTCCACAGTCTAGGTTGTAGCTGTATAGTAACCATTTACTTTTATGATGGAACTGTGTAAAATCTATTATGTACTGAGCAGGCAGCAGGGAATGGTAGCTGTATGGTGTCACTATTACTGGTTTATATAGACCTTGTTTCTGAGTGATGCTGTAAAACAATAGCGTGTGAAAGAACTATAGAGCACATTATTAACAGTGGCATATCTACAGGTGAAAAAAGCACAACATATGATACAGAATGAGCTGACAGCTGAATATTATATGGGAGATTAATAAACTTGACATTCTAGCTCAGGAGTCTAAAGCTCGCCATAGAAGGCATTCATTTCAGACGATTCCTGCTGAACTGGCCAAAATTCAAGCAGTGCACCACCCAGCTCAACAAATGTTTATTTAAAATGACAGCCAGGGTGGAAAATATCTGCCAAACAGGGGCTGCATCCTATCAGATCCTATCCCTGTGCTCTGTCAATGTCTGGGAGGGAGGGAGCAATTATATGTGGCCAGGAGGAATGTTCTGCTGCACAGCTTAAAAGAGAACTGTGGCCCAACCTTTTTTGGCCATAGCTGTCTTTAGGGTCACAGGAAGACATTTACTAACCCAGTAAATGATAGAGCTGTCACACAGCTCTATAGATCTAGAACTGAGCGATCACACACCATTGTTCAATGAGTTCCTGATCTTCTCCCTGCAGAGAGTGAGAACTGTCAGTCACCTCCCCACTGCAGGGATTCCCCCCTCTGTTCCTCCAGTGCTGACTGGAGGGACAGAGGTAGGAAGGGGTGGGCACAGCTGGCTCTGCCTCTAGAGAGGCTCTGTACTGTCAGCATAGAGCCCGCTGAGTTTTGGGTTATGCCGGTAACCCAAAACTCAGCATATAGCGGGCTCTATGCTGACAGTACATATTGTACAGTACTGAGAGTACATACACCCCCGGATGTGATGAATATTTTATTAAATAATTATTTATTTAGAGCCCAAATAAATATTTTATTGTGATTGTAATTAGGGACGATGTTGATGGTAGGATTCAACCCCCCTCCCATAGACTTCACCACTAAGTGGATTCGCTGCCCACTTGGCAAATGGAGTCCAGACAAATTCACTCATTCCTACCTAATGTTAATGCAATTAAATAAAGCTAATTATTTTTTGTGATGGCATTTTAATTTATTGTATATTACTTGCAATATGACCCTTGAGTAATTCATATAATTTGAATAAAAAGTAAAATGGATTACCTTGGGTTGTATATGTGATTTATAAAATGTATTTCATATGATATTTTAACTGAGATATAATTCTTCCCCCTCCCCCCCTTGATTTCTGTAAACTGAAATTGTATTGATTGTTCTTCCTTACTGTACATTGCCTTATTGAATTAGCCCAAAATAATGCTGTGACTATATGACCATTCTACAGGCAGACCACATGACAATAAGTAAAACCTGGACCTCACCATTCAACAGACTTATGTATTCAAAGAGCTGAGCTACATGCACAAGAAAACACATAATATATAATTTGACATAAATGTGAAGAAAGGTAAAATTACTCTTTAAACAGATCTGTAATGTAAACTTTGACATATACAGTATTTATTTCCAAGAGCACAATCCGATATCAGAATGCATTCACAGCAGAAAGTTGTTGGGTAAAAGATGTTTCTTCAAGAAACAGGAAACAGACTTATTCGCAGAACTCCATTATCGCAACATAGGAAATCCTGAAAATAAATCTTATAGAGTAAGTTATAGGGAGCAAGTCTCATGTTTATTATACAATATGGTGTTTAAAACTTGAAAAAGAAAAGTGAAAGATTTACAACTGTGCACTCTACAGAAAAAAACACAAATTAATGCGGTTATGTACAGTATTTATGAAATATATTAATATATTAAATATATTATGAAAAATAATTACATGTATTATAAATGCAAGGTAGGGAGAGCGAATCTTCCTAGCAGGACACAAACAGCAATAAAAATCGAATAGACGTTCTAACTATTTAAAACGTTAAAAAAAAAAAATGTTTTGGATTTAGATATACTTAAAAAGAGAACTATAGCCAAACCTTTGTTCTGGCTTCAGTTCTCTTTTGGGTGACCTAAAGTCAGCATATAGAGGTCGTATAGCCCGCTATAAGCTGACAGTGCAGAGCCACTCTGCAGCCAGGAATGTTCCCGACAATACTGTCGGGATCCACCCCGCTGCCTGATTGACAGATGTCTCTTAAGGTGACCATACACCTGCCGATTGTCTATGATAATCGCGGGTGATCCCGCAATCGTACGATAATCGGCAGGTGTATGGGCAGCGTGAGGTGGCGTGTGACAGCAACAGTGTTCCACTCCGGCTCGAAGTATTGGGAAGAGTACATATTGCTTTCTTAATACTTCTCCTTTAGCTGACACACAGAGAGCTGTACCATGTGGTAGGGCTGTGTAAATCTCAGGACTAGAAATAAGCCTAGAAATTACCTATTCTGGTGAACCCCGTGGCGGAACTACCAGGGTCCTGGAGTTCCGCCACTTGGAGGGGGCCCAGGGCAGGAGGAAGGGGCACCTGGTAACCGCTGATTACCAGGATATTTATTATCCCGGTAACTGCTAATGTCAGTCCTGGGACCTCTTCCTCCTGTCCTGGGCCCTACATGCTTCACGCTGCTCACCTTGTTCCGGGCGCAGCATGAAGTATGATCCAGCCGGGGCAGCAGCCAATGAGTGGGAGCGGTGTTGTCCCCGCCCCCTCATCACACAGAACTGCTGCTGAATAGAGAGCTGCTCCGGACATGAAGGGGGAGATAGGGAGCTGGAACTATGAAGGTGACATGGGGTCCGGGAGCGGAAAGCTGGGAAACCTTTACCAAAATTAGCCTCAACGTTTACAATGCAGACTGCTTAGGCAGACTTGGGCAGAAAATGTTCCCATGTTGCTCTGCAATTTGTATTTTTCCCTATATATTTTGTGCATTTTGCTGTCTGACGTTTGTGCACAAAAAGAAGAAAAAGACAAAAGAAAACAATGAAAAAAGTTTAAGTGGCAGTTCACAAATGATCTTTGTCCTTTCTCAGAAAAAAAAGATTTCTGTCCTTTGCCTTGAATCACCTCACCGTCTCCATTAGCTCTAAGGCTCCATTCACACGTGGGCAGTTTGTCGCTGAAAGCTAAACATTCAAAACACTCAGGGCAAGGAATCCCATTCATTTCTATGGCTCTTGTTCACACCTGAGCATTTTCTGGCAAGCACATAAATGCCTGTTGCTGGAAAGAATACATGAGCTACTTTTTGGCACATTACAGCTCTTTTTGGTCCCATAGACTTCAATGGGAAACAAATGGAAACACGCGTTTTTGCTTGATTTGTCACGCGTCTTGTCACACAAAGTTTCCCATTGAAGTCTATGGGACCAAAAAGCGCTGTCTGTCAAAAAGTAGCTCATGTACTTCTTCCAGTGACAGACATTTTTCTGTTTGCAATAAAATGCTCAGTTGTGAACAGGGGCCATAGAAAGAAAATTGGATTCCTTGTCTTGTGCATTTTGTTACGCTTAACTTCTGAAACCTAATTGTAATAATATATTATACATGTTGTGTTAAATAGCCCATTTTCACAGCTATATGAGCATTGTGGACGTAAACCTCCACATGAAATATTGATAATCTCCAGAAACTCAATGAGTTGTTTTAAAACTTCTTTAGATTAAACTGTATATGCAACTCATTTAACAGTGCATTGTAAGCTGTTAGGAACAACTTGGCTTAAGTCTCCTCTCCCCCCTGGGCAAAAAAATAATAATTTTAAGCAATTTTCAGGCAACAATCAGAACCAAAAAATTAACTGCAAAAATGATTCAGCAAATATGTTAACTATGCTGAAGTAAGAAGACACAGTTTCTTTAATCTGAATCCAGTAAAGCCAAATCACAAGAGCGATAGGTGTGTATCCTTCATGTACCAATCAATTTAACCCAAAAAAGGTCTGAACAATCTAAATTTTTTCCGGACATAGAACTATCAAAAATCAATATGTCTGTGAAGGTATACGGATATATAAAAAATCAGTAAATGGGTGCTACAGCTATAAACCGAGACTTCCTCAAAGTCTCTAAACTGAGACTCAGACAACTTAAAAAAATAAGTTAGCACACCAGACATGTTGGCATTCCAATGGGTGTATTATTAAATCAATGGCAATACAAAAAGATGTAGAAAGGTAAATCTATCCAGAGTGTCGTCCAAAGCTGCTCAGCTGTATTGTGCATATAATTGCTAATTGAAGGTAATAGAAAGTAAAATAGATTACAGAGCTAGGAGACATCCAGTGCAAATAAACAGCACAATATAGCAAAATGACACCGAACACCAGCGGCGATTTGTGAGACTGGGCTTGATAAATGGGTATACTCACCTGAAAACATTGTCACCGCTTCCTCCACCTCTACCTGTATTGGGTGTCCTCCATATGTATTCCGTATCCCCTGCTAAATTGTGCTTTTTTTCTTTTTATGGGGGGCAGACTGGTGTACATCTCCAATGCCTGGGACAAAAACCAAAGCTCCAAGCAGGTAGGCTTGCATTTTATTTTTTACTGAAGAAGAGTATCTTCAAACCTTTCATGACCAGAGGTCATTGAAGGCTAGATGTCCAAAAGTTTAGTAGCTTTATTATGCAACTTTACAATAACTCTGACTAATTTGGCTACCTGAATAATTTTTGTTTTAATAAGGCATATATTGGTATCTATTTTAATAAATGTTTTGCTCAAGTTTTTATTTGTAGCTAATAAGTAGGGATGAACTCAGGTGCGGACCGGCTTCAGTTTAAATCTGAGCTACTCTAAATCCAGAAGGAAGCTCTTTGTGAGACACCCAGTCATTTACAGGCAGGGAATCCCCCACCTGCAGCTACACATAAGCAAATGGGTGGGATGCTGTGACATTATTGACCTTAAATGGCCACATGGCTATATTTGGTCAATTACATTAACTTAATATGGCCATGTGGCCATTTTAGGTCCATGATGCCAGCACAAGCATCCTTTGATTATGTGCAGCTCCGGAGTGGGGAATGCCCTGTCTTGCTGTTGATTGGGTTGGTGACCCCATGTCCCTTAAGGGTTGGGAGGAGCTAAGGTTCCGTCCAAACCTGAGCTCACCGCTACTGATTAGTGGACAAAATTGTGAAAAAAACGCATTTTGGGCTTTTAAACTTTTTGTTGTTGTTGTTCTTTACACACTCTAATGATTTATAACACTGTACTTCATTCATTTACAAACAAACTTCTCCAGCATGCACCTGATCACCATGATTGGCTGTCATAGTGATCACATGGTCAGAGAACAGGCTGATCGGTGCTTGATTGATTACCTGTGGCTGTCAGTGACATAGTGGTCTTAGACCTAGGAGCATGCACCTATGCTTAGAGTTGCAGTGGGGGAAAACAAAATGTTGGGCCCCTGTTCAAAAACTGCCCAAGTACAAACATATTCAAAAAAGATAGAAAGATATTAATGAAGAGTACCCTGAAATCTCTCCTGCATTCATAATATACAGCTAGGGCAGACAATGAATGCTCCTTCATTTCCAGTGCAAATGGTGTCAAGAGTAAATAGGAGAAGCATTCTGTATTTCACAGTGCTTGTCAGACAGGGAGTAAATTAGGTGCTCACTGCTTTACAATGGCTACTATCAATGGTTAGGGCATCATGAATCAAGAATGCCTGCCATTTCTCACCTGCCCTGCAAGAGAGCAATTTTCAGGTCAGCAAGAGGCAAGAGGGGGTTCCAGACCCCAGCCAACCCACATCTGGTAAAAAAGGGACCCTGAATCACAGAGGGCCCTTGTGCAGCTGCACAGTCTGCATCAATAGTCTGTCTGCCCCTGCACAGCTGCTACGTAATGAACTGTGAACATTAATCTACATATCTGGTTATCTAGTGGCTAAGGCCAAGTTTTGATGGGTTGAATTGTTCAGGGCTGTTTTTTTTCAGAACTCCAAAGCACAAATGTCTTGCACAGTTCTCGATTCTGAGGAACATTGGACACCCTTCTGCTAGACTCCCCATAACATAAAACTAGAGCACCAGTGATAGTGTTCTAAAATCATCATGATGCTTTTAGAAGGGTGGCAACAGAAATTACAGAAGATAAATCTCTCCACTTGAATCCCCAAAAGACATGTTCAGCTGACTGTTCATTAAATACAAAGTAATCCACTGATGGTCCATCGTGACATATAATGTCACAGACCTCCCACTGAATTACTTTGTTCACTAGCAGTCTTCCTAGAGAATATAGCATAACAGTGGCTATAAAGAACAACAACAGCATATCACTGCAGGGTTCGGACTTTCATAGACTTACAACCAGGGCCGACCCTATAAAAAGGCAGACTGTGGCAGTTGCCTCAGGCTGTATGTCATTGGGGGGCGGCAGGGGGTGGCCACAGCATCCCAGGTTGCTAAAAGCTCTTGGCTTGTGACACTCTGTCTAGCTTCCCACCCAGCTCACTGATGGCACCGGTTGGAAAATGTACTAAAATCATATGAGGTATTTGATTTTATTGAGTTTTATATAGCTCATTGAAGCCAAATCTACCAAGGATTTCAGGGTGCTCCTGAGCGAATCTGTAGCCTCTTGTCACACAACTATCTAATGAACAACCCCACAAAGAACATGGGGACAACATACTTAAAGATTCATTGTTTACTCTAAGTATTAAGGCAGCTATCTGTCCAGGGGCGTAGATAAGGGGGGGATAGGGGGGTTCAAACCCCCCCCAGAGGGTCCTGGCAGTGGTGTTGTGAGAGGGGGCAGAAGGGGGGAATGTGCTCCCGAGCGCCCGTCTGAAGGATATCCACAGACAGGCAGGGTCTTCTAAAGTTAGGCCAAAATGTATTCTGCTAAATATTTTTGGTAAAAACAAAATCCCAATAAAGTATATACTAAGCTGTTTGTGTGAATTGAACCAATTATAAGTGGTACCTCATGGTTTTTATCCATATGGTGTCAAACAGCAAAATCGGTATTGCTCGGGGTAAAGGATTGGTTTAGGAATGATATTGCCGGTATATTTTTTTCAAACCTTTGTGTGTCTGCTACATAAAATCTTATAGGAAGCTGAACCCCCCCCCAGGAAAAAAAATGATCTATGGCCCTGTATCTGCCCACAGTGATTGTGAATGGCAAATGTCTGACAGGAGTATCCTTTTGAATTTCAAGTCTTGTGCATTAAATTGTTTATTCCATTTAATGATCAAACATTAAAGAGTTGCATCTTCTGCCAACATGTCCTGGAAGAAAACAAGTGATGTACACAACTTTCTCATTACATAAAGCTTGCTGGAAGCCTCTGCTGGGGGCTTTCCAATAGCTACAATATTCACAACAATAGCTGACTTTATATCAAATCTCTTGTTGCGAGGTGACTCACATAGGATTATGAAGTTTACTGATCCTTACAAGTGAAACTATAATCATTTAACTGTGTACTTGGCTGGTATTAGTTTAAAACTGAACTCCAGGCAGACATAAAAAATAATGCAGTTATGTACGCAATAAAAAATAAAGGTATTTTCACTTAGAATGAGCATTCGTTCCTGGATCACAGGAAAGGCGAGCATAGGAATAACTTTATTACATGCTTCTACTCTTTCCAAGTCCTGGACCAGACTGGTTTGGTCATAGGGATATAGGGATAAGGGAGGGATATGGGCTAGGGATAAGTATAGTCTATGTTCCATGAACTTTGCTACAGCGTTCACATTTTTAAATACCTATTCTTTATTTGTTGTTATTGCATTTGTGGCCTGTCTAAGAGATTTTAGACAGGCCACTAGAGGGAACTCTCAGTGGCTAAGTGCCGTTATTATTTCCATCTCTTAAAGTGGACCATTACCCATATCGTTAAAATAACAACAAACACAACTTTAGAAATGTTTAGTAATGACAATTCTACAAACACATACTTCTAGATAATTGCCAGCTCTGTATTCTTTGCATTCCTTATTTCTCTTTTCTTCCCCGGTCTTCTGACAGTGGTCATGTTTACTAAGGGCAGGTTACTAGCTCACCTATTACTTCCTGGAATTCTGGCACTTGTGACCATGCACATCATCTCAGGGGCGGAAAATGCCTTTCACTGAGATCTCATCAGATTACAAATGAGATTTCCCAGCAATGCTCTGCTGATGACAAAGCAATCCCAGTGTGCATTGCTTTGGTAAACTGAAGTATTTTGCATTTTCAAAGCAGGAAGTGAATGCTCTGCAAGTGTAAGTAATTCACAATCACAGCATTTTACACCTGACATGTCTATGTTATTATTAATCATCATACATAGAGGGATGCATTGGTAGAATTAGATTTTTGAGTGTAAAGGTCCGCTTTAAGGTGTATGTCAGAGCACAATTAAAAAAACAACATCTCTGCAATACAAGCACATTACCCCATGTTTTTTACATCTTTATTCTGACCAGCTTTGTTACTGAGTGCTAATTAATGAGGGCACTGAGTTGAACTCTGTGTCTGTTGAACTGCATCATCATATTTAGATGGCAAGAATTGGAAAATGGCTGTTATGACATTTTCTATATAACTGCATATCTGTTTCTGTGATTTCAGTTGAGCTTTAGGGCCCGTTTACCCCATATGTGTTTGTGCTGTGCTGGCCCTTTTTTTTCCAACGCAATCTGAACACAAGAACAGGCAAATTGCATTGTCACGGGTTGGCATAGTATGCAACATGCAGTACTTTTTTTTTATGGAAAGCAGTGAGAGTACAACCGCATAGCACCATGGTGTGCTCATAGAACTTAATTAAACAGTGTGATGCGACTTCAGCCGAGCACATTGGCACTGTCCGGGCACACACACACTAGCAGCTTTGCTGTTGAGCACAGATGCTGGTGTGAACAAGACTTTAAAGAAGAACTCCTTTGCAGTGGGGCTACCCCTGCACTGCAAGGGCTAAGTGCCTGTTTGGTCCAGGGGGCTCAAATAAAGCAGATTTACTCAATTGATCCTCAGTCCCTGTGGGCTGCTAGACAGTCCCCGCATCCTTTTTTTTTCCTGGGCTCAGGTGCTCTAAGGACTGCTGATGTCATCAAACATTACGCAGGTCCAATGACCTGCATTAGAAGTGAGGATGTCATGGTACAATCCATAGCTGCAGCAGAGGGGGAGAGTGGTGAGCACTGGCTGGACAGGACAGGTGATTGAATCTGCTTTATTTCAGCCCCCTAGACATAAACAAGCACCTAAATCTTGCAGTGTGGGAGTAGCCCCGCTGCAAAGGTAAGTTTTTTTTTACTTAAATGAGAATTATGGGGTAAGTGTAAGACATATACTAACTTCCTCCCGTGACCCAAAGCTCAGTATATCACGGGCTGTTGCCTGCCATGTACCGAGAGAGCTGCAACCGGGACTGATTCCGACAATACTGTCGAGATTCACCCAGCTGTGTGAGTGACAGCGGGCTCTGCCTACCTAGAGGCAGAGCCAGCTGTGCCCACCCCATCCCCTGTCCGTTCCTCCAGTCAGCGCTGGAAGATCGGAGAGGGGAGGGGGGGGATTCCCTGCGGGGAACGGTGACTGACAGACACCGCTCTCTGCCAGGAGAGGATAGGGAAGTGAGCCAATCGGCTGCATGTTTCTGCTCACTTCTCGATCAATAGAGCCAACTTGCTTGTCACAGGTCGGCTCTAACTATGAGGATGAGTGGAAATCACTCACCTCATAGTTCTCCTTTAAGCATGTATTCAAATAACCTTCTCTTGTATACTACACTGCATTTCCGAGTTTATATATCAAATACAATAATCGAAATATGGAAGCAAGAAGAATTGTGAAAGTCAGAGCAAAATGATATTCAGATAAAAGATACAATAATAATGTAGAAAAAGTACCTTCTGAAAAAACAATAGAGTTTTGCTTAAACTAAGCAACCTATCGTGTGCTCCCTTTCCCCTATAAGCCAGAGCTGGGTGCACCTTGCACTGGAGCTTGCAGCCATTCCAGAATACATCAGCGTTCCAAAACAAACAAATTAAGACAGTAAGAATACAGCTGCTTCAGGCCGGGGAACACAATGAAGGAAGTAAATCACATTCCGCCTAGATCAATTTGTATTGTTAATTACAGTCATTACAGGGAAGTCATTTACTTAGAATCAGATTTAAAACTGCATAGAGCAACATTTTAGTGATTTGTACAGAGGATATACTTGATTTTAGTGCCTTGGAACGTGCAGCAAATCCATTTACCAGATGGATAATTTAAAAACTTTAATTGACCCAAAAGGCATTTGTGTTCCTTTAAAAAGCACGTTCCATCCAATGATAATGTTTATGTTTCACCGGCAGAGAATAAGTAATTGGTCTAGGATATATATTTTCTGCCAGGACAGCACATTTGCATCTTTAGGACCTCTCCGTACTTAAGAAACAACCCTTTGCAATTCTAGGCCTGGACCTGTTCCTGTTCAGGCTGATTCAATTCAATTGATGCAAAGAGGCCATTGGATAAGGAACTTCTGCTACAACTAGATTAATGTAGTATAAAAGGAAACCTGGGTCTGTATGCCAAGGGCAAGCGATAACAATTCAGAGCATGTTGGAACAATTTGTGTCTTGCAATTGCTTTTAACCCAGTCTCTTTACAGAGTTCCAAATAAATGCAAAGCCGCCAGATTTTACTTTATGGCTCTTCTGCTGAGTTGCTGTGCATAGTTTGCATAAGTATGTTCATTGCCATGCTGATAAATATTTATTTAATGCATATTATATTTTTATTTCTGTATTGTAAGTGGTTGTTGATTTATAACAAAATATGTGCCATGCGACAGACTTACAAAAAAGCACAGAATGCGTGTTGGTCGATTTCAAATCGAGTAGTTTGCATTTAAAGTGACTCTTTACTTTTCAATGCAAAGTAAACATGTCACTTAAAGTGACACTAAACTAAGGAGTTAAATCTTCAAAATTCATTCAAGTGCCTTTACTATTAACAAAAATGTTCCCTATTTGTGTATCACTTGGCTGTAGATCCTCAAATCATCTCTGAATTGGTGCTGACACTGTCCTTCCTTCTGGAGGGTGGCTACTTTTGTTCCCCATGGTCCCTGTGTGTGCTGCAAAGTAGCCACCACTCCAAGCTTGCTCCCGTGATGGTCTACAATCTAAGTACAAATTAGTGTACTAAACGTGACTGTAGTCCATTTCGGGGGTGAGCTTCGAGTGGTGGCTACTTTACAACACACACAGGGACCACGGGGAACAAAAGTAGCCACCCTCCAGAAGGAAGGACAGCGTCAGCATGAATTCAGAGACAATTTGAGGATACACAAATAATATACATTTTTGTTAATAGTTAACATACTTGAATTCATTTTTAAGATTTAACTCCTGAGTTTAGTGTCACACCAGTAGCATATACTTACCTTTTCTTGCTCCTAAAATGCTACATTTGGCTGTTGTAACTAGGGAAGGATAGTCCTCTGTAAGCTCCAAACTGACTTTTTAGAGCTTACACAGGGCTACAGATTTATTCTGTGCCCCCACATGACAGCACACAGCCAATCACAAGTCCCCAGGACTATCAAATGAACAAGGGGGAGTAAGCCACATGCTAACCCAGGTAGTCCACATTGTTGCTGGTGGCCAAACGGAAAAGTAAGGAAAGGTGATTACATACTGCTGGGGTGGAAGTTGGGTGACCCCTTTTACTGTTCCCTGCATGGGTAATGGGAAGGGTCATTTTAAATGCCAAGAAGCAAGTAGAACACTCAATAACTTGGTACTTTAAATGGAGAACTTTGCTAAAAATGTCAAAAACCAAACTCACTTTACCATTATTCTGAGTTCTCTTTAAGATTTTCAAGCCAAAGTTAGGAGACTTTGCTTCTTTTTTTGTATATTAACTCTTTATTTTACATTTTCCACATACAAAACATTATTCTCATTAAAACATTATATTTTACAATCACCTCTAGTTAACCCATTCTTGTACATACTTATACAATCAGCATGACCTTCATGTATAACATTCTTCCTTTCCTACCAACCATGTACCCTCCCTCTCTAAGCTCTATTATTCCTTCTTCTGTCCGGTTGTAACCAAAAGTTGCTTTATTATTTTCCCCCTATTAATTCTCTATCTATCACTCTATGGTTCCTATTCTTCCTAGGGAGTCCTTTATTTGGGTTCGTCTCTGGGTTCTAGAGGGTCTTGGTAAGAGGTGCCTTCTTCCCTATCCTATCCCCC
>NW_017306418.1:820818-826109 GCF_000935625.1 Nanorana parkeri
CCCCCCAGTGGTCTTATACTCCCTTTGGTTCAATTATGTGCTATTTTAGTGCAATGTGTACTTTTACATATTTTATCTAAAAATAAATAATAAATGTTAATGATAAATATTAATAGTAAATAACAGTTAGAGATTAATAAGATATTATTCCTCTCTCTTAAAGTGAATGTATAATAAATAGTTATGTGCATCTAAAGGAGACTTTGCTTCTGATTAGAACTTCAGTCTCCTGTCTACTGATTCCATGTTGTGCATCCTCCCTCTCGATCTGAAATGCATGTGAGGCTGCTGGAATCTTAGAACACATTGGCCTCATTTTTAAGTGCTTATATTTAGAGCCATTTAGAAGGCGAAGACACTGACCGGTACAGGAATTTATCTAGATGATCTGTCTGCGGTAGAAGATAAATGTCAAATACAATTAGAAGCACTTAGCAGGAAGGCTGAGTTCCCCGAGTCATTTCCAATGCCAAATTTTCACTGGAATGTAGGTTTACATAAGGAAGGATGCGTTAGGAATAGGGAGGATCTACTTTGCTCTTTCCCGTGAACACAATGCAAAGTTTAGTACTATTAATATTCGTTCCATTCCTCCCATCCATCCCAAGTATAGGACTCATAGCACTAGTGGTACATGTCCTCTCTTTGTATGGTATTCAAAGAGACTTGGCAACTTATTAGATGGAAAAAAACAACAGCTACCATTGCCAACTTAATTTTGCTTTAAGTTCAGTACACCTTTTTACGTTCAGTACACCTTTCAAAGTATTTTAAATCTAAAGTTTGACTATCTAACAATGATTCATATTGACTAAACCCCCCTAAAACATAAGGGATTGCTTAATAAGTGGTAATGGATTATAATAACTAGCCATCAGAACATAAAGCAAGTTCCAAAAATCTTTTCCCACAGATGTACTTTATTTATTTATTATTTTAATTGCTAGATCTTCCTATTAATCACATTGAAAACTACTAATTAGCTGCACTTCTATTGTCATTAATCTTCTTTATCTTATCAATCTAAGTTACTTAACGCCAACAAAGACACCTGCACGGGTACAAAAATAAAACCTCCCTCTGTCTGTTTTTAGTGCTCTTTCTTTGTCCATCAAGAAGGTCATAATTTGCACCTGTGTACTGATAGCAATACGTTTCTTTTTCTCTGAAATATCTGTTTCTATAGCTCTTAAGTCCGGGTTAGTAGCAGAGTATTGTATTGTGTGTTGTCTGGTGCTGCTGTAATGAAAGATAGCACTTTAATTTAAAAAAAAATCAGAAGAATCTTGGACAACTGGACAGTGATATCTTCTTGATGACCTCCACAAGTTTCTACACACATATAAAAGCAGACCTGCAGCAAATCTGTGCATCAGGAGTTCTGAAAGGCTTCAAAGACTAATTAAGAGTCTTCAAATACCCATCAAAAGCTACAACCTAAAGATGACAGCAAATAAAGACATATAGTCCACAATCATTGTCCGGGATGGAGCATAGGGCAAGAACTACAGTCCTACATTTTACGAAGACCGCAGAAAAATCTGTTTAACAAAAAAAAGCTGAAAAAACTATTAAAGTGACACTAAACCCAGGAGTTAAATCTTCAAAATGTATTAAAGTACCTTAACTATTAACAAAAATGTATCTTATTTGTGTATCACGCGTCTGTAGATCCTCAAATCATCTCTGAATTGATGCTGACACTGTCCTTTCTTCTGGAGGGTGACTACTTTTGTTCCCCTTGGTCCCTGTGTGTGTTGTAAAGTAGCCACCACTCCAAACCCGCTCCTGTGATGGTCTACAAACTCCATACAATTTAGTGAACTAAATGTAAGATTGTAGTCCATCACAGGAGTGAGCTTAGAGAGGTGGCTACTTTACAACACACACAGGGACCACGGGGAAAAAAAGTAGCCACCGCTCCAGAAGGAAGGACCATGTCAGCACCAATTCAGAGATGGTTTGAGGGCCAGTGCACACCTAGGCGACACCTCACCGCGCGGCAATCGTGCATACACAAATAAGATACATTTGTGTTAATGGTGAAGGTTCTTCAATGCATTTTTAAGGTTTAACTCCTGAGTTTAGTGTCACTTTAAATTGCTGGGATTGAACCAATATCATCAATGTACAGCACAAGAGCATGGCTATGCAGCTCGCATCATTTCTATGATCCCACTAATTAGACAGAGAATTGACCTTCCGCAGACACCTGTAGCAGTTTAGAAACATTGAGCAGCTCTACCCTCTTGTCTCCAATCCCGCTGCTTGAACCTTGGTGCCTGGTAAAGCTTCCGCCGGAGCCTTCATGGAGCAATAGGTAAAAAAACGGCACTCACAAGGGGATTCGTCCATCCAGTACTTTATTTGTAAAAAGGCATAACATCAGCAAACAAAAAAATGCTTACATGTTTCAAATCCCAAACTGGACCTTAGTGCTACGACTAAGGCACAGTTTGAGGGCTGAAACATGTAAGCTTTTGTTTGTTTGCTGCTGTTATGACTTTTTACAAATAAAGTACTGGATGGACGAATGCCCTTGTGAGTGCCGTTTTTTTTACCTATTCCCCAGACACTTCACTATAGTCAATGGATAGTGAAATCCTTAATATTATGCTGTGTATCATGGAGACAGCTTAAAGAACTGTGCCTACAACCTTTGGGCTTGTGTTGGTGGGCAAATGCAGTTAGCTTTCAAGTGCTTTCTGCTTGCATTGGAGATCAGTATAAAATGTTAAAAGATAAACCAACATGGGGCCTTCCCAAGTGCAGATAACCGTTTATTTAATAAAGATTTGTGTGAGGTTGGAGCTGACACGCCAACATGACAGAGCGAGTTCCGTGTGGGCGTGTCAGCTCCAACCTCACACAAATCTCCCAGTCCCTGATTTGTCATGAGAATAATGGGGAGGAAAAGAAAAATAATATATACCAAGAAAAAATAGACTGCAACTATCTGTAGGTATCTGTATGTAGATTGCCATTACTAAACGTTTCTGAAAGGCTTTATTGTTGTTTTAAAGAGAAGGGTGAAGTTCCTCTTTAACATGAACCTGTCAGTAAGTGCACCAAATTAAACTATTCCCGGCCTGTAAAAAGAAAAATGATGTATGCTTACTTCCCCAGTAAGGCACGGGATTGTCGGGGGCCAGTGGGCACTTGTAGGGGCCAGTGGGGCACAGAATTGTAGGGGCCAGTGGGGTACAGGATTGCAGGGACCAGTGGGGCACATGATTTTAGGCTCCAATGGGGCACAGGATTATAGGGGCTAGTGGAGCACAGGATTGTAGGGGCCAGTGGGGCACATGATTGAAGGGAACAGTGGGAGGAGTCTTAGTACAAGGCAGTGAACCAGAGGTGTTGGATTTCAGCATCAGCTCCAGCTCTACAACTCATCTGCCAGAAAAGTAAGTATACATCATCTTCTTTTACTGGCCGACTTTAGGTTACTTTGCTGCTTAGTGATAGGGAAGCTTTAACAAAATCCCACTCCAAATTATTTTACTGTTTTGGGGTCCACATAGCTGTAATAGTGAGATGCAGAAAATTGAAAATGGCAGCATTGCTGTGTGCCTCTCCCTTTTTCTTTTTTTTTTTTTAAGTCACTATAGATGTATCATACAAAAATAGATGAAAGCCTGCATCCTTTGGTTTATTACAGATGTGAATCTCTTATTCAGCCACTAGATGGTGCTAAAGCATATGATCAACAGCACCAATAAGAAAACCCCAGATGCTGGGGCTACTGAAAGTCATTTAACCCCCTTCCTGCATCTCTTGTATTGACTTGTATGCCAACCACTAATTAGTGTGGTCGTGCTGTTTGCAAGGTGGGATCATTTGCATATATTGTGGAGGAAAATCTCAGCAGGTACCAACATTTACTATGACAATATATTTGCATATATATTATCAACGTGGCAATGCATTGTTTGACTTGACTCAAGAGTTTGTCTTTAAGAAAGTATTAGACCAACTTAAATGTACAACCCATTGATAAATACAGTAATAAACGTTAATGAAAGTCAGCTTGGCAGGTTAATTGGTTTCTGTCTAAATTGGCCCCTGTATGTGCATGTACGTGATATGGGGACCTTAGATTGTAATCTCCTCGAGGGCAGGAACTAATGTGAATGTGCACTGTCTAAAGCACTGCGAAAATTGCCGGCACAATACAAATGCATTGCACAATAGATAGAATATAAATTTGGGAATGCACTTAGCCTTGTACACTTGAACTGTCTCACTATTCAGCTTCCGTTTTTCTGAATCAGGTAGAAGCTGCTCTTGCAGCTTGCAGTATATTTTACAAAGTGACCGGCTTGGTGGGTTTTTCTGTGTGGTTGGAAATATGTGTGCTAGGAGGAAATAGGTGGTGACGCACAGTATTCGCTGGTCACATACAAGCTAGAAATAAAAGTCAGGTGCTTTCGCTCACATTCTCACTGTGCATATTTCTAACGGTCACTGCCTGATGGCAAATATATAACCTTCATCCAACAGATTTATCATTGATGATAGAACTGAATGTCATGTGAATCCATCTGGAAAACACAACTTAAAAGGACAGTTTTGTTTTTCACAGGTGTAGCAGAAAATCCAGCCAGTTTCCAGCATGTACCGAAGGTATGTATCGCCCTTTCTCTTAAAATCACCATTTTGTATTCTCAGTACAGTTCATGTAAAGAAGGACCCCGATCAGGACAATGGGGAGGTTTTACATAATGAATAGAAAATACAGGGCAGCTGTCCATAGCATCCTAAAAGGGTTTCCTCTCTCAAGAAGAAACCTATCATCCCAGCTTTATGTAATTCCAAGCCACATTATAAAAAACAATATTTATCAGGAAGTGCCCGGTGTGAGTCTGCAAATCACAAGTATCTTTTGAAGTGTTTTTTATCAGCCGTACCATTTTTGTGTTTATTTATATTATATTTACCCCAGTTTGTGCTAGATTTGTCTATGTGAATCAGCCACTTTCTGTTCTTCTAACAGAAAAGCATTCAAAACTTTAGCAAACATTCTGTGTTTGCTGTGAAAGAGAATTGTGGTGCCTCTTGCCATGTAACTGACAGACCTGTATAGAGAAATCTGTATATTATGTTCCTGGGGATGGCTCTTCCTCCTCAACATTATGTCATAGTTGACAGATCTAAATCAGGAAAATCTCACCTACCATAATGCATTTTCCCGTGTATTATCTGGACTTTTTCTGCACATTAACTGGTCTTCCATTACAAGATAAATGTGTTTAAAGAATTTGTAATTGTTTATTTTAAGTGATGTTAGC
>NW_017306418.1:826290-843788 GCF_000935625.1 Nanorana parkeri
TATATATTTATGTATGTGTGTGTGTTTTTTAATTAAATCTGTTTTTGAGTTGAGAGGGAATGTACAGTTGTTTTGCACGTAGCTTCTTTCAAAAATCATTGTTTTCTATTTTTTTAGTCAGTAAATATGAAATAGTGCATATGAATATTATGTAATTTTCTATCCATCCAGTTCCTTTTCACATGCTTTACATGTACTTTTTTGTAAAAGCCCCTTTGCTTATAAAGCCCGGCAGCAGAATCTAAAATGTACACGCCCTAGTATATAAGACAGCGGATACATGAATACCTTATTGGATGTCTCTGTCTGAGGTTTCAGTCAAAATGCAAAGGTGTGAAAAGTCTAGAATAGGTATCGGAGAGGTGCTTGGAACAACAATGATCAGTGGTGCAATAATGCAGAATGTCAGACCAATTTCTAAGGCTTGGTGGGGCTGGTGAGGCTGTTCTTGTCAGATAGGATTATCTAACTGGGACGTCCAGAATCAGAATACAGAAATAGAAAGATTGTAAACCAAAAATGAGCCCAAAGAAAATTATATTGCGTTAACTGTTTTATTCAATTATTTGAGGAATGAAGTTTCCTTGGACTCATATTTGGTCTTTCGCTCTTCATGCCATATTAATTATCAACTTATATATACTATTATGTTGGATCATTGGAATTTTTAGGTTATGCTAGTTATAGGTCAGTGAAGAAAAAAATTGGAAATGTGAGACAGCTCCCCATTTCTGCTTTACCAGTTGACATCTGAAAAAGTAAAATAGGGTGTCTCTTCTCACAGCAGTACTTTATGGCCTCACCCAATCACACCTGGCATGAGAGAAATATGTGGTGTGCCATTGCTAGCCTCCTTAGGAATACGCTATAGTTTTCAGGACATGTCCGTCTCACAGACCTAAAATAAACATGCAACCAATAAAAGCTCTAGTCAAGTCAGAATTCCCTTTCTCTCTACCAGTTCTATCTGGTTAATGTTTTAGAATACCATGAAAGTAGGGACAGGCAGCAATTGAAGACCACAATTGTCTGTAATGATAGATTTGCTTTAAGGAGCACAAACCAACTGTGAAATCTAGCATACATATGCTCTGGCTACATGATAAAATATGTCTCAACTTGATCACATGAAATAGACATATGTAAAAAAAAAAACACTAGCATGTGCTATATTGCTAATAGCATGTTTGTCGCTTCATCCATTTACAACACAACAGTAAGGATGAGCGGAGTGATTTCAGCTGTATTCATTTCATTGTTGATAAAATTGTGCCAAAGCGGGAAATCTAAATTTTTGGTTAAACCAAGCCAATATTTGCTTGAACAAAAAGATCTACTTTTTTCAACTTATTTCACAGGGCTTTTGGGTAGGATATATAGCATAATTTGCTTTATTTCGGTTTTTTTAAAATTATTTTAGTATTATTGATTTTTTTTCTTTTTACGTTTTTTTCTGTTTCTTTTCTTTTTGTGAAAAAATGTAAAATAATGCAGCTAATGAGGGGTTCATTTTTAGTACAAGTGCAGTAGTTGAAAGCTCCTGTAGCTCCTGTAACCATCAGGGGCCATTTAGAGCTCATTGAACCTTTAGAACTCACTAAAAACCACATTTAAGGGAAATTCCAGCTTTTATTTAAAAAAAAAATAATTAAATGCACACTTTCATATAAGACAACATTTGCATTTATAATTTTTTTGCAATAGAGCCAGTATAGCATTACAACCATGTTTAGCTGATCATGAGCGCAATGCTCTAACTCCTGCAGACTCTTCCTCCTGTCCATATCCATACCTCGGTATGGACATGCAGTGACATGGACGGGAAGAAGACTGGCTGGACTACAAGTGCAGTTACATTGCTGCTCTTGTATTCCATGGAGAACTACAAGTCCCTCTGCCACTGTGTCTGATGGGACTTATTTCTCCATTCGCAGATCCTTTGATAGGATCTGGGAATGGATAACACAGCTGTGTGGGCAGAGCCACACACAGCAACACCAAATTCAAACAACAGCAGGAGCGTGCAGGGAGAAAGACCACTCGATTCACATAAGTGGGGGGGTCAAAAGACAGGTATAGTGGTTGCGATCTGACCATGTTTCATGTTACACCTTAAATATGGGTGTAATATGAAACATGGTCAGAAAGGTAAACTTAGCTTTTAAAGTATATCTAAATCTAAAAACAAAATTTTAAGTTGCAATATACTACATTTTTGTTTTCGGGTTTAGATTTGCTTTAATTTTGCCTTCATCATTAAGTCCAATCTATTTAATAGAAATGGTGAACTTCCCTAAATTCAACCAATTTCACCAAAATTATGGAGAAATTAAAAATTTTAATATTGCATATCCCCACTGAACACATATGAATTACACACGCTCTGTGGGTGATTAAATGCAGGTGAAGCAGAGTACATTGTTGCCACCTTAATCAGACACAGAACCCGTGTTATTACAGCCGGTGTACTGTTGTCACATTTAGGACTGCAATAAAACTAACCCAAAACAAAAATGTGACAAATCTTTGATGCAGCAGCTTAAAATTAAAGAACATTGGCTGCCAACTCTGACCTTCTGAAAAAGTTAGTTGCCTAGCTATGACAATGCTCTAATGGCCTCAGTAGTTTAAAGTAGGGTATATAATGATAGAGTTTCACCTGAACGTTCGTACGAAAAATCCCATCAGAACCTTCAATAATACTATCAGAGGCTTGGCGATTGTCATTCGAAATTTCATTTGATTTTTGTTTTTAATTTAACATTCGGATTTGGCATGAATGGAGTTTTCCAAAGAAAAAACACAGTCATTGTTAGAATTTTGTTTGATCGAGAAAAATTTAGCAACATGCTCCTTTTTTTCAACACCGTGGTCGGAATCGATCATCAATTTCACCGCATCAATGATTAGAAAATCGAATGAATGTTCTGAAATCGATTTTGTTCATTCGAAATTCTAAATGTGTATATGCAACTTAAGTCACTGACCTAGGGCAAGTGCACAATGTACTCCCTATCTCTAAACTTGTGTCAGGTCAGTGCCTCAAAGTATTAAGGCCATTGGACCAGGTAGAGGGATTTTCAGGAGGAGATATCAGCAATGGAAGCCTTTATGTTTCTTCCTTTAAATGGCTTAAAGGGGAACTATGGGCAATAGTTCTCTTAAAATATCACAGGAGGACATTTACTCCTGTGACCCAAAACTCAGTACAGTATATAGCTGGTTATTACCAGCTATATCCTGACAGCGCAGAAGCGTGCTGTAGCTGAGATGGATCCCGAAAATATTGTCGGGATCCATCTCGCTGGCTGATTGACAGCTGGTTCTGCATCTCTAGAGGCAGAGCCAGCTATGCTCACCCTGTCCTTTCCTCCAGTCATCGCTGGAGGAATGGAGAGGGGAGGAGAGAATACTTGTGGGGAGCAGTGACTGACAGTCATTGCTCTCTTCAGGGAGAAGATTGGGAAATGAGCGATCGTCAATTTGTGATCGATTATATCCCGATCTATATAGCTGCGTCAGTGCCAAACATTTATCTAATTATGGGGATGAGTGTATTTCACACTCCCCACAATTCTCCTTTAACCACTTGCTGACCAGGTGTTTACACCCCCTTCCTGGCCAGGCCATTTTTCAGTATATAGTGCTGCAGTACTTTGACTGACATTTATTCCGTCAAACAACGCTGTGCTGAAATTACTTTTATACCATGTTTTGGGGACAGATAGAGCTTTCTATTGGTGGTATTCAATCACCACTGTGGGTTTTTATTTTTTACTATATTAAAGGAAAAATGACTGAAATTTTTTTTTAAGGTTTTTTTTTTTTTACATTATGTTAGGAAACAATTATTATTACCCAATTTTTTGGTAAAATATAAAAGACGGGGTAACATAAGGTAAATAGACACCAAACATGTCAAGCTTTAAAATTGCACACACCCGTGAAATCGCAAAAAACTACCATACCCAAAATTTACCATAGGCAACGCTTTAAAAGCTTTTACCGCTCATCAGTTTAGTTTTATCAGTGATTAATGGCCCTAGAATTACTGAAAAATGTCCTGGACAGGAAGGGCGTTTAACACCCCGGTCAGCAAGTGGTTATTTCTTACAGTAAGTGTTTCTGAACTCAGTAATGGTGGTTAGTTTGGAGATCAAATTTCTTAAAATAGGGAGCTTTGGCTAAGAATTTGGAACTGCTTTTATTATCATTAAAATCCTAGATAATTCAAATTGTTGCCATTTACAATCTCTGTAAAGGTTCTCATTCATCCAGGATTCATCCATTCTGAATTGAGAAAGCTGGTTGGACGACCAGTGAAACGTCTTCAAGAAAAATACAGCAAGTCCAGTTGCCTTGACTTATTTTTTACAGATATTGCACATTTGTTTTTTTTAAAGTTGAACTCAACCGCAGATATAAAAGACAGAATTGAATGCATCCTTAAATGTATTTATTGAAATGCAAGCAGTGGAAGTACCTGAATTTGATTTGGTATCAGTCTTATGCAGTCCCTGCACAGTGGTTTGCTAACTCAGCACTTACTGCGGCTCAGCAACTGAACGCACCTCAGTGCTCTGTGAAGGGGCAGAGCACAAAGAGCCAAGCAGGTGTGTTGCAGGGCAAGGGGAATGCTAATAGCAGGAGAGAACAGAGTGGCAAAATAAGAAAGCTAATACATTTGCTGCTTCTCTTTTCACTGTCCATTTACAAAGTTGGAATAGGGAGTAGTGATGGGCAAATTTGCCAAGGTTCAATTCACAGGGGGTTGGTTGAAACCTACCTGAAATTTGTGAAACCCAAACTCATTCTGATACCAAAATTTGGCCATTTTCTGAAATAATAGGCAAGTTATTGTCAAAAAAGTGCATGGAGAGCTGGACATTGCCCTGGGTAACGTTTAACAAACCAAAAAACATTTTATAAAAATAAACTGTACTGCAGGGAGAGGGCCCTTTTGATGCACCTTCTAGGACAACATGTCAAAAGGACTAATTCTTTAAATGACATGCTTGGAAGATGCTTTCAACCTGGTGGTGTTGCAGACAGAATCAGTGACAACATATTCTAGCATCACATATTTTGGATGTGTAACTGTTTTTTAACTTCTACATTTAGCCTGGCCTAAATACAACAGCAGCACCCCAATCTTTTCATTTCAGTTTGAAGAAAAGGCTTTTTGGGTAGTTTTGCCTACATAACCTGATTTTGTATGAAGTGGTAATTGGCCTGAATTGACCAGTAAAAGTAGCAGCCTCAAAAGATCTAAAATCTATAGGAAACTTTACTCATAAAAAATTAAGGTCAGCTAGGTACAAAATGCCCAGTAGCACAACAGTCCTTTCTTAGGACTACCATTTTTTGTGAGTCAGCAACAACTGTTGTTACTGTTTTTTATGTGTTTTTCCCCCCTTAATTGCAGGTTTATTCATATTATTTATGTTTGGTTAAAATAAAATTGGGTTCGGGTTTAGTGTTTTGGGGTTGTTGGTTTTTTTTGGCGGGGAAGGCATGTTTTATCTTATGTTCTGCTACTTGAGCCTTCTTTTTTTTTATTTACGGATGTGCAGTGCTCACTTGTTTCAAAGGCAAAGCATCCCTTTGTTTGCAGCACAACACTGCACACTTGTGCAGAAAAGCAGTGTGTAACAAATTCCAATCCCATATTTTAACCTGCCCCCATTTGGATACTACATGCATGAGGAACACATGAGTCTGCATAACAGTGCTCAGCAGGAGCAGTGCCGCAAGTTGGCAGCAAAAGGCCGCACTCCTCCTCCTTCTTGCTCACTGTCCACATCTCCCGGCCACATTTGCGGCCTTTAGCTACAGGAAGGGAGATCTCACAAGGGGTTTCAGAAACTTGGGATATGCCACATCAACTGGAAAGAAGGTCATAGGGCTATGCTAAGGTGGGTCAAGCAAACAGACAAATGCTCAACCCAGTGCAAAGGGTAAAGAACTGCTGAAGAAATAAAAATGCTCCCACCCCCCACATGCCCAGCACCTGTATGCCAGCTTGACACTTTACCTGCTTCCATACCAGCTGGTGAAAACAGCCCCCATCCTTTAGTTAAGGGCCAGGGAAGTCCCATAATACTATTTTCCCACCCATAATCACTTTTTTTTTATTAGTACTAACAGATTTAGTTTTTTTTATACTTTTTTTTTTAAGTATTATTTTTTCCTTCTAAGGCTGTCCCTGCCCTGGTCAAGGAAACATTCTAATGGGCTACGGGTGTCAAGTTTGTACCACTTGCCGGAGGTGGCTTAATATGAGATTGAAGTAGTAGCCTGCCCTTCTGCATGTGTCATGTCAGAGAGGGCTTTCAGTGCGCAAACCAGACTTGGCTCACAGAGGACTACCAAACACCTATTGCAGATGTTATTAAAAAAATCAATACATTTATTTTTTATAGTGTGAGCACAAAAGAACAAAGACCAAATACTTTTTCCTGTTAGACCTCATTCACACAGTTAAGAGTCGGCCCGTACAGATCCGTGCAACGTGCACAGTCGTATCAGGCCGTTCCTGGGGAGGACAGGTGCTGCATTTGATTGTACGCAGCAGCCTGTTCTTCTCTATAAAAAAAATAAAATTTAGGGCACAGAAACATAATATAATACCCAATGTTTTGGTAAAATATGAAAGACGGGGTCACGTCGGGTAAATAGATACCAAACATGTTAAGCCTTAAAATTGCATTGGCCCGTGAAGCCGCAGAAAACTTCAGTATCCAAATTTCCCATAGGGAACATTTTAAACGCTTTTACCACTCATCAGTTTAGTGCTAACAGTGATTGATGGCCCTATAATTCTTGCTCTCACCCCGACGTTCCCGGCAATATGTAACATGTGTAGCGCAAATGTCGTTTTCGCACGTAGTCGCACTGACGCGTGTCTGCATGTGTATGTGCGTGCACGTGGGAGGCGGGGGACTTTAAAATATTTATTTTCTCTTATATGTTACTTACATTTTTTACATTTTTAAAACTTTTTTTTTACACTAACCCTATTGCTAGCCCCCTATGTGACAGCAGAAAGGGTGTGAAAGGTCCTCTTTATGGAGACATCAGAGGTCTTTCAGGCCCCTAATGTCACCTAGGACCCCAAAGAAGCTGAGGAAGCAGAGATCTGCTTCCCCAGCTTCTTTTCCTGGCTTTAAGAGCCTGAGGATGTAACTAGTGACACTGGAAGTGATGTAATACACATCACTTCTGGGTCCAGTGATCGGAGGAGAGATCAGCGGCTGGAAGCCGCTGAATCTCTCTCTGATCACTGCAGGGAGACCTGCTGAGCCGGTCCCAGGCGGCGCATCCCAGTCTTAGTCCATAGGGTTCAATATTGAGTTGGCCCATCCTTTGAGAGTGACCCATTCTTTCACAAATGTTTGTAGAAGCAGTCTGCATGCCTAGGTGCTTAAATGTATACAACTGTGGCCATGGAGGTGATTGGAACACCTGAATCCAATGATTTGGAGGGGTGTCCCAATACTTTTGGCAATACAGTGTATATACTGTATATATATATGGGAATTCACAATTATCTGCCATGGCCATGCTTGAAAAGTCCTTATGGGGCCATATCACATTGCTCATTCATTACAGCCCCTCTACGGGCCACAATTTTGAGTTTAGCCTTAAGATGGATGTTGGACTTTGGTGTAGCCAACTAGTAGCCAGTGTAGCCAGTGTTTTTAAAAACAATGTTTAGGGCAGAACTCCAGGCAAATCAAACCCTTGCAGTGGGGCTATCCCCATACTGCAAGGGTTAAGTGTTTATTTGTCTAGATGCTAAAATAACAAAATTATACTCACCCGAACCATGATCCTGGCTGGTTCCTACACTGCTCCCTCCAGCCTGTGTCCCCCTCTTATTCCAGTGAGGGTATATCCTTTGGCATCCTCACATTCTATATACTGTGCACTGAATAGAACGTGATGACTCACAAGACCTTAGACTGCTGGAGAGGAGGTGGAATGAGGCTGAAGGGACCAGTCTAGCAACCAAGGATCAGGGGAGTATAACTGTTATTTTAGCTCCCAAGACAAAACAAGCAGTTAACCGTTGCAGAGTGCAGGCGGGAACTAGCCCCGAAGTTCTGCTTTAAGCTGAAGTTTCATACATACTTATGTAAGCCACATAACCAATAACATTCACACTTCAACAAATCACACCATTCCAAATGACCTGTTCAAGGAACGGACACGCATTCATAGTGTGTGTATGCTAGATGTCTCTACAGTCTTTGCACATATTTAAACTTTAGTAACTTTACATGTATACATTTTACAGGCTGACAATAAACAGTTTAAAAGCTAAGTGACTGAAGTTAAACTGTGCAGAGTTTTATTCTTGAACATAAACATAACCTCCATCACATGTGGTACACTTTTCTAGCCGATTTTCAAATTCTGTAAAAAACATTAATCGGCTGCTATGCAACATCTGAATAGATTGCATTTGTATTCCTAACCTCAGGTCATCTAAAGAACAACATTTTGATTCCTATAATGAATGCAATATTTAACAATCAATGCATAATACAAAGTGCAAGTACAGTCAAAACTTTCTTTTTGTTATTGGACAGGGTAGGATAGGGGTCGGCAACCTTTTCCACATTAAGTGACAATTTACAAGCTTTAGACAAGCAAGGTACCGGTGAACAATAGCATAGATTAATGGTTTATTTTCAGTGTTTGGACTCATGGTGGTAATGACAAGTTAAACTGATTCATTATTGTATTAACCTAAGCATACACAATGAACAATAGAAATCACCAGCACTCCGTAAATGAAATTTAAAAAAAGCCCATTTATTTGTGTGACGTTTTTTTAATTTCATTTACGGAGTGCTGGTGATTTCATTTGTTTATTGACTGTTGTACACGGCGCCATCCGTGATTGTCATTGGCAAGCACCACTATTTTCGCTTGGACCGGAAGCGCTGTAAGGATAGCAGGGGGACCTACTGTTTTCTGGAACTATGCATACACAAAACATTTATATTTACTGTCAATGTGTCCTGAATATGAATGAGCTCAGGTTCGGACCGAACCTGAGCTTATTCGCACCAAGAAGAAAACTAGTTAGTGCAGGCCCAACCAGCTGTGAATGGGGCAACCCCTGTCCCACAGCTGCACGTAAACTAAAGCTGGCCATTCAGTATGCGCATTTTGCCTGGTTCTACTTGAACCGGCCAAATTTCGCACAGTGGGTGCCGCTGTTGGCACCCTTTCGGCCGACTTTGCTCAATCCGAAGATCGAAGGAGCCTGTTGGAAGATCTTCGAACGAATTGTGCTTTCAGCCAATAAGCAACAAGCTCTGTTTGTGTATTTTGACAGCAGCTTGTGGCCACTGTCAGATTACAAAGGAAATGGCGGGGGATTCATTCCTCAATGCTTGTAAGTGTTGATGGAGGAATCTGTTCTATAACAATAGAACAGTGTATGACCAGTTTAAGGTGCAGAATGCAGGTTACATCACTGGCCTTATATAGACACATGGCCATATTTGGTCAATCACATTGACCTAATATGGTCAGGCAGGAAATCAGGTTGGTGTGCTCCATGCAAATATGTTGTAAAGTACCAAACTGACAGGAGGAGAAAGCAGAGTGAGTAGATAGAGGAACTCATCAGTATTCTGCTGCTCCTTTTTTGTTTAGTTAGCATGCTAGGGGCAGGGAGATGACACCACAGGATTCCTTAAAGTGTTTTTAAACGCAATTGATTAAAAGATGTGACTTCATAGCCAAACTTACATGTTGTCCTCTCCTTTCAATCTTTTTTGTTGACAGATTCTTTAATTCAGCACAGGATCCTTTTTTTGTTTTCCAAAATGGCTTCTATTTCTGCGATGGCTCCAATCATTAATCAGGTCTCCTTGGAGCCATCACATTGTGCACATTCCCCCTGCCCCCAAAACTTACAGGTTCACACACACAGTTGGCACAGAGAGGCTGGAGAAGCAGGGAACCTGTGATCTGCCCACCTCTACGGCCATTTCCCTTATAATGACAGAAATAAAATAAAAAATAAATTGCAATAGTAGTAGTAGTAGTAGTAGTAGTAGTAGTAGTAATAATAATAATTATAATAATAGTAATAATAATAATAATAAAAGTGCAAGTAATCATGGGACATTCAGTGCATCTGAGAGTAATTGTGTGCATGCCCCCCAGTCACAAGTTGTGGGAAAAGCTGCGCCCGGTTGAAAGAGCGGGAGAAATCTAAATTTAAAAGAAAAAAATTAAAAGCAATTATGGTACACAGTAATTTAATTTGCATAGAGAGCTCATTTTTATTAGGGGGGTTTAATACTACCTTAATTCTGGCAGAAAAAAATGGTATCCTCACTGTGCTGTAGACATGTGCGATTCGTTTCGTTACGAATCGAAATTCGTACGAATTTTCCTGAAATTCGTAAATTCGTAAGCATCCGAAATCCGAATTGCAGTTTCCGAATTATATCCGAAATACGAAATTCCGTTAACGAATTTCGGATCCGAATTTCTTTGAAACGGGAACTAATATTACCCCTGTAAATGAGGTTGAACAACATGACAAGATTTTTTTTTAAATCCGAAATACGGATCCGCTGCTGCTGAGAGTTGCCTTACAATACAGGCAGGAAATACGAAATTCCGTACGATTCCATTACAAACATTCGTTATATTGAAGTTAAAAAGCAAAATACCTTTGTTAATATTGGAGTTGATTAGTTGGTTTTTTTTATCCGAAATACGAAATTCGGATCCGGAATCCGTTAACGGAATTCGTATTTCGTTTGGTTGACCAATCAGAGGTTGTCTCTTCTGCTGCTGAGAGTTGCATTACAATACAGGCAGGAAATACGAAATTCCATTAACGGAATTTCGTTCCGTTACGGACATTCGTTATATTGAAGTTAAAAAGCAAAATACCTTTGTAAATATATTGGAGTTGATGGTAGTTTTTTTTTTTATCCGAAATACGAAATTCGGATCTGGAATCCGTATTTCGGATTAAAAAAACAACTACCACATCGACTCCAATATTAACAAAGGTATTTTTGCTTTTTCACTTCATCATAACGAATGTTCGTAAAGTTACGAAAATGTGCCGAAACTAACGAAAATTCGTATTTTGTACGAATCCGAATTGAGTTATCAGACACGAATTACGAAATACGAAATAACGGATATTCCGAAACGAAACTAAACAAATTTTTTGACGGCGCACAAGTGTACTGTGCTGTCAGAGGTAGCTTGACAGAAGACAATACACAAATGTGTATTTTAACAGCGCATTGTGTTTCCCGTCTGGAGTTCTGTTGTACTTGTTCAAGACCTCTGCAATTGGGTCTATTGGTTGACAAACATTCTAGGAAATGATGCCATTGGGGACACAATTAAAGAGAAGGGTGTGAAGTATGAATGGTGAGCTGTGACAGGAACAAAAAGTTCAGCTGATGCATACATAAACAACTTATTGTGTTCCAGTGTCAGACATCCTCTAGACAGGTATCACAGGGGGCTCTTGCTCATAATAAGGAGCTATGACAATGGGTTAAAAATATTTCTGTGCATAGGATTTAGTACAGTCTACATACAGCGCTGTAAAATAACTTTACAAACCACAAATGGTGAATAATAGCATCAACTCATATGCATTGCGTGCACAATGTACCCGTACTTGTGACAGAACTGGCCATATACTGCACCTGAAGCAGCAGGAAACTACCATGGTCAGTAAAATATGAACATCATATGCGGCCACTAAGAAAGGAAGTGGAAGATGAAACATTAAGTGCTCCTCATAGACGTCTACCAATTACACACTAAACTGACCAGTAGATTAAAAAACTATAAATATATTAGATCATGAAAAGTGACCCTACTGTATGGTGCCTTCCAGTCATGTCTGTTTTAGCAGCAATGGTTTAGTTTTCTAACAGGCTGGACATAATGAAATGGATATGATTTTTCCTATACATGAGTAAACAGCATACTAAGGAGCATGTCATGTAATGCTTGGATGCAAAGGAGATTTTCAGCTATGGGCAATAGGTTCATTTATTTACAACAGCCAAGTGAAAAACTAAAATGTATATATAAACGTTTTTTATAGTTTTGGATAGAGTACGGAAGGGTTAAAACCCTTCCTTGCTCCTCCAAGATCTATACTCTTTGACCTGCTGGGAAGTTGTGTCCCAATAGAATGTATAAGACTTTGATGGGGTTCTGTGGAGAGGGAGGGGGGTCAGTTTATTTTTTGCTGACTGTGTCCAACTGTGGAGATTTGTCCTAATTTCCCATCTTGGAAATGCAATAGGAATTGGGAAGACATCTCTACAAAGTGAGGGGAAATTCCCTCTTAGCTACCTTCATTACTACATCTAAAAGCAAAATAAAAAAGGTTTGGGCTGTTCATACTCTTTAATGCATTATTATAATAACACTGGGCTTGTTTTCTACTATCTGCAAAGATAAAATGACCACTATAGCAGAAAAAATGTTCTGATAACTGTATACAATTATAACATGTCATGATAGTATATGAAATACTTTTTCTTTAATTGCTCATGCCCATTTTATTTTCTCCACAATTACAAGCAGACTGAGCTATCCAGCAAAAGTAAAAAAAAGATTTAAATGATAACGGAACTTTTAGTCCCCCTCCCCAACCCCCCCAAAAGTCTTAAATGTATCTGTCCTTGCTCCTCCAAGATCTATACTCTTTGACCTGCTGGAAAGTTGTGTGCAGTCAAGACCAATGTGTGTACAACATAGTGTATACAGCACAGCATTAAGGACTAGTACAGCCTTTCTCAACCAGGGTGCCATGGCACGCTGGTGTGCCTTCAGGCTACTTTAGGGGTGGCTCGAAATTTTTTAACAGCAACATTCTTTTCCATAGTGTAAGTGGGCTGGCTGCCAGCAGCATGTAAATGAATCACGCTAATCCAGGCAACGTGGAATCCATTCAGAGAAGGACATAAGATCGCCTCTGTCCAGGCCTGGTCCACCTGCCACACTCTGCCATGCTCCAGCTGCTGCTGAGGAGGTGGGATTCTGACGTGAAGGGGGGAAACATACTGTATGTGTTTGCATAGGGTTCCCCCATAAAATCCACACCAGACTCCTACCTTGGATAAGGGTCTGGGGTGGATTTTGTAGGGACCACACATCGTTGTTTACATTTTTATATTTGTACCGATCACCCCCTGAAGGAGCCGCCACAATAACCCGGATCATCGCTAGTTGTCTAGGGGTTTTTGTCTTCAGCTGCTGAAGAACTTTTAGTAACATCTTCACACTAGGGAGAGAGGGTATAAGGATTCTAGACATCCTCACCAGTCCTTTTTATCATCTCAGTGTAGATCCATTTGTAGTACAGCAAATAGGAATTTAAGTAGCAGATGAGCAGGGATGAGCACAGATCCCTAAAAGGAGAAAAAACAGACTTGCTCCTGAGGTCAACTATGTTCCATGCACTTCCAGCAGCCATCAGCTTCCCTGGTTCTCCTCCTACAACAGCACAGACCTCCTCCAATATTTGAGGCCCAGGGAAACACTTCCCACACTCCAACATTCCCACCCCCAGGCCTCAGGCCGAGCCTGAGGGTTCAGGCCGGGCAGCGCCCAGCCCTGTACTAATCCATGGCTGCTCCTGAACTAGAACTGAGCACATGGCAATTCCCTCCAGTATATGTACCCTATCCCAGCATGCACCACTGATTTAGAGAAACCCAGTGATTGGCTGGTGAACTGTACATACACTCACAGTGCCCCTCATTGGCTGTCCCACACTACAGTAGAGTCACACTCCACCCAGGTAGGTACAATCAATGCCAGACACCTGGAATTAACCAGATGAATGCCAAGTATAATCCAGCCAGACTGTCTACAGCCCTGGCAATCACTACATTTCTAGAAGCCACCTCACAAAGGGTGATGGGGGCTACATAGAGTATTTTAGTTTTTTTAAATTTTGGACTGGGGTGCCTCAAGATTTTGCAGACTTTTAAAGAGTGTCATGACTGTAAGCATGTTGAGAAATGCTGATGTAGTGTATAGAATACAGTGGTCTGGAGTTTGTAGCGTAAAGAGTTCAGCGGCCACAACTATGTGGTGTATAGAGTCCAGTGGTTAGGACTGTAAAGTGCTTCTTCATGTTGGTGGTCAATTCTTTGTGTTGTTGCTCCAGCCATGCCAAATGATGTTAAAAGTGCTACATTTACATTTACAGTTTCTATAAATGTCCAATTAGGTGTGCCAAAATAATGAAGCCCTTGCGCCAATTTTCTTATTTAAAACCAGTTCTAAAATATACACCATTTCCAGAGCGGTGTACTGAAGTGAGGAGGGGTGACAACGACCATCAGCCCTGCAGCAAGGGGAGGAGAGGGGGATGTGAATGGACAGCCAGAAAGGTGTAATCAAGCAGGCACACACCAGAGCAAATGCACTTGAATACAATTTTATTAATTTGTCACAGGAAGTGAAGCACTAATTAAGCAGGCATATGGAAACTGGCGCATTTTTGGCATGTGCCCATCTTTGTTAACCCCCCCCCCCTTACTTTGTAAGGAAGTGGTAATACATATCATGAAAGTAGCAGAGAAGAAAAATAAAGCGTATTCAATAATGCAGACAATCACCATTCTAATGAATAGATAAAATCTATAAAATGCACCTACAAGGCACAGCCATGATCACATGTGTATCTGCAGACTAAAGCCTCACCAAAGCGATCAGGTCATTTACAGGACCCATATGTCCCCCTTCCTGATGGCATCTTATGGGGACATCTTTGCATCGTGTGAAAGACTTATATGGCAGATTCACGTGTCAAGTCTGTGCATTATAGGTATATTTTATATATTTGATCTATTCTTTAAAGCGGTGATTATCTTCGCTATCCAGAGTGGTCTGATGTTGGTTGAACTGTTATTGATAGATACCTTCGATTAGATAGGGACACCTGTCATGTCCAATCCTAGAGCTCTTATAGAGTTCATTTTTATCTTTTTACATTTTCAAAGCTTAACGGAACAAACTGAAGAAAGAAGCTGATTGGTTACTACGGGCAGCTGCTCCAGATTTTGTCTGTTCCAGTTGTGATAAATTACCCCCATTGTGTTTTAGGTGCATTTACATGCTTTACCACTGAACTCATATAATGCACACGGTGCACACCAAGATCTTTTTTTTCACAGAACCCAAAATGCACTGCTGAACAAGCCCTCAGAGCTTCCACTGGGGGTCCTTCTGTTGGCCAAAAGGGGGTTCAGGGGTGGAGGTTACATGTCCAAACTACTAGTCAGTAAAAAGAAATAAGAAAACGGTAAAGTCCCTTCCCTATGTATTTCAAAATGGAGATTGTATAGAAGTTATCATACTGGTAAATGGCATTTAAACCATCGACACCTCTGACAAAGATCTTTTCTTTAAGAATGTTGTAAATAAACATTTTCACCCAATCAAAACTGAAAAACAACACTTTAACCATCCAAAGCACATCTTTTCCTGTTTAGGGTTTAGGTTTTTCATTGATCTTGTTCTTTTGACCACCTCATGTGAACATGCATGCTCTGTTAATAGTAGCCTTACTATGTCTCATTAATAAAGAATAAATTAATTGCACAGCAGAGAATCACCTGAAAAGAGATGGGAGTAGTGCCATAGGTTACATAAAACTCAGTTTACAATAAAATGATTGAGCTTCACTTTAGGTGGAGTGCTCCATGTATAGCATTAGTAGTTGATTGACTGACTTTGCTCATTGTCTGAAGTTGCTACCTAAAGTGCAACCAAACCCAACAGTTAGCTGTTCATTTTAATTACGAAAACGAAAAATGTGGCGTATAAATGTTCACATATCTGCTACACATTGAGTCGTTAAAACCAAATCAAGATAAATGAATCTATGTGCTGCTGCTGCTGCATTTCCTTTTTAGATCTAATCATATATTTTCTATCTTGATCATTTGCTGATTTTGATACCCCAACGTGAATAAAGTCAGATTTTGACAGAATTTGAGTCAGTCGATGTTATCAGGATAGGAAACGAGTAACTCAATATCTTGCCAAGCCACACAGTAGATGACCTTGTGATTTTCTACCTTGGAGTCTGTAATAAACTGTTAGATACAGGAATTGACAGAAGCAAAAAAGAAGCATACAACATGTCTAGTGTCTGCATGTTAAAGAACTCCAGCCAACTGTGAACACATCTGCTTAGTACAGGCAAAACAGGTAAACGTTTAATGACTATTGAAGTCTGTAGAAATTGATTTTTAGAGGCACGTGAATGTACAATAATTCAATTTACCAGCCATTCACCTCATACAGTACGTAATCCAATTCTCTGATGGCATTGTTTACCTCTTTAAAAAACATTAATTTCTGATTAATATGTCCAACAAAATGCTCCAGTATACCTGTGGGTTCATTTACTGTAGGTCAGTGGTTCTCAACCTTTCTAGGGCCGGGACCCTTGGTAACATTTGCCAAGTTGTGGTGACCCCCAACGGTAAAATTTAGGGTTGACGCGGCTGCTGCGTCGACATCTGGCGGCGTAGCGGGAGAACTGACACTGCTGCGCTAGGAGAGGGCTGGTGAGGACTCTCACCTAGCACAGCAGAAATCACATAGCGACCCACAGATTGAGAACCACTGTTGTAACAGCTAAAATGGCAAACCATATAACACAAGCCGAGGGTGTCAGCTTTTATTATTAATAATAATGATGATAATCATGATATTAGGACATTTTTTGATTTTTTTTTTTCCCTCTAATTCCTCAATTGGCTGACAAGAGCGCTTCCCAGTCTCAGCAAAGTTAAAGGAGAACTATGAGGTGAGTGCTTTTCACTCACCTCATAGTTCTAGCCGACCTGTGACAATGAGACTGTCACAGGTCGGCTCAGTAGATCGGGAGGGGAACGAACACATACTGGGTTCGCTCCCCTCTCGATCCTGTCACGGCTCTCTGCCGTGACAGGGGGAGGGGCTGGATTCCCCGTTCCGATCTGCCAGCGCTGACTGGCGGAACGGACGGGGGAGGGGGTGGGTACAGCTGGCTCTGCCTCTAGATAGGCAGAGCCAGCTCATTCACGCAGCTGGGCAGATCCCGTCATCTAAGTCGGTAACCGCTCCGGCTGCGGCGTCTCAGTATACCGCGAACTGTATCTTGCGGTATACTGAGCTTAGGGTAACGGGAGGACGCTAGTTTGTGTCGTCCCGTTACCCTAAGGAGAACTATGGGGAAAAACACTGACCCCATAGTTCTCCTTTAATTGTTTTGTGTCCATATCCATCTGGCATCTCACATGTGTCATGTCTATATCCCCTGTTTCTTAATTTTCTTGGTGTCCATCTGATACAGAGTCATTTCTATGCCCGCAGCCCCTAGTATCTAGTTGATAATGTGTCTGTACCCCCAGGTGTGTGCATATGACTCTGGCTTCTAGTGGGTTCTCTTAAAAGGTGGGGGGGGGGGGGGGGTG
>NW_017306418.1:843932-899365 GCF_000935625.1 Nanorana parkeri
TTGTTGGATTGTAGGGGGGGGGGGGGGGGGGGGGTGTTTCACTTCCCCAAGGATATCTAATTGTTTTTTAGTTTGTGCTCCAAGCATTAAGTAATCTTTTTGCCCATGTTCATCTAGTGGGCTTTTTTGTGTTCATGACTAGATGTGTTTTGCATGTGTCCTCCTGGCTTCATGTATTTCTTTGCTCATTGATAATGTGTGTTTGCATGCCTGTAGTCACACTCAGTTAAGTGAGCGATCCATTACTCTGGAAACCATTATACAATGGATACTGGCGTGAAATTCCTTAACATATTGAAACAAGAAGTAACCTTTAGACTTTATAAATGTGGCTGTCATGGGCCAAGACTTACATTGTGTTTCAACAAATTCCAATATGACTAAAGTGTACTTCTGTGAATTAAACCATTTTTATCCTCATGAATCTCTAATGAGGAAACATTTCAGCAGCCACTTAACCTCTTATTAGTGGCACACATAGTGCATTGCAGCCAAATATGGGGCTAACAGAGTGCTGAGGTTTATTTAGTGTTCCTTTAACTACCTCCCGGCCAGCCGCTGTGTATACACGGCCGGCCGGGAGCTTCTTGGATGTAACTGGGTGTGTATACACATCCTGTTACATCCGCCCGCTCGGGCGTGGCACGCGCGCGTGGGAAATCCCCGCTATTTGAAAAGAGGCAGCGATGCCCGTTAATATACAAGCGATCCGCCGGCTATAGAGCCGGCGGATCGCTTGTATGAGGTCCTGTGACGTGGCCCCCCTCCGCGCCTCCCCCCCTCCCGCTGTCAAGCTGGTCCCGGGCTCCGGTGTGAGCCCGGGACCAGCATAGTGCCTCTGTCACAGGGGATCAGAGGGAGCTCGGTACACGAGCTCCCTCCGGTCCCCTCTCCGCTGTCAGAATGCGGAAGTGTTGTATATTACATCACTTCCGCATTCTTGTGTCACTCTCCAGCTTCAGATGCTGGAGAGAAGCTGATGAAGCAGATCTCTGCTTCATCAGCTTCTTCAGGGGGGTCCTAGGTGACATTAGGGGTCTTGGAGACCCCCTGATGTCTCCATAAAGAGGACCTGTCACCTATTTTGCTATCACATAAGGGGGTTTCTCAGCCCCCTCTGTGATAGCAATAAAGTTAAGTGAAAAAAAAAATAGTAAAAAAATGTACAGTTTCCCCCCCAATTTTTTTAAAGTTACACAAAAAAGAATAAAAAAAAACAAAAAAATTTTTTAAAGTCCCCACCCCTACATACACGCATGTAAACATGCGTCAGGTGCGCATACCTGCGAAAACGACGATTGCGCCCATTACGCCGCACATGTTACATATCGCCGCAAACGTCGGAATGAGAGCAATAGTTCTAGGGCCATCAATCACTGATTAACACTAAACTGATGAGCGGTAAAAGCTTTTAAAGCGTCGCCTATGGCCAATTTTAGGTATGCTAGTTTTTTGCGATTTTGCGAGTGTGCGCAATTTTTAAGCTTGACATGTTTAGTGTCTATTTACCCGACGTGACCCCGTCTTTTATATTTTACCAAAAAAGTGGGTAATATTAGTTGTTTTATAACAATGTAATTTTTTTCAAATTTTTCAGTAATTTCAGTAATTTCTCCTGAATATAGTAAAAAATAAAACCCGCAGTGGTGATTAAATACCACCAAAAGAAAGCTCTATCTATCCCCAAAAAATGGTATAAAATTTGTTTCAGTACAGCGCTGCATGACGGAATAAATGTTAGTCAAAGTACCGCAGCGCTGAGTACTGAAAAATGGCCCGGCCAGGAAGGGGGTGTAAACGCCTGGTTTTCAAGCGGTTAAACAAACAGCACTGAATACACAATGCAGGGGCATTTTTAATCATATCTGGACTACAAACAAGCAATTGTCAGCATATGTTGCAAACTTTTATACTCCCCAACACCCCTCAAAAATTACAAACAAGCAATTGTCAGCATATGTTGCAAACTTTTATACTCCCCGACACCCCTCAAAAATGTGTGGCTCCAGAAGGCAGTTACCTTTTATTATTATTATTACAGGTATTACAATTTACAAAGCACTTTACATAGTTGCACATTCACATCAGTCCCTACCCTCAAGGAGCTTACAATCTAAGGTCCCTATCTCACATGCATACAAAGAGGGCCAACTTAGAGAGGAGCCAATTAACCTACCAGCATGTCTTTAGAGTGTGGGGGGAAACCAGAGTACCTGGAGGAAACCCACGCAAGCACAGGGAGAACATGCAAACTCCTTGCAGATAGTGACCTGGCTGGGATTCTAACCGGTGACCCCCAGTGCTGCAAGGCAGAAATGCTAACCACTACACCACTGTGCTGCCCATTTTAATAAACAGTGCCTCCAAAATATTTTCTGCTTATTCAATACACTCCACATGTAAATTTTGCTACAGAATTCACCACTACTAATAAAATGTACCCACAAAAGTTCTATTTCAATATGCAGTGCTCCCAGAAGTCACCCCCTCCCTTACAGTGCCCAATCATATACAGTGTCCGATAACTTAGCCCAACCCATTAAAAATACCTCCTATGGCCACAAATAATTTTTGGCCTTAGGGTATATTTCAAAATAAGATCTCTGCAATGTACTGTGAATGTTTGTAATTACTTTTCTATGTTATTTGTCATAGAATGAATACAACAGAATTTTTTTCACATAAGTAAAAATGTCATGATATTTGGTGCCCAAAAAAAACAACATTACATATTTTAAAAATATTTATAAGAGACGTATTTAAAAAAGCTATTTTTATCTGTTTTATATTTTTTCAAAATTGGTAAGGATAATAATGCTGATGAAGATGATTTATAATATTCTAGTTCATGATGAATATATTTAATGCATATAATTTTCCACGTTGCAGTGAATCATGGCAATCATGGCCCAAATCAGGTAAGGAATACAATATTTAAAGTTCTTAAACTGTGCAGTGGGTCAAATTACATCCTGTGGAAGTTTGGTGTTTTTTTAATAATGAGATTCAATAATGATTCTACAAGGGATTAGAAAAGGCAATTAGGTAGGGGATATGATCACCCTGGGTATATACATTAATGGTCCATGTAGTAAACTTGTCACAAAGTTGTACACTTTAGGGTCATTTTAAATGAATACAGTTGCTCCTGAAAGAGAAGTGGTCCACATATGGAAAGACCATTTTACAGTTCTGTTTAGGCTTTTTTTTTCATATCTCTATAGGTTGTACTCGATGGATATGTGTCTTTTTTCAACCTGACTAACTATGTAAGTATGTAACAGTAAGGCCCCTTTTACACTGCCCGATAAGAATATCCGCGTCCATCCAGTTCTTCCTCCATCTTGCAATGGAGGAAAAAACTGAAATGTCAGTGTTTGGAGAATCAGATGTAAATGGAAATGCGTCCGTTTACATTAGATTGCAACCAATCCAGCACGATCAGATCTGCCAAAACGGAACACTATTCCATGTGTTTTTCCGGACCTGCCTGGAACAGAGGGCAACAGGTTTAAACAGACACCCATCCATTTAGATCCAGCCGCCCATAGACTTACATTGGGCAGCAGATCGGGTATGCCTGAAAAACTGAGAGGCGGACCTGATCGGACTGCCCATCTGAAAGGGGTCTAAGAGCTGTGAAAATGTAGAACAACTTCTCCAAAAGTTGGTTCTATCCAACTCTGTAGACTGTTTGTAAAAAAGAGGCTAAATATGTGTGTGTCTAAATGAACAAAATAAATTGTGCTATTAATATTCATTAGATACAATACTGTAGATTGTTGATGTAATGGAGCAGGGGTGCCCATAAGGTCTACCAGTCGATTGCAAAGCTAATTCTGGTAGATCGCCATCAGAAGTTATAGTTGGCTGCTCCGTTTAGCTTGGAGCTCAGCTGCTGCTGGCCGGGTGCAGTTCTCAGACATGACATGCAGGTGGCGGTCTATCCCAGGCCAAGCTCCTGACACCGTAAGCTGTGGTTCACGGAGTACAGCATGCAGCGTTCTACTCTGAGGAAGTGTGAGAGCCGGGCCCTGGGGCCACACACATCAGACACAGTCCCGAGCCGGGTGAGTGATGCTCTCAGAGGGAGGGGACATTGTGTACTGTATATATATATATATATATCAGATAAAAAGAAAGCACTGCAGCCATATCGACCGCCGGCGGGTACTGCGCAAGCCCGACGCCATTTTGGAGTATATTTTGGTATACGCATGAGCAGAACGCACCGGTGGCCGATATAGCCGCTGCTTGTTCTGCAGTCTCTTTGTGCGGTTTTGGATTCAGAGACTCGCATTAAAATGTGTTTCTATTGATGAAACAAATGAAAATTTGTTTTTCATTTGTTTCAACCGAAACTCCTTTTTTTGCACTGCAAATGTCTATTACACACTGAGATTAGGAACTTTAGGATTTTTTTTTTAGGAATTTGGCCATTACAGGTAATAGTCCCATAGTTTACCTTTTTTTCTGATAAGAGTGCTAGGTCTGACTAATGGCCCATTCATAATAGTACAGTGTGTTCATCGCACTTGCTGTTCTGTTGCGGGAGGTGCGTTGCGGTGCCTATCATTGGTAGATCTCATTGAGCTGGACATATAAAAAGTAGATCTTAACACAAAAAATTGTGGGCACCCCTGCAATGGAGTATACGATTGTCTTAGAGAATTAGGAAAACACTTCTCCCAACGGGAGCAAATTGGACCATGTTATAAAACAGTTTTGGATCAACTGTCGGTTTAGCATTCTGAGGATGAGGATGCTTAAAGTACAAGTCATGTATTGATTTTGTTGTAATCCTTGCTAATTTCCTTTTACCATTTGTATTATTTTTCTGCCGGCAATTTTCTTAAAGCCCATCCCCAGGGAAATTTTAAGTTTTCTCTTGCTTTCTCTTCACTGCAAGGGTTAACTGATTTATGTCTAGGGGGCAGGAAAAAGCTTTACTTCCCTGATCTCCACTCACTTGGTGGTTGGTGCTCTCCTCTTCTTCTCCTTCACTCTGGCTGGTGGATTGTCAGTCATCTTCACGTATAATGGGGGGCTATGGAACCTGCATTGTACTCCATGACGTCGGTGGTCCTTGGACCTTAGAAGGGGAGAAGTGGCTGCAGGGACCGGTCTTGCAGTCCAAAAGGAGCCAGTGGGAGTTGAAATCGAGGTAAAACAGCTTTTTCCTCTCCCCTAGGTATAAACATGGGGATAACCCTTGCAGAGCAGGGGCGGCCCCACTGCAAGGTACTAAATCTCTCTAGAGATTCTTTAATTCGCACTCTGGGTAACAGTTTCTAGGTGTGGCACCACAAAAAAATACAAATGATTCTGCCACTTTCACTGTCACATGACTCAGAGTGTGTGTTGAAAGTAAAACCTCTAGTAAAATGTGCACATCCCTGCCTCTCCCTCCATCCGTTGAGGCTTATAGGCAGCAAAGTACCTCCCTGTAGCAAGCTTTGTTTATTTATTTATTATTGGTATTTATATATTATTTTATATATTATATTGTTGAATGTTTTCCAGAGGAATTGTCCTATCACATCTCATTACCATAAAAGAAAAACCTTAGCCAGGGCCAGATTTCGATGACTGGTTCTTGTAAACAGAAAACTTTTACTGGTCCTAACCTGGCTTAGAATATTGTGGACATGTGTAAATAAAAAGGTGTGATGACAGTATTTTTAGTAATGCTAAAATAAAGCATGATTAACATTTATAAAGGAGAAAGCCTCCTTTTTGCCTCTGCACCCTATAGGCACAAGCTGTTGTGTCTAATGAGGAATCTTGCCCTGGCCTGAGCGGTCCCTCCTCCTAGGCTGCAAAGTTTTAAATAAGAGGATCATGGGAGTGTAGAAGATGATTTTATTATACCTTCAAAATATAATTTTAAAAGTATACCTGGGTTTCTTTAGTGCATTATCTCTTTATTCTGATGCCCTGAATGCAGCTTTAAAACAAAAACTGAATTTACAAATGTATGAATTGGGTCAAAAAATCCCCTGTGTACTCACTGTTCTGCTGATTTGCGCCATGTATTATGCTGGAAACGATTGTGTGCCTAATTGTCTTGATTTGTTGTAAGTGTGTCTACTTGTCTTAATTTGCTTTTTATTATTGCATTTAAATATGAATATGAGGTCAATACAGAGTATGTTATGATATGGTATAGTATGGGGTATGGCATTAGTTAAACCTATTTTTAATAGTAACTCTCAAGCAACCAGAAACTAAATTTATACGAAATCTACCAATCCCCACGGATGCCGGATAGCAGGGAGTTTACTGTATATAGGACAGACACACACACACACACACACACACACACTACACACTACACAAAGAATTCACATACAACACAGTAAGAGTACACAAGACAAACACATTTAAAGCATACTAGACAAAAATGTGTTTCATTTTGTATCGAGCCTAAATTTTTGTTTTTTTTGGTTCGGATCAATCTGAATTTTTCATTTTCACTTTGGATCAATTCGGATGGGGTTCTTTAAAAATTCACTTAATACATTTTTTGGGCGATAATTTTAGTTCTGTACTGGTCCTCTTAGTCCATACTGGTCATCTTAGTCCACACTGGTGATCTTACTCCGTACTGGTCATTTTAGTCCATACTGGTCATCTTAGTGCGTACTTGTCATCTTAGTCACTACTGGTAATTTTAGTCCGTGCTGGTTTTTTAAGCCTGTGCTGGACATCTTAGTCCATACTGGTCATCTTAGTCCATACTGGTCATCGTACTCCGTACTGGTAATTTTAGTCCATACTGGTCATCTTAGTGCGTACTTGTCATCTTAGTCCCTACTGGTGATCTTAGTGTATCCTGGTCATTTTAGTCCGTACTGGTCATTTTAGTCCGTACTGGTCATTTTAGTCCGTACTGGTCATTTTAGTCCGTACTGGTCATCTTAGTCCATAATGGTCATTTTAGTCCGTACTGATCATCTTAGTCTGTAATGGTCATTTTAGTTTGTGCTAGTCCTCTTAGTCCCTACTGGTGATCTTAGTGTATACTGGTCATTTTAGTCTGTACTGGTCCTCTTAGTCCATACTGGTGATCTTAGTCTGTACTGGTCATTTTAGTCTGTACTGATCACAACCGACACATGTACGATGTAGTTTTGTTTTTCAGGAAATTCTGGAAAAAAATGTGTTTGAATTTGGATACATTCGAATTCGGAATTCGGGAATTCCAATGCACCTGAAATTTGAATAAATTCAAAGTCAGATATTCAGATGCATTCGAATGTCCAAATTTTAAAACATTTGTCCGAATTTCAATTTGGAAAGAAACGAGACTTACATGTCTAGAGCATACACATATTTTACCGTACCACTCATTAATGGGGTAAACATTTTTAGAAGAAGATGGTGGCCACTTGGTGGAATTCCTAAATCTGCTATAAACATCACAGTGACATTCCCTTTACATGCAAATCATATGTCGGCAGTTTCCGTGTTGTATTTCAGCAATTCTGAAGGCTTGGCTGGTGCAGAATTAGAACCCTGTGCTTAGCAACACACAAGAGACACGGACAACCCTTTAACAAGCCTGCAGCAATAATCCATTGCTTTAATGGACCATAATAAAAGCCTTTAAGAACATGGCAACACTAAGTACTCATAAATGTGAAGGCTCTTATTTAAGGTCACACAAACACAACACATTACCAACATTCTACAGCGCCCTGTCATACACAGGTATATGGGGTTATGTACACTGGGCTTTAAAAATATAGAGAAAGACAATTATAGACTGTGACTGCCATACTCACATAATCATTTTGTGCTAAGATGCTGCATTCCAGCTAGCCATGCTAATTTGTGCAATAACAAACATGCTCCATATTTGTGACATCCACTTGACACCACTGTGCAAACCCGTATGGTGCAGCTATAATATTATAATGTTATTCCCTATGCTTCCAACGTGTTTGGGGCTTATTCAGGTGGGTGCAGTGGTCCGAGTACATTAAAAATGGCTGGATCTCTGTGACTAGGAGCCACAGGTGTTGTGTATAGCCTACCTGTACAAATCAATGACTGGCTGGTAAATTCTGCTCCGAGTGTATATTTGCATACCAGAATTAATGTAAGCCCCTGTTCACGGACAGTCTGCATCCAGGGATGTACATCCATACCTGTATGCAAGCATATGGTTGCAGCAGCATTTACCAGCCTGTCATTAATTTGTACAGACAGGCTGTGCACAACACCTGTGGCTCCCTGGCACAGAGATCCAACCATGTATACTGTACACGGACTGTACAGTTACGTATTATCAAGAACTAAACTACATACAGTTACTATTGACATGTGAATTGAAATAAAACAAACAATTGTGAATGAGCTTTTCAAGGAACAAGCTAATTTTGCTAGTACAATGCCCAACCTAACTTGCCTTAATCTCTTGTTTTCTGCACACTCCCTATTTCCACTTCTCTTCCATAACCCATTCTTTCTTTTTCAATTCTGTTGTATACTTTGCAGTAAGCTATCCCCTTGTTATATAAACGAAAAATGGAGCAAGAGAGGAACGCGAACACACGTAAACACCCACTGACCTCTATTATCCCCTTTTTCATAAGTATAATTAGTCTGGAATTTACCCGACTTTAAAAGTTCAATTGTGCCCTGATAATGACTTGAAATATTGAATGTATCATCTGTGTATTGTTCTCCGTATCTTCAACTTAAATAATAAAAAAAGAGGATGTGTATAATCTAACATGAAGAACAAGACCCCTTGCAGTGGCTTGTAGGAAAACCTGGAAATTTAGGGGAAAATGTCCTATCAACAACATCTCTGGGATTTACAAGTAGCCAGCGGATGTTTGAAATCACTAACAACTACCGATCACTGGTGTTGCAGTTTTGGGGTAAATTGGCATGTAAATAATCAAATAGCTTATTCATCTATCTCCACAATTTAGTGGAGATAGATGTTATGGTACAAAAAAAAGTAAAATTTTAGTGTACAAAACCCTTTAGGGAATAATATTCTGTCCACGGAAGTTTATTTTAGTTAGCATAGCTCATATTAAAATGGAAATAAGTTCACACACCATAACAACCATTCATGATTTTCACTGTAAGTTTGCTTGCAAGCTTTCATTCAAACAGATATTTCTACTAGAAGATGCCATTGTTTTTTGTCATATTCTCTCTCTCTCTCTCTCTCTGATCAGAGCAGCAAAATTCAGGTGGGGGGCGGTTTGGAGCCGAATCTGCGTGGCCGAACCGCCCTGGTGTAAACGGGCACTTAAAGAATACAACACTAATAAGTAGTTACTTCTGTATCCCCCAATACCCTTTAGATTTACTTCTAGGCAAACAAAATTAAGTTTACTTACATTGCAATTAGCATAGGATAATATTATGGATGAACCGATACTACAAATGCTCCCGATGCCTATCCTGATACCGCAACTTCCGGTATCAGGAAAGCCGGGCAGTAAGCCATTACACGCTGGCCAGCTTCCTGATTAGCCGGGAAGCCGGCTCCATGCTCCCTCGTCACTTAGTAATGAGGGAGCATGGAGCAGGCTTCACAGCCAATCAGGAAGCCGGGCTTCGTGTAATAAGTCGCCGCCCAGCTTCCTGACTGGTTGGGAAGCTGGGCAATCACGAAACCAGGCGGCCGGTCATTACTGCCCCCCCCCCCGCTTCCTGATTGGCCAGAAAGCCGGCTCATGATTCCTCATCACCTGGTGACGAGGGAGCATGGAGACAGCTTCCCGACTAATCGGGAAGCCGGGCGGCAAATCACTTCACGCAGCACGGCTTCCTTAATGGGACTTCCGGTATCGGTATTCGATATATATATAAATAATAGTTCATTCATATTTATAGGTAAAGTAGTGTTAAACTCTCAATCTTTTTTCAATAATGAATTAAGATGAAACAAAAATCCTTCCCCCAGAAAAGTATTATTTTTTTATAAAAAATAACTCTCTCAGCTCAGTTTCCATGAACTTCCTGTCCAATACAATAATCACAAGAGACAGAGCAGTCTCCAGCAGCTCTCCATCTACTAGCCGAACTTCTAATCTTAATTGCTACAGCTTAAACAATGAAGCACCAGAAATCATCCACTTGCCCACTTGCCATAGTAACATAATATTAATGTAGCGCCCATCACCTTTTGTGATGTGACTACCATGCATTTAGTGATATGCCAGGGCTGTAGACAGCCTGGCTGGATTTGTAGCAGCAAGTACATGGTTAATTCCCAAGTGTCTAACCTTGTCTGTACCCCCCTGGGCGGAGTGAGACTCTGTCATATTGGGGGATAGCCAATAGGAGACAATGTGATATGTGTACAGTACAGCAGCCAGTCACTGGGCTTCTTGCAGCCAGTGGTGTCTGCTGACAAAGGGTACATATATGGGTGGGAGCTGCCATGTGCTCTCTCTCTCACCAGGACCAGCCATGGATTAGGGCTGGATCCTGTTCAGCCTGCCCCAGGCTAGGCCGAGGCATGGGGGTGGGAATTGGCTGAGCTGCTGAAGGAGAGGTTTCCATGGAGGCTTACTGTCAGCAAAATGCCTGAAAGAAGAACCAGGATCAGTGACCTTGAAGTGCCTTGGATTTAGATGGACTTCAGAGCGGGGTCAGTGTTCTTTCATGGATTGTGGAGATGTATTCCCTTGAAGATAAGATCCGGTAACTCTGGAACTAAGGAGGCCTGTACACCTAGACCCTATACCCTCTCTCCCACAGAGTATGTTCTATAAACTGTTCGAGTAGCATCATAATACTGAAGTGGACATCAATGTATGGGCGGTTAATGCTAATGTGTGCGGCTAAAAAATCAACCCCTAGACTGACTAGATGAGGACCGGGCAATCAGCGGCTCCCTGCGGGGAGTTATCGCTACATTAACATAATAGCATCCAAATAGTAATAACATGTAATGAATGAATGCTAAAACTAAAGCTTACCGATGAATGCTAAAACTAAAGCTTAATCTATTTGTATGTTATCTTTTCTCTCTTTAACAAGCTATTGACATTTAAAAAAGAAAACCCTTTCCATTTTACATTATTTTAACTTTCACTAGGTCTCTGTGATTCTTTATGTAACACCAGCAGTTTGATAATGGAAGGGCACATTGGAAGTCTTTCCCTTTATTTCTGTTCTGGTGACAACTCCACATTTTTAAATTCCCATCACTGGTGGGGACAACTAGGACAAAAACAAAGGGAGAAAACAACCTCTGTTTACCATGCATTACTATACAAATAAATGAAGATCAAAGGTTGCATTTAGACCCTGCAGTTGTATGGTATTCAGTTTTAATTTAGAGATTCAGTATGTTTCTTATTGTTTCACTTTTATATACTGTATACCCCCCCCCCCTCCTGGCACTAGGTACAAAGTCTTTGTTTATTTTTGTAAAAATACATGTTAATTAAGTACTGGCATTTGTTAATTTATAGATCATTTCCAATGTTTCACTATTTATATTGTAACACTTGTGGGCAGTGTATTCATGTTTGGCATGGAGATTCACAATGCAGTCCAACATTTTTGCTGTTGATTTAGTGTATGTGGTCTATGTGGTCTACATGGGTGAATTTAAAAAACAAAATGTAAACTTGGTGCTGCAGCTGCAAAGTGGAGTTATTTCTATATATTTCGGGTAATGGAAAGCTCATACTGAGGAAACCTGCCACAGCCCACCCTTATCAAAGCAATTAACACACTGACCCAGTGGTCCTTAAATACATACAAACCCCAATAAACCATACAATACTTCCGCTTGTGAAGTCCAGCTGCAATTATGCAGTGTATACACATAAAAGTTAACTTTAAAGAGACCCTGTCACCAGACCATTCATTACAAGGAAAATCTTCCCATAAGATTATACAGGTATGTGTATTTTACCGATGTTATGCATGTTAATAACCTATAATAGCTTCCCTTCTTAGACATCTAAAAGACCTGAGACTGCTGATTGCTGCTACCTTGGACATGATGGCAGCATCCCCAGCAGAGTTATAGTTGTTACTCTAGTAACACCCAAAGTATTCCCTTTTGCTCAAGGGCTTCCTCAGGCGTGGTGTCATCCGAAACGGCCATCTCGGTGATGGATGCCAGCAAAGAGAGGAGGGAATGTTCACCCAGCGGGATAAGGTAAGCCGTCGGGTCCCCTCCTCTCTCGTGCAACTGTCGGGCACTCAGTCCATGACCGAGTGCCCTAACTTTCAGAGGGAGTGACACCAAAATGACTGTCAGTCATTTTAGTGGCACCCCCTCTGATGGTGTCACCCAGAGGCAGTGGTGTTACAAGGGTGGGTGAGGCGGGGGAATAGTGTGGCGCGCACCGCCCTTGTGACGCCACTGCCTTCGCTTCTCCCCCAGCATCCGGCAACTATATACTGTGTATATGTATGTATATATATATATATATATATTAGCCCCATAATAAGATTACTTTAATGAGTAATATCTCCCACACCATGTTTAAGTCAATCTGGGATTATTTTGCATTCACATATAATATGTAAAAAATCTGTATCACAGCAACAAAACTATCCATATAATGACAGCAAACCTGCAACGCATTTTGTAAAATGGTTTACCTATCCTGTTATCACTTTAGGTCACATCTGTTCTTGAACTACTCAGAAAAATACAAAGCTGTTTGCTACCATCTAGAGGAGGAAATTGTGGTGGCATGTCATATAACAGCCAGCTACTTATTTTGTAGAATTTAAGTTTTTTTATGAAATCAGTAAATTATTTCCCCTAAAAAAGCATGCTAGCTGCAAAACCTTAGTATTTATGTTTTATTGTACAGGTTGATACGCTTAAATTCACTGATGAAAACTGTAACACCTATAATCAAAATTATTTTGAATATTTGTTTGATCAAGTCACTTAAGCATTTCTATTCAATCTTATTGGGAAGAGTATTGCTTAATGTGTTTGGAAGCGATAGTGTTTAATTTAAATGTTTTTGTGTGTCTTGAGCATGGCCCAGGCTTGGAACTTGGGGTTGCACAACTTAATTTCAAGTGCCCCTGCCACATGCCTGCTTTCCAGCTTCTACAGCATGCCCAAGTGGGGAAAGGGAAGGAGCAGTCAGCACGAGCTCCAAAATACTAATCTTCACCAATATTTTGCCTCATCTTCGGCATCTACACCAGACCGTGGGAAGACAAAGATAGTGCCTGCTCCCTTTGCACATGGGCCAGACACGCATGCTGGTGATCCACCCTCTCCTGCTGGGACCCTTTCTCAGTCCAGGCCCAACTTCAGAAACTCACTGGATTTTGATTCAGATCATTCGGAATCTTGCTGAGTAGAGTTATCATTAAGAGTGAAAACCAGGTTTAAAGTATCTAACAACTGACTGTCCAAGTGCTCAGTGGTTAAAGTGTATCTAAACCGCTGAAAATTTAATATATTATAGCCTACCAGTCCTTAGATGTGTAAATGCTTTCTTTTTTTAAAATTTATTTTCATTTGGTGATCATGCCAGAAACACACATGCTAACATAGGGTGACAACACTCACCACACTGTATTTAGAGGAGCAGCATTGTCACCCTAGGGCAAGACTATAGAACACCTTTCCCCCCACCACATCTTCATAACATAGGGAGGAGGTGTTCTGTAATCCAGAAAGAGAACTGGGTACAGTGCAAACTGATAGCAGTGCAGCCGACTCAGAGAGCACTGAAAGGTCTCAGCTCACAAGATTTATGGCATAATCAACGGGAATTTTATTTAACTTATCAAACAGATACAACAAAGTTCTTTTAATGGAATATATAAAGTGGAATCAAAGTTTTGCAGTGAAAAATTGCTAAAATGTTTTTTGGCAATACATGCAAAGTCATCATAATATTATTATAACGTTGGTTAAATACTGATAATTGCTCTAATAATAATGTATGTTGTTCCGTCCCATAGCATCACAAGAGAACATTGCCGATTATGTAAGTATAGTATATGTATCGCTCTATTTTTTTTATAATCTGGAAAAGTTTTACTTTAGTAGTTTTATAATTATGACTTGGAAAATGGAGTTTGATGTATTCCTAAAAAATTCATTACATTGTTATGTGTTTTCATAATTCATGCACCATCTCCCCCCACATGTCTGGTCTGAAATATAATTATCTGTGTTTATCAGGAAAGACTTTTTCGTAGTCTGATTTATTATTTTTTTTATGTCACAACCCTTTCTACCGTTCATTCAATCTCATGCACAATTAAACATAACGTTTCTTTGTGAGTACTTTGCTTTAGATGGCGAGTCAGTAACTATGGGCGAACCTTAGAAATGTTTTTCTTTTTACTCAGTAAAACAGTTTATTATGGGTCAGCAATCAAAAGATACATCTATTATTTTGCTGTTCCTGCCAGGGCTTCTATGTTGTCTCTGTTCACACTGGTTCCCAGTTCCCTGACACACACTGTCAGATACTAAGGGGTCTATTCACAAAGCTGCCGAAGGATCTGGCCGTAGCTTCGGCCGATCCTTCGGCTAGCTTCGGCACCAGGACCCCTTTGGTTCAGGAGAACCGAGGGGGTGCTGTACGGCTATTCACAATAGGCCTTACAGCTCCCGATCACGGCCGAGCGGCTCAGTCGAGCGCTGAGCCGTGCTGAAAGACGAAGCTGACCGAGCGGCCGGCCATTGGCCGGCCAACAGCCTGCTTCTGACAGCTGGGCGGAGCCAGCCGTGATCTTACGGCTGGCTCCGGCCACTTTCAGAGAGATCAGCGTCCCTGGTTGCTAACCAGGGACACTGATCTCCAAGCATCTGACTCTCCCTGGCGCCCCGGGAGTCTCCTGCTCCCGGCCGCAATCGGTCATTCACTCGGCTGCCCTCGGCAGCTTTGTGAATAGACCCCTAAGTAAAAGTTGTGTTTTCGTCTTTATCAGAAACCCTTTAAGATGGATTTGTTTATCTAACAATATGCAATGAACATTTCTGTTTCAGGTAAATGACACCGAAAACTATGAAATCATTGATTCAGATAAGGAGTTATTTGTAAATATGCAACATTCAACCTCTGGAGCACCTTCAGAGTATGCAGGTAATACAATTATGGATACATTTCAGTGAGCAATTATGCATCCACCCATCTCTCCTTCCTTCCTATCTTTCTTCATTCCTTCTTTCCCTCTATTTTCCCACACCTCCATCTCTTCTTTCTCTTCCTCACTTTCTTCCTTACCTTTCTTTCTTCCCACCATTCCTTTCCCCTACCTCACCTCTCTACATCCCTTCCCTCCTTTTCTTTCTTTCCTTCCTTCCTTTGCTTCCCCCTCCTCCTGTCTCTTCCACCCCTTCCCTTCTTTCTTCCTTGCTATCTTCCTTCCCTCATTTCTTCTCTTTTTCCCCTTCCTTCCTTCCCTTCCCATTTTCCTCCATCCCTTCTCTCTCTTTCTCACTTTCTTCCTTACCTTTCTTTCTTACCACCATTCCTTTGTCCTACTTCCCCACTCTACATTCTCTCCCCCCTTTCTTTCCTTCCTTCCTTTGCTTCCCTCTCCTCCTTTCTCGTCCATCCCTTTCTTTCTTTCTTTCTTTCTTTCTTCCTATCTTCCTTCCTTCATTCCTTCTCTTTTCTAAACCCAAGAAGAAAAATTACCAATCCTTACCAGTCCTTAGATGTGGTGGCTGAATTAGCCCTCGTATGTGCATTTAGGAATTCCTGCATCAGGAACTTGCAACTTCCTGCATCAGGAATCCCAAATCTGCTGTTTACAAGCAGCAGCTGTCACCCGTTTAAGTTAATGATCGGGTGACAGCGGCCACATTTGAAACTGGCAGAACGCTGGCACACCACATATAATCGTATGTGATACAATTACATGTGGTTAGGAATCAATCAATATTCCTGGACGCATGATTGCTGTGTCCAGGGGTAGTTCCAAGAGGAACAAGGACATGTTACATTGGAATAACAATATTTTAATCTATTATGGTACTTATATTTTATGTAATACAAATGTTTTATATCGTTCTAACCAATGCATATTAATGGTACCAAATGATACCCAATGGCATAATCTAGTTTGTGCTTAATGATTATATAACCCAATTGCCCAATTTAAAAGACAATTTGTCAGGGGTACATTTTCTAAAACAGGTACTGTACCTGGCATTTGGGTCCACTGACAATCCTGGTCATCAACACAATTGTCCTTGATTTAAATATGAATAAATAAATCCCACTTTGCCACCAACTATTCTATTCTCCGCATCCTCTCTGTGAATGTGTGATCTTGTAAATCAAACCATACAAATCAGCAGCTGTATCTTACAATGTGTATTTGAAGAAGTCCCCAAATAAACAAAGGTGACTTTTGATTGCACAGTTCATGTGGCTAATGTTTGTCCATGTAGTTTCATCCTTAAAGGAACTCCATCATTTTAACTTGTTGAAAATGCAGATCTTGTATTTACCTTTTTCCCTGCAGCCTGTAAAAAAAATTAAAAGTACCTATGATGGAAAATGTTGTGCTACTCTCTGCAGTTGTCAGACAAGTTTTGTATCAGGCTTGTATCTCAGAACAGTGCCAGGGCCAGCTTCCTCGGTGCAAAAACAGCATGTGCATATATGCTAGGAGGAGTACACAGGTTGTGATGTGTTAGGACAGACACCCTATCCCCTCTTCTTTGTTAACAGGCTGCAGGAGCACGATCTAGTATAGCATATGTACTGAAATTGCAGTGCAGTGCATTTAAATGTTTATAGAAATATGTGAAAAACCTGGATCTAGTTAAGCTGGTTTATTTTTTGAATTTTTCTGTAGCCTTGAAGTAAAATTATGTTCGTTAGGCATACCTGCAAACTTTTGTAAATCAATCAGTCTGATAATGGGGGGAGGGCAGGGTAGAGGTGTGGCTAAGAGCAGCTCCATGCAAATACATATGTAATGGTTTCGGCATGCACCAAAATAGTGTCAATGGTTGTGGCACACTGCAGTGAATTGAGATTAATAGTGGTATACATATTGCCATGTGGTAAAATATGGGGCTAACAGCAATGAGAGAAGAAATGCCCAGGCATTGGTTTAAGGAAAACATTTCCCTATGTCAGGGGTTTCACTGTAAGGAAAAAAAATGCCTGTACATCAGTGTCAGTGTGTCAGTGGGAGGAAAAAATGCTGTTGCATCAGCAATGTCAGTCCAAAGAAGGCCTGCCTTTTCATCCATGTCATTGTGATGCAGGATAGGAGGGGAGCTCTGTAGGGTACATTGAACTAAGCGGCCTTATGTGGCTCTAAGGGAGTGAGGGGGCTGAAAGGCTCTGAGGCACCTAGGGTGGCTAAAAGGCTCTTTGGGACAGTGAGGGGGAGAGGGGAGTTCTGGAGCCACTCTCAGTTCAGATCTCCTCAACGTGGCGCCTGCCCAAGAATGTAGGCAGCTTCCCCTTCTTCATGTCCCTGGTCATGTCCCTGGTGGTGGGCAGTCCACCTTCACTCCCCGATAAACACCCATACTAAGAAAAAGGTCTGTTCTCAGCAGTTGCCCCCTCTCCCTGCTCTTTTCCACACACAGTAGAGTGCTATTGGAGGGACGAAAGAGCAGAAGCCTCCCTCCAGCAGCTCTCCTGACAAGTTTAGGTCTAGGTGACTATATATACCGGTAAGTACATATGTCTGTAAGCTTTACTCTCCTTGCCGCCCCAAGGCCAGGTTCCACAATACACCCCCCGTGCGCCGCCAACCCCCCGTCCCCATCAATTGTGAATGGCAACCAGATGGCGGGGGCGTATTGTGGAACCTGGCCTTGGGGCGGGGCTAGTTTAAAACATTTTTTTACTGTTTCTTTATTTTTATTCATTTTTATTTTTTTATTCAATTATTTCTTATTATTTTTGTAAATTTTTGTTTAATTATTTTTTAATCAATTTTTTTTTTAGATTTTTTATTTATCTTTTGACTTTTTTTTATAATTTACTTTTTTATAATTTTTATCTTATTATTGGCGCCCGTAACTTCCCGCAAGGTCACCGCTGCCGCCCCGAGGCGCTCTGCCTTGTGGGAAATCCGGGCCTGTCTGTAAGTAGAACCTCTGTCAAGTGTTTTTTGCAGCTTCTGTACCTAATGGGCAGATTTAGCCTCACTGTCTATCACAGTGACTGGGAGTACAACAGGAAGTAAGCAAATCTCACCATTGGGAACACAGAGAACAACACAACAGGTTCTAGCTCTTCCTTACTCCACTGATAAAGTTTTTGTTTTTTTTACTGTTTGTGTCCTGGCTGGACAGAAAATTAGGAAAAATCTCCAGTTTGAATGCAGACAGCAACAAAAGCCCTTTTTTAGATGTAGCAAATGTTAACCCTTTTCTAGTGCACCCAGATAAAAAACAAAGGGGTCTATTCACGAAGCTGCCGAAGGATCTAGAAGAAAAGCTGTGTTTCTCTCCTGGGCGGCCGGGAGCGGGAGGCTCCCAGAGCGCCCAGGAGAGTTTTTTTTTTTTTTTGACGGCAGCAGAACCGCCGGACAATAGAAGACTGTTGGGCGGAGCTAGCTATCATTGCTAGCTCCGCACAATCGTTTTCTATTTACTTTTTTTACTATTTTTATGTTCTGCGCGGTACGACAGAGGGGCCGAGCAGAACAGCTGAGCGGCATTCGGCTATTCAGTCACTGCTGTTCAGCATCTATAAGAATAGGCCGGACAACAGTGAGTAGCCTGCCGGAGGTTCGGCTCAGCCGATCCAGATGTTGGATAAAAGTTTTAGCTGGAGTTCATATTTAAAGCAGGCAGGATTTGATGGGATACTGTTCTGTAACTGTTCTATTAAATATAACATCACTGTATTCCAGATAAAAGATATTTTAAAGCAGACATGAACAGCCAAATGTCCACAGAAGCACAGATGATTGCAGCTACCAGCCACGTGCATGTTAACAGAAGAACAAAGGTACAATAAATGCAATGAGAAGCTCACATCTTGTGTTCAAAGCCAAGCACAACAAATTGCTCATAACAAGGAACCCCATTCATTTCTATGGCCCGTGTTCACATCTGAGCGTTTTGTTGCAAGCAGAAAAAACGCCTGTCGCTGGAAAAAGTACATGAGCTACTTTTTGGCAGATTACAGCGCTTTTTGCTGCCATAGACTTCAATGTGAATAACTGAGAAGGGGTGTAGCCAGGGCCAGCCTGGCTGCGCCCTCTTACCCCTGTTGCATGGTGAGCATAGGGTGCCATTGGCAACAGGGGCGCCAGGCAGCCAACACAGCCATGGCTCGGCAGGGAGAAGAGGAGCGGCACAGGCTCCAGCTTTTCCTCGGATCCCCGCTGCTCTCCCCCGCCTGTATGGGCAGTGTCCTCAATCTCTTTTTTCCATTTCAAAAGGGAAATGTCAGGGGTCTGTACTGTGTAAGGGATTGCTGGGATTTGTAGTCTTCTATAGCTGGTGGTATTCTGCATTGCTGTATAATGTATCTCAGTGTCACAGCGTTTGCAGCTGGGACCGGGCCCTGGCACTTCACCACTGTACTCAAATCTCTCGTCTGTATTAGAAAAAACTGTCACATGACACTAAAAAAAGTGTAGGTAATTGGTATCGGCGAGTATGTGAGGAAAAGTATCGGTGCTCATACTTGGTCTTGAAAAAATGGTATTGATACATCCCTACCTAAAATGGTTCACCTCTGCAGTTGTTTGTTACTGTGATTTACCTATTTCATGGTATAACCTTTTTTTTAACATGGTGTTTCCATTATTTTGTCCACATTCTGTGACCTTGCATTTAGAGACACCTTTCACTGTTTCATAAATAACATGAAAATTGGTCTTTCATTTCACCACAGGTCATTTTTTATGTTTTTATGCAGATCAAAAACCTACCATCATGGACCACAGAGTGTCACCAAGATTTCCTTCACAGATTAACTCTCAGAACCAATGCAGTAGGAATGTAAGCGCAAATGTACTACACTCCCTAAATAATATGGTGAAGGGAATACAGAGAGTTCCATAGGATGGGAGAGACTCTAGTGAAGTCCTGGAGGCGAGCATGAGAGGAGTTGATGAGGGAGCTGGAAAGCAGGAGGTCTTGTGAAGAGCGTAGGGGACGGTTAGGGTAATACTTTGAGACCAGGTTGGAGATATAGCGGGGGCCAGAGTTGTGGATGGCTTTGTAAGCTGTTGTTAATATTTTGAATTTCATCCTTTGGGCTATAGGAAGCCAGTGCAGGTGTTGACAGAGAGGGGTTGCAGACACTGAGCGGTTGGTTAGGGGAATGAGTCTAGCAGCTGCATTCATGATAGACTGAAGGGGGGATATCCTGTGTAGTGGAAGGCCAATGAGGAGGGAGTTGCAATAGTCCAGACGAGAGATAACAAGGGAGTGGATGAGTAATTTTGAGGTTTCATTGGTGAGGAAGGGGCAAATTTTAGAGATGTTACGAAGGTGAAGGCGGCAGGATTTGGATAGTGATTGGATGTGGGGAAGAAAGGTGAGGTCTGAGTCAAGGATGACACCTAGGACCTTGGCATGGGGGGAGGGCTGGATAGTTGTGTTAACAATCTCAAGGGAAAAGTTGGGGGAAGGTGCACGGTCAGGAGGAAATATCATGAGCTCAGTTTTTGAAAGGTTGAGTTTTAAGAAGTGTTATATCACTTTAATCATGCCACAGGAGACAGTGATCATCATCACAGCAAGGACACATTACTGGGCACATTATCTTATGGTTAATTCTAATTAAATAGCAACTAGTGAATATATGACTACTATTATACTGACATTTGTACTATGTTTCTGAGTACACATAGCGAAGGGATGTCAGATGTCCCTTTGTGTTATGATATGCACTCTACCTTATCATTCTCTGCTTGGAGATTGACCTATATATTTTTTAGGGAAGAGTGTGCATGAGGAAATAAATGTGCTGAAAACTGGCCAAAATAGGGTGGTGGGGTATTTTCACCTTGGGTGCTACAGGACCTTGTACCTTTAGTAGTGTACACCCATTTCAAATTATCCGAGCTGTTGATTTGGGTTATATTTTTACCTGACTACCTGGTTAATAATGGTGTTTTTATCTTTCCAGAATTATGAATCAGAAGGTAAAACAAGGGAATTGTTTGTCGAACAATGTCAAGGTATACAGTTACATTACAGCCAAATAAGTATATCTGATTATTTACTTCCCATGTCAAAATTCTTTGTTGTTGTTGTTATTATTATTATTATTACTATTATTGTTAGAAAACAGGATTTATATAGTGCCAACAGTTCCTGCAGAGCTTTACAATATCAAGGGGGACAGTACAGATACAATACAATTCAAGGCAAAATTGTTAGAAGGGCTCTGCCCTTGAGAGTGAGCTAAAAAGGAAGGGCAGGTGATACAAAAGGTGGTAGCTGTGTAAGGATGAGTTGTTGTTAAAAATATATGTGTGTATGCTTTTTTTTACTCTGGATGAAATGCAGCCATTAGCCTGATGGGAGACTGAGATGACAATGGTGGCCTCTTCCAACCCAAGCTCCCTTAAAGGTGACAGGATTAGTGAAGAAAAGCGACGTTTCGGAACCAAGCAGTCCCTTCCGGTTGGTTCTGAAATGTCGCTTGTTTGTTAAATGTGACATCACGATGGTCAATAAAGGAGATTGACTACAATTTGCAATGGAGTGTGAGTGACTTTTGGTATGCAGAGGCATTCCCGGTCACTTCCAGCACCCTCCAACCTTTCTATGTGGGCTTGATTCGGTCAGGTGTGCGATGGGATCTACTATACTTTGGGATTAGTGGAGAGTGTTGGTGGTGGGGTCAATAACAAGCTAGCAGCAGAGAGAGGGAACAGGCCAGGCCAGGGTCAATAACTAGCAGGCAATGCCGTACCAATCAGCATACAGAGTGTTTGAAGGGAAAAAAACTGGGAGAAGAAAAATTAAGACAAATGTCCCAGGAGAGAACCGATTAAGTGTAATAGTCTAGATGATTCGGTGAGATATGTTTCACGTAGAAAGATGACCAATATTTACATATGCTTTGTTTTGGGATGTCCCGTATCAAGCAACCAGATTATGTAGGTGTGCAGGGAATATTTCTGTCCCACAGAGGTCACACTTGTTGCTCGTCTGGGTGTGTGTTGGGTGACTGGTCCACTCGCACTCAATGCTCGTTGGGGTGTATGTTGGGTGTCTGGTCCAATCGCACTCAATGCTCATCAGGGTGTGTGTTGGGTGGTTTAAAGCTTTGTAGCTGTGAGGGCCTGATATGCTGTAGCAGCAGGAAGGAAAGGATGTCCCAAAAAAGGTAAAGTAGCGGAAGCACGCAAAGTAAGATCAATGTCATCTGGGCAGGGGCGGACTGACCCATCGTGCAGTCGGGAACGGCCCGAGGGCCCGCGACCAGCATGGGGCCTGTGACCAGGCCTGCCGATAGGGGTGTACAGGCAGCTGCCCTGTACAAGCGGGCCCCATGAAGTGAGCGTGTGACCGGGGACCGAACCAAGCATGGGCCGATACTAGGGGGGCATATAATATTAATCAGCCTGGCACTGCCAGGGCGTTGGGGAAGGGGGGCCTAGAAGGTCGGGCAGAGACTCAGCCGCGAGTGAGACGATACGACCGGAGGAGGCAAGCTGTCAGCAGGTATGAGGAGCTCTCCTCCTGCACTCACAGCTTCTCCTATACATTCCGGCCGGGAGCAGCTTGGGGAGGGGGGATTCTTCTCCATGTCTCAGCCTTCTCCTCTCTTCCTCCCCTGGCTGCTTGAACTATGAGCGGGCTGAATAGTGGTGCTGTTTGTGCGTGTACTGTATTGTGTGTACTGTATTGTGTGTACTGTATTGCGTGTGTATTGTGTGTACTGTATGTGTATTGTGTGTGTGCTGTGTGTGTATTATGTGTGTGTGTATGCGTATTAAGTGTTGTGTGTGTGTATTAGGCCTCATTCACACTGGGAGCACACGTCCATGCAGCGTGCACACCTGTAAACAGTTGATCCCGGGAGGGAGAGGTGCTGTGCGTGATTGCGCGCAGCAGCCTGTTCTCCTCTATGGGAGGACGCGGCTGTACAGTGTCATCCGTGTCTGATGAATCCTGTCTGCGTCCAAGTGCGGAGCCCCCGTACCCGCATAGATGTGAAGTCCGGGTGTCAGTATGACACCGTACAGCTGTGTCCTCCCATAGGGAAGAACAGGCTGCTGCACGCAACCACATGCAGCACCTGTCCCTCCCAGGATCGGCTGTTTACAGGCGTGCATGCCGTTGGCTCTGTTCTGAGATCTGCGGTGCGTTGGTTCTGTTCTGTGGTCTGCCGTGCGTTGGTTCTGATCTGAGGTCTGCCGTGCGTTGGTTCTGATCTGAGGTCTGCAGTGCGTTAGTTCTGGTCTGAGGTTTCCTGTGTGTTGGTTCTGGTCAGAGGTTTGCCATACGTTGGTTTTGGTCTGAGGTTTGCCGTACGTTGGTTTTGGACTGAGGTTTGCTGTGCGTTGATTTGTACAGCGATCATTCCTAAACTGTAGAGGATCTTCAGGGGTGGGCCAACTCTGGCTCTACTGAACTGAAGGGGTCCTGGGGCCGAAGCTAGCCGAAGGATCAGCCGAAACTATGACTAGATCCTTCGGCAGCTTCGTGAATAGACCCCTAAGTTTCCTCTGTAAGTGTCTGGTGATGCAGGCTGAAATCCAGTTATCCTGACAATATTATTTCCTAAATATGTACTTAAAATGTTATCATTATCAATTTCTAATTCACAACCTTAGTAGAATATTCTGCATAGTAAAATGTTACATTAATCATATAAAGATTGTATTCATTTATTATAGGTCCTCCTGTAGATCGAAAGTTAAAGCCCGAAAAACTCCATCAAGGGAAAGGTACTTTGTTTCATAACTGTGTATAACATAATGTACTTCACAGAACAGATAAACTAACATGATGTTTATTTGCTGCCCAATGCCTGAAACCTGAACTGTCATATAGTGATTTTTTTTTCACTGCTTAGCATGTACGAACCTGCAAAGGTAACTGTGAAAATTATGTAAAGGGCCCAATCTCACCTGTCAGCTTTGGACTGTTGTATTAATGTACGTGCATTAGCATGTGTTACTTTCAGGCAGGGGTGGGGAACCTCAGGCCCTCCAGCTGTGGGGAAACTACAAATCCCTTGATGCATCTGTCTCTGGGAGTCATGCCTGTGGCTGTGAGAATCTTGCAGTGGCTCATGGGATTTGTAGTTTCACCAGAGCTGGAGTGTCTGAGGTTTCACACCCATGCTTTAAGGAATCCATTACTTTTCAATGGGCTGACAACACACCATAGTAGACAAGAATACAAACCCGCAGTATTTTTTCTGATGCAGTGTACCACAACACATAGCCGTGTGTTATGGTGTGTTGCATTGTGTTGCATTCTGTTCCGCTGCAATGCAGATGCGTTGGGAAGCCATACAAGCAACCAAGGCATGGAATATGCAACACAATTGTGTAAATGGGTCCTTACTAAATATATGGTTTGGAAGGCTCTCTAACTTATATACCATATTTTGCGCTCCATAAGGCGCACCGGACCATAGCACGCAGGCAGGTTCTGTGACAGTTTCTATGACAGAAACTGTTACAGAAGCTGCAGTTAGTGACCGCTGAGACAGGTGGCGCTGTGACTACAGCACCACGGTCTCAGTGTTCACACAAAGCAGACGAAGAACTAAAGTTCTTCGTCTGCTCTAGTGGCTCTATGGTGAGCTTCTACCCTGTGGTCACGGGTCCCCTAGAGGAGCAGGGGGACCCGAAAACCACGGCGGGGTTGCGTATTCGATCGCTGCCGCCGCTCGGTTTTAATACAAGTGATCTGAATAGATCACTTGTATTAAACGAGCAGCGGCTCCCACTGTACATTTAGCTCTGCTGTAGCAGAGCTAAATGTACAGAATGTACATGAAACTACTCGCCCGGTGCCCGAAACGGCATGTTCCGGGTGTCGGGCAATAGGGATTCGCTCCATAAGATGCACACACATTTCCCCCCGTCTTATGGAGCGAAAAATACAGTACTTTCTTTCCATGCTACTCCCTGCTTACAGCTTTGGCCATTGCCTTTCCACATGTGAAAATCTATGCAAGGGAAGTGAACTACTTTAACACTACATCACATGTTCTTCCTATAAACGTGCTTGGGGAACGGAATTCCAAATAACTCCTAAGAACCCAGAACAAAGTCACAGAATTATATCATTTAACTTTAATTATTAACAAAAATGTATCTTATTTGTGTATCACTCGGCTCTAGATCCTCAAATCATCTCTGAATTGGTGCAGACACTGTCCTTCCTCCTGGATGGTGGCTACTTTTGTTCCCCATGGTCCCTGTGTGTGTTGTAAAGTAGCCACCTCTTCAAGCGCACTCACGTGATGCACTACAATCTCAATACAGATTAGTAAACTAAGCGTGAGATTGTAGTCCATCACAGGAGTGAGCTTGGAGCGAAAAAAAGAGTTGCAGGCATGCTTTTCTCTTCATTTCAATAATAGGAAACACTGTCCTCTTCATTAACATACAAGGTCTTTAGAGATGTAACCATTTGTTAGGACAGGCAGTCCTGCTCATCTGGTTTGCAAGTAATAAAGAAATCTGCCAGCACAGGGTTAACACTGGGTTAATTTTTAGTTTTAGTGCGGGGTGAAATGTATTAAGCAATGAGCAAACCATATTAAGCAATGAGTAAATGTTTTTAGATATACTTCCCCCTCTGTCCGTATTAGACATAAATTTAAGCAGACAAAAGTTTTTCGGGATTCAGGTCTGAAAGTCAATTCGTTTCGACATTCGGATTTGGATGAATCCGAATATTCGGTAATTTCGGTTGAGTTACATGATAATTACGAACGGAAATTCTTTGCAGAAAAGTGACATTAAGGGGGTTATTCACAAAGCTTCCGAAGGCAGCCGAGTAGATAACCCAGCCGAAGTGAAGTGAGCTGAACATTCGGCTATTGACTTCTGGCATGTACAGCTGTACATCGGCTGCCTTCGTCTGCACTTTGGTCAGCCGAACAGTGCAGAAGGACTTCGACTCAGCCGATCCAACATCTAGATCGGCTGAGCCGAAGCTCTGGCAGCTCACTCGTGCCGTTCGCCCCTATTCCCATAGGCTATTCTGCTCGGTACCTCCATAGTACTGAGCAGAATAGCAAGTCAATGAAAATAGTTTAAACGAAAAAGTTGAAAAAAATATTTTAACATGTAAATAAATTGAAAAATTAAAAAATAAATAAAAAATTGGGTGGAGCTAGCAGTGACAGCTAGCTCCGCCCTATTGGCCGGCACCTGCCAGAATCTTCCCGGCCAATGAATAACAACAGTGCGGAGCCAGACGTGACGTCACGTCCGGCTCTGCCCAGTTGTTATTGTTTATTGAGAGTTCAGCGTCCCCAGGTCATTTGGGGACGCTGATCTGTCATTACAACTGGGTGGTGCCAGCCATGACACTGGCTCTGCTCAGCTGTCATTTGCCTTTGGCCTTTTATATCCATATTTCCAGTAAAATAAACAGTTTCATATGGGATTCTAGCTTGACATTAAGGTCAATGATAGCAGGAAGCATAGCTGTTGTGTTGTATTCAAAAAGTATTTTCTTGGTATAATTTCTGCAATTTTTTATATGTTTCTTATTCACAGCAAGTTTTTGCACACGCCTTTGTATAACTTGTATTTATTTTTTAATTGGGTTTGTGTTCGTGGGATACACTGTTGTTAGGGTTTTAATGACATCCTGCTTGCAGTCCTTTTACCATACAGTTTATGAGGTTCTTCCTCAGCCACTCAGTGATATATTTGCAAATTCCTTCTGGAAAAATTGTACAGATTTTTCATCTGGAGAGCATGTGATCATGGATGTACTCACTGCATAAAACCTTTACCCTTTCAATCAAACCAAGAATAGAATAGGCAGGCCACTGCTCACAAATGCCTTGACCCATGCATTAGCTTCCTTTGTGTATATTGGCATTCGATCACATTGCATCTTACAGCCACTGAGGAAGTTTGTACTAGAAGACCTCCCTCCACCAAATGCTGTGACTGCAGATCTGAACAGGGAGCACGTAGCCATATATTGCCCACCATGTATCTCTGCCTGCAAGTCCTGTTCTGAACATTGTGTAAATAGTGAAGTATCTCCATTTAGGGCCACCTGCCACATATCACAAAAGTACTGGCCCAGGGGGCAAATGCCCCCTGCCACCCAGCCCAGTCCTTTGTTGCTTGCAGATGTCCCTGGCTGTTGGTTATATTGTGGTTGCTAAGCTCTGCACTGCAGAAAAGACTCTCAATGGTGACTTGATACCTTGTAATTGCTGTAATGGCCAGCAGTGATCACATGCTAGTTTTTACATGGCTGATCCCTCCCAGTGGCGTCACAAGAGGGGTGCAGGGGGTGCGGCCCGCACCCGGGTGACACCATTGGAGGGGTGACACCAAAATGACTCACAGTCATTTGGTGTCACCCCCTCTGAAAAGTCGGGCACTTGGTCATGGACCGAGTGCCCAGTATCAGGAGAGAGGAGGGGACCTGGCGGCATACCTTATCCTGCCGGGTGACTGTCCCCTCCTCCTATCAGAATACTGCCGCGCAACGACATCATCGTGCACGCGCAGTGACGTCTCGGCGGGGTGCTACTCGGTTACCGCTCCGGGTGTCACACAGCCTCGGGACGCCCCTGATCCCTCCCCTTCATCATACAACAGAGGAATGAAAGGAATCATAGTAATTTATAAATGACAAATGAATTAATAGGTCAGTGGCAGCAGCTGCAAATCCACTCATTTATGTCCACTGACTGCAAGCTTTTTGCTTTATCCTTTTACCCTCTCTCCCACCGCCTCCTTTCCTACACATCTGAGCTACAGCCTGTCTCTGTGTTGTGACCTGCATATTAACCCCTCACCTCCTTTATCTGTACATCTGCACATTACCCCTTTCATCGCCATCCTTCCACTGTATGTGACCTGTTCATTAACCCCTTCACCTCCTGATCCCTCTGTGTATGACCTGTACAATAATGTATCTAGTGCACTTATACCAAGCTCCATGTTTTAACCCCCTCAATACCAGTATGTTTCTTCATTTCTATAACATTATTGCAAAAAAAAAGATCACCTTGGGGTGTCTACTTTTCAAGAAGCGGGGCTATAGAGGAGCCCAACTTTCCAATTCTCATCCCTTATGTCAGAGAGTATATGTGAAAAGGCTCTTATTGACAAAGGTGCAATGAGTGGAAAGTACCCATGACAGGTGTCGCTGTTTGGATGTAAGCATAACTTCCATTTGCTTTGACAAGGCATGAATAAAAGGGAAAGGATATGAGTCAACATGCATTCCCTATTGCCAAATCTCCCAATGTGGGACTATTTCAATGCAATGTTGCACATTGGGGAAGGGACACCTACATATTTTAAACTTTGGTAGTTTGCTAACTAGTTAGAATTTGAACCCCAAGCTACTGCATAAGTGGGCCACTGTACTGTATGCATAAAACTATTATTTTCCTAATAAAACAGGTGAATATGATGATTATTTTCCTAATATTTTGTTTATTTTTTATTTTTTTTAGCTCGCTCCTCCATAAATACAAGCAGCAGCAAAGGAAGAGCTACACCAGAATGCCCCAATAAAAAAGAGAGACAGGTCACTATACAGTCAAGCATAGTTCCCGCCGAGCAATTTGCAGAGGTAAGAAATATGAATGTAATCCATGTCAATATTTAGAGCTTGTACACATATGTGAATTATACTGTGTGTGGTCTATGTATTTACAAAACAGCACACATAGATTATATATAAACTACATATGCAGTACATGCTGATAAGTTTCAGTGTACATATTAACAAATGGATTGATCAGTGAAATGCTTAACCTATACTGAAAACATTGCATATGCTGGAACGACCTTTCAATGAGTATTGTGCAATGTAACTAGATTTGGTAAGCTATTCCTAATACATGATCTTTTGCTTTGCAACCTTGCTATCCTTCTCCATTGTGTGTGAGCAAGGCTACAGTAGATACAAGAAAAAGGGTGGGTTGGAACCATGGAATTTTTCTGTCTGCATTCTTAAAGGCTCAGATTCAAGGGTATTCCTAACTAGAAGAAGGATACAGCCAGCTGAGCAGCCACATGAAGAACATGAATACTTTTAATGCAGAACTTCCATAAATAAAGTGTACCCTTTAAGACAACATTTCCCAAGTAAAATAAAAAAATCAGAATTACATACAAAAAAACAAATTGTTACAATTGTGTCTGCTTTATACTTTTGGCTACAACACAATTTTATACTGTTTTGTGCCTGGAGATGGAAATAAAGCATGTCATAGACAATGTGTTCATATACATTGAGGACTCTAAGGAGGCTAATTTATCATATATTGAGAAGAATCTTAATATGTGGTTACATCGTACATGGTTACAACATACATGGCGTAACATTTTTATATTTTGATCACTGTGTTGGACAACATAGTAGTAATTACACACAATCCTTTTGATTCAACATTGATTCCTTCTGCAACAAGAAAGTTGCTTTCAGGTGTGGTGCTCAATATCACAAAACAATCGCAAGCAACTGGTTATATAAATTTACCAGTGATGGCTCTCCTTTACCACTGAATTGAGACTCTAATATGGTGCTTCATTATCAATCATAAGTATTTACCATTAATCTGAATGATACTCTTAAATCAAGTCATCAGGGTCTTACGACCTGTGTCAGCAGGAAGAAGATGTTGATACAACCTCGGCTTCCAGGGAAATCATAGATGTACACCACCTTAAAGACTTTATAAAACAACAGCCAGAGCAATACGACCCAACACAAATGCCATACACAGACAATTTCAGAAAGAAACAAACTGGGGAAGACACAGCTTCACAAACTATCCCGGAATGGATAAATGTTTCAGGAGAAGAAAGAAAAACACAGGGTAAGTACATTATGTGTTTTATATTGAGGTTTCCAAATAAAATCATGTCATAGCTCATACCAATAAATGTAAATTATAAATTGGAATAAATTAAAAATTAGGTCTTATACTTTGGAGGATATTGCTAATTACAGTCTAGTTGTGGGCAAAGGACTTGCCACCGGTATTGTCCCTGAAGCTGATCTTCTCCCATCACTGGCTTATCATGCCTTCTGCAACTTGTCTCCATGTGGTGGACTTTGCTTCCTCATGTTAGGCCTGCCCCCCACCGATGACTGGTGATCTAATGAACTGATAAATGGTGAATTGATAACTGGAGGGGGGGGGGAGTAATCAATAGAGTAGCAGGAGAGGTGGACAAAGCAATAATCCACAGAATGAATTAAGTAGGAGCAAGGAGATTTTTGCAGTGCAGGTACACAAGTACAGCTTCCTCTCCAGCAAGCTTTAAAACGAGAATGAATGACACAGTAGCGGCATCCCTAACTGTCACTACAGTGTTCAAGAAGATACTCCAATTGGTCTTTAAATACTTGTCTGTTTTAATTATGATCACTATGCAAAAAAACTCAATATTGTCTTGATACACAGTATTATAAATGTATGCATGTATGTGTATGATGAAAATAATCAGTAATTAGAAAGAAGAGCACTCCCAATGAGAGACATGGGGGTTGATAGCTTCGTGAATGAGGTGAAGTTCTGCTGACTGTGAATGAGGTGAAGTTCTGCTGACTTCCATCATCTAATCATGTGCAAGCAAAAAATACAGTTTTTTGTATTTTACTTGCACATGATTGGGTATTCTTTGCAAAGTGAAATATCACCACAGTCACCAAGCTAAAGGAAACTCTCCCTGCAATGTGCAAATTCCCTTGCAAAGTGAACCACCTATTTGCCTTTAGTAAATCCACCCCAAGAGCTCAAATACATATTAATTGTAGAGCAAGCAGTAGCCAACTGCAAAACATAAATACATGCAGAGATTCTTGAGTGCAAGTTAAACATTTTTTTTTCCAAATCTTACTTTAGTGACAGATTTAAAAATGAAGTGGGGAGCTGTAAAAGAAGATCTCGAAAGTCAACTAAAAGCACAGAAGACTGAAAAACAGTTTGCTGCCTTAAATGAGATAAAAGTGTAAGTACATGACAAAGCAATAGATAAATATAGAGAATGATAGACAGACAGACAGATAGATAGATAGATAGATAGATAGATAGATAGATAGATAGATAGATAGATAGATAGATAGATAGATAGAAAAAGAGACATGCCTAGTACTTCCAGGTATAGGAAGCGTTGTGACTTGGAAGGAGGTGGCTCATTCCATTTCCTTTCAAGTGACAGCCCTGATGCTTAGTGATTGGCCACGCAGGCACCAGTGCTCTCACATTGGACGAGAAGGGAATCCTCAGCCCTGTGTAATCTCTTGAACTTGAACCATACATAGGGTATTTTCCCCTTTCTTCCGCAGGCAAACAGAATGGCATGGGAGCAAAGAGAAAGACATTATAAGCAGCTGAGTGGCTTGACATTAAAGTGAACCTGTTGCTTTGCCCTGCATGGGCAAAGCACAAGTACACTTGAAAGAAAAGTTTAATATTGCATTTACATTTTTTACAAACTTGCTCTTCCATGTTATTCTATTAGGCATAAAGATGTATAGATTGATTTCTAGAGGGCGCCCAGTACTTAGAACAAGCATCCAGATCAGGAGTTCTGGTTTTGCTCTGGCCTTACATGCTGCATGCTTTTTCTGGGTTAGTAACTCTTCAATCACTGGATCAGCATGACAATCAGGAGATTGAAAATGACAAAAGACTCCATATTTCTTTCAGCAAGGTGTCCTTTAAAGTGAACCTATCAGTAAATTTACAAATCTGCATGAATAAATTCTTGACATGTCATAATATACAAATATATAAAGAACGGAACAGTACATTGTTTTCATTTAAAAGCACTCCATGAGCTCCAATCAAGCCATTGTGCCTACATATGAAAAAAAAACATCTAGCTCATAAGGCTGAAGGCCCATTCACACATCTAGCAGTGACTTGCATTGTACCACACCAGATCAACCGCAACCAGGTCACCGCTAGGATGCATAAAAAACAATTGCAGCCTACTGCAGGTTGTGCCACACTGCAGCGTAGTGGGCTGTGCTGCCAAGCAAGGACCTGAACATAGTGTACAAATTGTACAAGCCACACAAAGATTAAAAAATTAATGTAAACTGTGACAGCTCTGGTAGTGTGCGTTACAATCCACACAACTGGAGCTGTCACAATGCATTAGCCCATCTGCTGAAACAGAGCGTTTGGGTAGAAGGCTGGTGTGTTCAGGCCACGAAACAGTAATGAAAGTGCCACACCACTAGTCTTAGAGTAAAAAATAAACACAATGACGTGGAATAAAACAGTCAATACATTCTAGGGGTTAAGAACAGTCCCCCTTCAACAAGGATAGCCTTCAAACAACCCCACTGTTATTTTAATTTCACTTACTTGCCTTTTCCTTGGAGAAATTCTTAATTGCAGTCAAGGTGACATCATCACCTGACTTTACCATTTTTAGGAGCAGTGTGTGGGTATTTAACATAGATGCACAGTGCAGGGGGCTATTGAGGAGACCAGTCACACAGTGCACAGCTAACCAGTTGGGGTGACCAGACTTCCCCACAGGAAATGTGGCCACTACAAGAGTAAAAGGAGGTTGGTGCTGCTAGAAGAAGTGCCTCGACAATATTTTGGGGCCATTGCTTCATTTAAAAAATGCTTTGGGTTTTATTTAATCTCCATGTAACAAGTACAAATATACAATGTATCAAGGAGCAATTTGTGTACACAGTAGATGTACATTAAATGATAAGAGCTAATGAAAAAAAGAAACGGGGGGATTTTAAACGCCACTAAATAAAACTAAATTAATGAATACAATACCTTCAATTTATAGGTCAGAGAGATACCTATCTGCTTTATCAAACAGAAACAATTCAGACAGTGATGTTGATGGAACTAAAGGCACTGAGGAGGAAATAGTTCTGAATGAGAACTTTGAGATATCCTCAGTTCATCATGTCAAAATGTCTACCCCACACAAGATGTCAGAAAATGTAAGTAGGAAAACTAAAGTACATGTGGAGCAAAAAGGGAATTCTGGGAGATCCAGAAGACAGCATGTCATAGGTACCTTCACTCAGAAGGCACCTGAATATATGTCCAAGAAAGCTAAAGAGCAGTTGGAGAACATAGAGGATGCCGGGACAGCCACAAGACAGGATTCTAAAGATCACCCTACTCATAAAGTATCTGAATGTATAAACATCCAAACTGAAGAGAAAGTGGAACAAATAGGAAATTCAATGACATCCACAAGACAACATGCCGCAACAACTGTTTCTCAAAAGATATCCAATTATGTGCCCAAGAAAAATACTGCCACAAACAAAATATCAAAATATTTACCCAAGATATCTGAAGGGCAAGAGGAGCACAAAGAAGGTGCTGGAGTATGCACACAAGAGGCTTCCCCAGTCACTGCCACCCAACTGATATCTGAACCCACATCATTGTACAAGCAAGAGGAAGAACAAGGTTATGAAACTGTCATTAATCTATTACAAGATCTACTGAGCAAGCAGGAGAGTGTACAGCCTCAGGAAGAACATATTACTTTCTTGATGAGTCTTGCTCCATACATTAAACATGTGCCGGAGAGCCAGCAGCTATCAATGAGGATTAGTGTAATGAATACTATCATTTCATTTATCCCATCTCTATCGGACTCTTATCACTCTGTGACCACCACTGTATCACCTTTCATAGACGGTTATCAACAACACATAGCAGCTACTCATCCATCAAAGACATTATAGGCTGTTATTATAATAGGCCCTGCAGTAGGAAGGTGTTACAGGAAAACATGGCACATACTAATAAGAGAGGTGAAAGTGGATATCTTCAAAAATTTGTAGATTTTTCTATGTACAGTATATACTTTTACCTTTTGGTTAAACATTTTAGTAGTGTAGAAACAAAGGTAGTATGATTAACAATTATTTGCAGGCACATGAGTTCTGAGAAGTCCCAGGCAATGTCTTAGTGCTGTATGAAGCAACATCATTACTATTGTTTATACCAGCCTTTCTCAACCAGGGTGCCATGTTACCTTCTGGCTTCGTCAGGGGTGCATTGAAACTACCATACAAAGTCATGCCTCTGATATGAAGAAGGCTCCTGATGTGAAAGTGGGGGGACCCTCATGTGAAGGGGGGCTTCTGATGTGAAAGGGGGGCTGTAATGTTAAGGGGACTCTGATTTCAATGGAGGAATCCTATTTTTTTGTGTGTTTGCTTGGGGGTCCCCTCCTTAAAATCCATACCAGACTTGTATCCCTTAAAAGATTTGGATTTTGGAGGAACCACATGTCATTTTGTTTTACATTTAATGTTTTTAAATTTTAGACTGGGGTGCCTCAAGAATTTGCACACTTTAAAAGGGTGCCATGACTGAAAAAAAGGTTGAGAAACGCTGGTTTATACCACCAATCCATTTACAGTATTAAACTGTATGTTCAAGGCTTTCCCAAATTTAACCCCAAACCTTCATCTTCCTCTCTAGATCATGTCTGAGCATTATTTTTCTTTTACGTTGAACCTGTAGTGAGAAACAGATTGTATTACTCCCTACAACATCATCACCAGGCTTGAAAAATTCTTACAGGGGTAGTTGCTGGGAGCTCAGCTCCTATTGACTAAGGCACTCAGCACTACATTTCCCAACAGCCCTATCACTCCACACAGTGTTGGAAGTGCTGGCGGTTGGGTGTCAAGGCAGAAGCATCGTTTTGCTGGGAAATAAATCAAAATATGCATGTGGAGTGGGACCGCAATGGATGGGGGATAGGTAGAGTTCTGTAGTGCAGCAGACAGGCTGACAACCTTGGTTGGAATTTCAGTGCAACACGGGTACTGTTTTTCTGCTCACACAGGAAGTTAGGAGCAAACTGGACTTTTGGTAGTTCAACGGGTATTTTTCTGTAAAGACATAAAACAAAGGGTAAATGTGTATGTATTAGAGAGATATACTGAATGTGTTTGTTTGTTGTTTTTTTTTTTTGCACCAACATACATTTTGTACAACTAGACAACAGATTCAAAACCACACCCACAAATGTTCAAAACTGTTTTTTAGCTGCAGATACAAGGAAAGCACAAGATAAGAAGCAATAAACAGCCCTGAGGCCATCATCTGACATAAGGTTGTCTCCTTGCCTCATGGAAGAAACAACCTTTTATTTGGGGCACATTGGGGTCTGATATCATAATTTTTACATCACTGGAAAATTATCGTGATGCCTCTATTATTGATAAGCAGCTTTTATACTCTAGTATATTATAGATTTGTTATATGATATGAGGTATTTGCTATTTTAGCAGACAATAATAGTATGTTTCCATGACACCCTGGTTGCACCTTTGTAATGTAGCTTAGTAGGGTTTCGCTACCTTCTTCAGTAGAACCTACATTTCTTCATATTTCTTCAACTATAGTCGTTTTGTGTAAGGTTTATTTCATTTCTGTATTTATATATCAAGCTTATACATTTTTAAACTGAATTTGTATATATTTTGTTACATAAACCTTTGTTTTACAATGATATATTTAATACAAAGTGCACACATGATATTGCTTTCAGTGACCACTATGGTAATTCTAAAAAGAGAGCATAGCAGAAGCTGTTTTGACTCTCCGTGTTTGGAACTCCATACAGAGCCATCTGAAAGGAAGGAAGAGAGGGGGAGGAGACAGTGCTCCGACTTATTCACTTGTGTGTAAATTTAAGTCTGAGCTATTGAGCTTTGTTAACAACAGGAGATTAGAGGAAACGGTGTTATATGTGAAAATGAGCTCCACCTGCTGATTGCACATGAAAATAGAAAATAATCCTATCTGATATTTTAAATGTAATTGACTAAAAGGAGTGGGGAGTCAAAGCTTGGATAAGGATGCATTCACACACAGGGGTCTATTCACAAAGCTGCCGAGGGCAGCCGAGTGAATGACCGATCAGAAGTGAAGTGAGCCGAACACTGTTCGGCTATTCACTTCAGGCTGGTACGGCTGATTTCAGCCGTATATCGGCTGAAATCAGCCGTACATCGGCTTGCTTCGTGTGGCTTCGGATCAGCCGAACATGCTCAGCATGTTCGGCTGATCCGAAGCCACACGAAGCAAGCCGATGTACGGCTGATTTCAGCCGTATATCGGCTGAAATCAGCCGTACATCGGCTTGCTTCGTGTGGCTTCGGATCAGCCGAACATGCTCAGCATGTTCGGCTGATCCGAAGCCACACGAAGCAAGCCGATGTACGGCTGATTTCAGCCGTATATCGGCTGAAATCAGCCGTACATCGGCTTGCTTCGTGTGGCTTCGGATCAGCCGAACATGCTCAGCATGTTCGGCTGATCCGAAGCCACACGAAGCAAGCCGATGTACGGCTGATTTCAGCCGTATATCGGCTGAAATCAGCCGTACATCGGCTTGCTTCGTGTGGCTTCGGATCAGCCGAACATGCTCAGCATGTTCGGCTGATCCGAAGCCACACGAAGCAAGCCGATGTACGGCTGATTTCAGCCGTATATCGGCTGAAATCAGCCGTACATCGGCTTGCTTCGTGTGGCTTCGGATCAGCCGAACATGCTCAGCATGTTCGGCTGATCCGAAGCCACACGAAGCAAGCCGATGTACGGCTGATTTCAGCCGTATATCGGCTGAAATCAGCCGTACATCGGCTTGCTTCGTGTGGCTTCGGATCAGCCGAACATGCTCAGCATGTTCGGCTGATCCGAAGCCACACGAAGCAAGCCGATGTACGGCTGATTTCAGCCGTATATCGGCTGAAATCAGCCGTACATCGGCTTGCTTCGTGTGGCTTCGGATCAGCCGAACATGCTCAGCATGTTCGGCTGATCCGAAGCCACACGAAGCAAGCCGATGTACGGCTGATTTCAGCCGTATATCGGCTGAAATCAGCCGTACATCGGCTTGCTTCGTGTGGCTTCGGATCAGCCGAACATGCTCAGCATGTTCGGCTGATCCGAAGCCACACGAAGCAAGCCGATGTACGGCTGATTTCAGCCGTATATCGGCTGAAATCAGCCGTACCAGCCTGAAGTGAATAGCCGAACAGTGTTCGGCTCACTTCACTTCTGATCGGTCATTCACTCGGCTGCCCTCGGCAGCTTTGTGAATAGACCCCACAGTCTATATGCATGCAGACCCTTTACAGATGTAAACACTGGGGTTTGCATAAAAATTATTGCAGCCCCAGTCAATGATTTTAACAGGTGGCTGCATTGAACACCTGTGCCTACCTGAGCACATAAACATGGCCACCTGAACAGATGTATGGATCCTTTCACCTGTGCGAAGAGCCTTAACTTGAATTCTGTATCAGAAATCTCAACTCTCCTGGACATTCCGGTAGTCTCCCGCTATAAGATAGAAAAAATGTTTTGTGAAAGAACCCTGAGTACTTGGTTCCTGGACACCCGGGAGAGAAACATTTTCTCCCGGAAAGGTTCTATTAGCTATTTCAATTTGCAATAGCCAATAGCAGACTAGCTATTGCACCCCCAGGCTATTGCAATATTAAATAGCTAGTATCACTCTTGCTATTTATTCCTATGCTGTTTTTTTTATTATTATCATTATTCTCACAGCAGCAGGTGTCAGAATACTAAATAAACCAGCAGATAGCAAGGGAAGCATTAGCTCCTTTCCTATCTGCCATCATTTCAGGGAGGTGCTTTCTCACCCCCCAACCCGCGCGGATGGTGTGTGGGAGGGAGGGGGGGCGTACAGAGGGCACCTCCCTGATATTACTTTTTTCAGGTTGGAATGCCTGCTGTATATACCACAAGGATTCTTTCAGCAGAGCTGAGCATGGGACAGTGTTGCACATGACGGAAAGAGACTTGACCTTAGCCTGCTAACTGAATAAAAGACTGAAAACCCCAAAAAATCCTTTACATTTTATTTTAGCCCTAGCCATAATAAAGAAGTATATACAAAAGCACTGTATATCCTCTTTAACAATACCAAAGCATATAGTAAATTAGTTATTGCCATAAGAGGGCCTATTGAGATGCAGTTGCACCGCACTGGGTAGATGCTTCCTCACTGGCTCATTGACCTCTAGCTATTGGATGGGTCTGAGTTTGGAGGAGCTATCCTTTCTGTGTATTGTTTATTTGAGCACTTTGTTGTTCTTTTATCACTAACATGTTTTTCTTGTTATTTTTTGTTACTCAGCTTGTAATTCTTCCTGGCTTCTTCATTACTCTATTTCAAGTTGTGCCTTGAACTATGCTTTCTTATGGTTTTCTTTTTATTAGTGTTACTATCTTAATATTCCAATAAAATGTTTGTAAAACAAATGCAACAGCCAGGTCTACACAAGCCCTTACAATGCAGGATAATGAAAATCAGGACTGAAATGTTACAGTCGTGTCTATTGTTTAATTATTCTTGGACACTGACTGTTGTACTACAGATTCTACTATCTTCAGTGCATAAAGATGACAAAACTACTAAACATTAGACATGTGCGATTCGTTTCGTTCCGTATCGAAATTCGGACGAATTTTCGCAAATTCGGACATTCGGAAGTATCCGAATTCCGAATTACAGACATAACGAATGCAAACTAATCCGAATTTCCATTTCCGAAATTCGGTAGCGTTAGTACGAACGTTCGTTTCGTTTTCTGTTCTTATTCGTTTCTTATTCGTTTCGTTCGTTGGAGCAAAGTGACATTAGAGAAGGAGAAAAATATTTTTTCCCCCTCAAATGTCACTTTTGCTGCAAACGAACGAAACGAATAAGAAACGAATAAGAACAGAAAACGAAACGAACGTTCGTACTAACGCTACCGAATTTCGTCCGAATCCGAATTGACTTTCACACACGAATCATGAAAAACGAAATAACACAAATCCGAATTTAAAACGAAACGAAACTAAACAAATTTTTTGGCAGTGCACATGTCTACTAAACATTCTGTCCAGGTTAAAATTTGAATTAAATATTAGTCAGCGAAAATACCAAGTAGCAGTAACAGTACAATTTAGGGCTGTCATTATACTTTTTTAACCAATGTTGTTTCCTTTTTTCAAGCAATTGTAATACTTTATAACAAAAATGTGGATGTAATACTTTGCACAAACGTATTACGTTGTAGATGTAAAGAACATTGAATTGCATCCTTAACTGAATGTCATTTAGTTTGCTAAAGCACTCCATATAATAAACAATCACCATTTATTTCTAATAAAACACTTTTTTTTTACTCTTTTTCATCTTGTGTTGCTACTGATCTACTGCTATCTCTTTGCAGCCACACTTCTACATGTACTCCAAGGATTTTTTTTTTAATTGCATGCATTATTATGTATTTGTCAGCCTATAATGAAAAAGCAAACAGGGCAGAGTCCATTAATGTAAAATGTATATATAAAATGCGTTAAGGTATGGAAATTGTTCACAGAAATAGAGTCATGCATACTGACACAGCTAAATTTGACTTGGGCATCAAGGCATTAATGACTTCTGGGCACAAAATGGTTTAAGTGACATTAAAGTAAAAAAAAAATTCCCCCCTTCCCAATCCTGCTGTAAGGACTTACATTAAATCATGCCTCTTAATCCGATCTTCTTCTTTATTGTCCTTTTCTGCCATTTCTATTTACCATATTTCTACAGAGGAAACCATTGAAAATATAATTGATTCAATGCTTTTATTATAAAATTGATTGTTTGCAGTTTTATATGAAACTGATTTAAATGTTGCTATAAATGTCATAGAAAATAATTTAAAAAAAGCTGTGCATGATTAATTAGTGTATTTATTAGGTACTAAACTTCAAGTATTACTTAATAAATTTAATTTACTATATCATAGAGTTGCCATTCTTTGTTTTATGCTGTTACATGAGAGACTAAACTTGTAAAATTAGTTTAGTTGTGTCAAGAACAGAAAAATATATTGCAAATTGGATTCTTGTTTAAGGTATTTTTATTTTATTTTACCAAAAACAAAACAAGGTGGGGAATACACAAAGGAAAAAATATACATAGCGTATACATTTGTATATTATACTCTGAACAGTTTACTTTCAGGGAGTACTCATTTAAATTTTTTACATTTTTACTTGTTCCCTTCGTCATATTTTAGGATGGTATTCCAAATCCAGTCTAGTGGTTAGCTGTCTATAGCTGTGTATACACTGCCTGGCCTAAGAAAAAGTCCCACACTCTAATATTTCCTTGGACAGCCTTTAGTTTTGATTACAGCACGCATTCACCATGGAATCATTTTGATAAGCTTATGCAATGTCACAACATTTATTTCTATCCAGAGTTGCATTCATTTTTCACCAAGATCTTGTAGTGATGCTGGGAGAGTCAGACCACTGTGTAAAGTCTTCTCCAGCACATCCCAAAGATTCTCAATGAGGTTAAGGTCTGGACTATGTGCCATTTACCATTGCTAAAACTAGACCTAACCACTAACACTTATCCAATAGAATGGTTATATATTTGCTTAGCTAAATCCAGGAGGTGACCTTTTTTTGGCGAGGCAGTGTATTTGGGATGCAATCAGCATCCTTGGTGCCAGCTGGTAGATTGCATTGTGTTTAGTGACTCCTTATGAATCTCAGCTGACACATAAATTTGTGTAACAATACACCCAAATCTGGCTCTAATATTACAGCTGCATTGTTTTGACATTAAGCAGACCCCTTCTGCCTTAAGGCTTCATGCACCTACCTGCATACAGTTGTTCTCAGATCCTTTGTGAGGGCTATAATATTTGGGCAAGTAGAATAGTACAGTATATCAAAAAAGAGATTACAGAAATTGATGTAAAGGCAATAGTCATAATAGCGGTGTTCACCCTCAAGGGATTCAATTGTGAAACACCATTCAAAAATGCAAGGCCAAGGCAAGCAGCTGGCAAGATTGTCAAATCAAACAATCAAGGCTAAATATGGCCAAGTGATGCATTAGCAGGACTCAACAGTGGTGTCCCCACTGCCCTTCCATTGTTTAGCTGCTTAGTTGCTTAACTAACAAGACTTTTGAAGCTCAATTCACAAACTAACACCCCAGGATAAGTATAATAAGCTTAACAAAAATGACAGTTACTTTTAGCTGAGTCTAATGAGATTTGTATACTGCAGTGGCAAGGCTAAATTAGAGAGCATTATCCTCATGTTAAAGCTTTTGTCAATTGACCCTTAAAACTCATTGGGGTTGATTTACTAAAGATAAATAGACTGTTCACTTCGTAAAGGGAATTTTCCCTTAGTTTAGTGAATGTGGTGAAAATTCACTTTGCAAGGAATATAAAATCACAAGCAAGGAAATTAAAAACCTTATTTTTGCTTGGATGATTAGACGATGGAAGTGGGCAAAGCTTTACTTCATTTACTCAGCTAAAGTGAAAATCCCCATGCAAAGTAAACAGCCTAGTTGCATTTAGTAAATCAAACCCAATAAGTGCTAATGGTTAAATCGAAAATAATAATAATATTCAGTTTTTCTTCATGCCAAACCCCACAACTATAATAATAAGGGAATGGATAAAAAGACAATTTTCAATACTTTTAATGCATTTTAATAAAAAGATTAAAAATACAAAACTGTACTACTGTTACTGACCCTCCCAAAGATGTTAAGGCAAAATAAGGTCTGATATTATCTTAAACTAAAAAAATTAGTTTATTCAAACATTATGCCAAAGAAACCATTTTTTAACAATCCACATTAAAGCCCAACATGGTAGATAAGGACAATTACAAAAATAAATCTGCTTAGTGTCAAGTGTGGTAGTAAAAGAGTTAAGGGCATGGTATCTAGGAAACACACTCCATGGTGCCCCCCTTCTCTCATGGTGCTGCAAGCTTGTGCTTTTTTTTATTAAAGGTTAATCCAGGCCTGCAAACAATGCAGAGCTGGCAACATGAAACCTGGAACTGAATAAGCTTACTCCCAGGAGACACTGAATCATATAAGAGTGTATGGAAAAACCCAGCCTGATATAGGAGCTATTAATACATCCAGTGCTTTGGAGAGGACGGCTGCTCCGCATGTACATATTACCAAATACACATGTGCTTGTGTGAATGCACAACTGGACATGCCTAATGAAGACATGGATTGTACAAGGATATATGCATGCTTGCTATATATATTCTTGTCTGCATTGGGTCATAGCTAAAAGAGGATAGCTTTTTGAATCCTTAAATTGTTTGTAAATCCAAAACAAGAGTAGCAGTAAAGCTCAGTCACAGCTTATAAATGTAAGAAGCAAACATAGATGTACATATAAAATTAGAAACCATACAAATAAATAAGCTATCCTGTCATCACTCCTCCTACTCTAAAAGATCACAAATAAGTTTTCCTTTCAAAAACCTTTGGCCTGAAGCCCATTTCCACATTTTCAGAGGTATTTAAAAAAAAACATATGCCAGCAATGTACACTGAGTACACATGAAGCAGGCATATGCAGTTGATATGGAGTATAAAAACAGAAACTTACATTTTTTTGTTCGCTTTCCTCTTCATGTCTTAATGAAGATGGCTGCCTCTGTGCTGCGCAAGCAATGTGACTATAAATAATAATTTAATTTATAGTTTTTTAAAAGTGTATATAATACAGACACAAGGATTCAGTATGTATGCATATACACAGTTCTGTACATAAAACCAATTGTAATTTATGACTCTACATTTAATATAAAAGATGTTCCATAAAATGATTCCTGTTATGCATACCTTAATAGATCTAAAGCCTCAAAAACCTCCAGGCACAACTTTTAAAAGAAGGGCTAGAATGTAATATTCGTATTGCTGTCTCATTTCCCATTGAAGGGAATTTTCTGTTTTCAGTTTTAAAGTGCACCGGTGTCCAGAGTATAGATTTTAAACTGTTAAGCTTTTAAATCAATTACTTACCTCTCTAGCTACCTTTAATGTAAAGCTTTTCTTTCTATAAGATCATCAAAGATCTCAACAAAGAGTCTACATTTGGCTTTAGTTGTTTTTAAACAGCTTAGAAACACCTGCCTGCTGTGGGTTTATATTAGAAGGCTGATAGCCTGCCAGGGTCTATTCTCATTGAAAAACCCACTGGCTGTGTTCAGGGCCAGATTTACTCTATCTGCTGCCCCAAGGTTCAATGCGCCCCCCTTCCCCACCAAACCTGTGGTGGTTGGGGATCTGGGCACTGCTGATGTGGCGCTGTTGGTGGGGGAGCTTTTGTGTGGCGGCGCTGCACCTCTGCTCCTTGCTTTGGCACTGCGTGGAGGCATCAGCAACTTTTGCATGCGGCATTGAGGCTTTGGGGGTGATTTACTAACCTAAACACACACACACACCAGGTGTGTGTGATTTTCACACAGCAAAACGTATTTATCAACCAAAAAGTCTCTAAAAGCATATTTCCACTAATGCCATATATGGAAAAATCATGCACATGATGCATATATAATGCTGCTTCACAGTTTAGACAAAAATGGTTAGCTCATGCATTTACATTCCTACATTCATCAACGCAAGCAACATAACATAGAGCTAATTTACACCACATTACCTTGCAATTCATTGCAAGGCTTTGCACAACACACCTGCTGGGTGTGTACACACTACAAAGGTGTTTCGATTCCTCCCATAGATCATGCTGGGAGGAAACACACTACAGAGGTGTATACATGTTCGTGGTGTGTTTAAAAGGTTAGTAAATCAACCCCTTTTAATCACCGCAGAGCTGCAGGTGATACACATGGGTTTATTGAACCACTTGCTTACTGACAGCTTGTCGGTCTGCTGGGTGGATCCCATTGAATCTCTATCACCTCTGCGGTGATTGGGGGTTTTACATGTGGGGGATGCTGACATATACGTGCAGCGTTAGAGCGGGGAGTCGAGGGACGGCACTATAGGGTGGGATCCCCTCTCGCTGTCAGTGCTGTACCTGTGGCGTTGAGATCTTTAATCACCGCGGAGGTAATTAAGATTTGGTGGAATCTATTTAACCTCTTGATGACCGGGGTGTTAAAGCCCCTTCCTGTCCAGGCTGTTTTTAAGTATTTAGCGCTACAATACTTTGACAATAATTCCGTCATGCAACGCTGTACTGAAATCAATTTTATACCATTTTGTGGAGACAGATAGAGCTTTCTTTTGGTAGTATTTTATCACCAATGGGGTTTTTTTATTCTTTACTATATCACAAAAAAAGTATTGAAAATTTTGTGGGAAAAAAACCTGTTTTCCCTACGTTATGCTATAAAACATGTATTATTATCGCAATAATATATTTGGTAAAATATAAAAGATGGGGTCACGTTTAAAATTGCAAAAAAACTACCATACCCAAAATTGTCCATGGGCCACACTTTAAAAGCTTTTACCGCTTATTAGTTTAGTGTGAACAAAGATTAATGGCTCTAGAATTATTGCTCACGCTGTGACACCCATGGTTATATGTAACATGTGCGGCACAATGGGCGCAATCGTCATTTTACCAGGTAGGTGCACCCGACACATGTTTGCATGTGTATGTTGGGGCGGCAAACTTTAAAAAGTTTTTTCTTTTTAAAAAAAATTAATTATATGTGACTTTAATTTATTTGTAACTTACATTTTTTTTTTTTACTTTTTCTTCACTTCACTTTATTGCTATCACATAGGGCTAAGATTCCCCCTATTTGATAGCCAATTTACAGTGACAAATCCTGTATATGGAGACATCAGGGGTCGCCCCTCTACTCCCTGCTGTCCGAGGCCATGGCCTTGGTGGCATTGTTGTGAATCCGGACCTGCCTGTGTTGTGAACTTTAAAAATGATTTTCTCTGCATTGCTTATAGATACAGGGATGAATTAGGGCTTGTTTTAAATCTGTAAATACTTTAGTGTGCATGATCTGGGCTCAGGATCACTTTTATAGCTGTCTATGTCCCCATAGAGAAGATTTATTCCTTCTGTTGTGTCTGACACCGGTTACCTGGACAGGAAGTGATGGAGGAATTTCCCTCATGGGGACAGATATAACAATAACATTCTGACAGGGGTTCTATACTATACTAGTAAATGTATTGCTATTGTTGCTTGTGTCATTGTTGAAAGGATTTCCCTCACTTTCTGCTACGACACTGGTCAACTAGACAGGAAGTTTGGGAGATTTGCCCTTACTTTACACCTGTCAGTCTTATAGTAAGGATAAATCTCTCTGATGGGATAGCTATCATGTGATAATTTGAGCATAGGTCAATAAAGGCATACTGATCACAATTCTGGAATGCCAGTGACTTCTGTTTTTGTTGCATGGAAGAGCACCCTATATTTGTCGCAGCAGCACACACCAATTTACAGAGACGTATCGGTCAGGAGTGCAATGGGCTTTGGACATTTATCTCTAATGGGAACACAGCAGTAATATAAAGTTGACAGGGGTTATAACTCATCCCCACTGAATCCAAAGCTAAAAAAAAAAAAAATCTGCAATAGGGCTTTAATGTTTTATCAAGTTTCAAGTCATAAATATAAAAAGTGTCCCCTGTAGACAAGTAGTACTGGCTCCTTTTGTGCCTCATTTTTATTATTATTACACAGGATTTATATAGCGCCAACAGTTTGTGCAGTGCTTTACAAAACTGGGGGAGACAATACAGTTAACAATACAATTTCAGTACAGGAGGTAGGAGGTCCCTGCTCGTGAGAGCTTACAATCTAGTAGGAGGAGCAAATGATACAAAAGGTAATAACTGTTTGGGATGATTTAATTGAAGAACTGAAAGCATGGTTATATCAAGGTGGAATAGGCCTCCCTTAAAACATGAGCTTTCAAGGATCTCCTAAAGGTGGACAGATCGGGGTAGGGAGTTCCAGAGGATGGGAGACACTCTGGAAAAATCATGGAGACGAGCAGACGAGGAGGTGACAAGAGAGCTGGAGAGCAGGAGGTCTTGGGAAGAGTGAAGGGGGCGGTTCTTGTGATATTTTGAGATGATGTGGGTGATGTAGGTTGGGGCGGAGTTGTAAATGGCTTTGTAGGTTATTGTTAGTATTTTGAATTTTATATGGTGGGCAAGCGGGAGCCAGTGGAGCAATTGGCGGAGGGGGGTGGTGATTGCTGATCAGTTGGTAAGGTGTATGAGTCTAGCAGCAGCGTTCATGATAGGCTGAAGAGGGAATAGCCTGTTTAGTGGTAGGCCAGCAAGGAGGGAGTTACAGTAGTTGAGGCAAGTTATTACAAGGGAGTGAATTAGAAGCTTTGCAGTATCATTTGTTAAAAAGGGGTGAATTTTGGAAATGTTACGGAGGTTGAGTCGGCAAGATTTAGATAGTGTTTGGATGTGGGGCTGAAAGGAAAGCTCAGAATCGAGGATTACTCCAAGCACCCTGGCTTGATGGGAGGGGCTGATTGACGTGATCTTGATTGTGATGGAGAAGTCTGGTGAGGTGACCCGGATGGGAGGAAATATTAAAAGCTCAGTTGCATGGTATGCCTGTATGTCCATCCCTTTTTTGCTGATGATCGTGTCTTTAATATAGATCCCTTTAAAATGATCTTCTAATCCATTTGCTTCCCAAATCGTTTGCTTAGATTTTCTCTGATCTGCACTGTGACCTTCTATGTTTTGAATTCATCAGAGAACTGGAAGGAAGCCAACTTCCAGCCTCAGCACACCGAGATCTTGTAAGAATGCCGGGAGCAGACAAGCAAACAAGCTCAGACCTACTTCACAGCCAGGATGTGGGGATGTGTCTCCCAATTTAGTGAGTGTCATAAATGTAACTGAATCTGATATTTTACCTAATGTTCTAAGAGGATGCACACAACTATTTTTTAGATTTTATTTGCTTTGCATTGCATTTTTTAACATAGCATGAAGGACAAACTGTCACATAGACGTTGTTAACTGAAGCAGCCTAAAATTGCAGCTAATTTTGTCCCACCATATTTTTTTTTTTTTGCACCTGATAATTTGATAATGGCAAATGTGTGGCCATCAAAAATTCACTAATAAACAGGCAATTGTCTCTTTGAGAGTTCTGTATTACATGAAAAACAGTTGCACCCCAGGAGAAAATAAACATTGAACAGGTGAAATTATAGTTGATATACTCAGGTCTATTCACAAAAGGGTGAAGAGTTTGGAGAAGGCAGGAGAAGTGAACAATCTAGGACAAAATAGCTGAACTGGAAAGTGAGCTGAATTGAAGAATTTTTCCAAATCAGCTATTGTGGCTTAGATTGTTCTCAAAAGTGAATAGACCCCTACAATCTTCATCTAATAGTTATCATAATTGTCACAACTGCCTTTTTTACCCACTTATAGTTACATTTGCCCATTTGTTACCTACTTTTTTTCAGTACTTCTTGTCTACTCCCTATGTGTGGTCACAATTGCCAGTATGTTGCCCATAGATTGTCATGATTGCATATTTGCTGCCTGCATTTTTTTACCATTTGGTGGCAATGTATCATCCAAATTGCCATTTGTTGTCCAATTATTGCCCACAACTTGTAACAATTAACTGTTTATTGGCATCATATTCTCACAACTGCCATTGTGCTGCCCATATCTGTTACCCACCTACTGTCAGGATTTAATCTGTTCTTATTTGCCCATATATTAGTTTAGTGCTGTGGTGCCATCTAGGTGACTGTGAGACCAAGGCAAAACTGTTTCTTCTAGGGGGACTATATTACTATTAGGGATATGCTTGGCGTTCAAGCCCACACAAATTTGTCAGTGACATACCCCCTCCAAGCCGAATCTGTTGTGACTAGGACAATCCCCACCCTGCATCTATGTGTAACGAAGGGATGAGGAATACCCTGGCCGCAACTGGTTGAGTTAGGAGAGGGTATGTCACTGCCTGTTTACGTAGGCTTCTGCAAACTCGGTTTGTGCCAAGCCCATGCGCACCCCTAATTAGTATAATTTAACCTTCCTGTAAAATCCTGTCACTATCAAACCCCATCCATAAAAACTCCAATATTTCATTAACACCCCTGATTTAGTTGCTTTATTTCTTGCAAAATCTCTGGTTCATGAGACTTCCAGAAGATCCATTTTGAAACTGGTGTCCCAGCCTGACATCTCTGGATTTTACTGTGTCACTAGGTGACAAGTGTCATTATTCACAAGCCCATGCATGGAGTGCCAATGGAAAAATACTGGGTACTATATTTAAGTAGCTACTTTTTTGCAAGGGTCTTCTGGCCAGTTTCATGACATCATGGGTCCTTCCACTTCTCCTGATGTTGCACTGGGGGTAGTCCTTACTCCGGCATTGATCATCACTCATGCATTGATGTATGAGCTGCTTTTTTAAGCATTCACAAAAATATATGCTTCTCACCCGAAACCTAATCCTAGTTTATGCTATTTTATTTGCCATGTATTTTAAAGCTAGTAAGTCATTGCTTTTAAAAGGTTTTATGACTGTATGTGAAGAAGCCTTTATCTATGGGAACATGCATTTATGATACAGTATGTGTCTACTATGTATGTTCTTTTTGTCCAAGAAGAACGGCAGTCAATGCTTCCTTCAAATAAATCCAAACTTCATTTTAATCCTTGAAACAGCATACACCTTCCAAAGCTCCGAAGAATGGAAGAAACTCTCTCCTTACATGTTTCAACCATAGGACATATGTTTAATATGTCCTATGATTACGACCTGTGGGTGAAACATGTAAGGAGAGAGTTTCTTGCCTTCTGGGGAGCTTTGGAAGGTGTATGCTTTTCCATGGATTGAAATAAAATTTGCCGTTCTTCTTGGGCAAAAATTCATACAGGTGGGAGCGAGCCCTTTGCCAGGCCCTTGAGGTTCCTCTTAATATGGATCTGACTGCGGAATCTGAGCGCTGAGTGTTGTGGATTATTTAGATTACTATGTATGTTCTGCTATGTTTGAAGAAAAAAGGTAACAAACTAATTTTAAAAGTAATAAAGGAAATGTATAAGTATTTTTCCTGTACTTGCCAGAACACAGAGACAAGATGGACACAGAGTTCCCAGAGAGCCTCACGAAGTGACATGCCAAGGAGAACAACTTTTGTGTCTCCCCAATCACAGGGAACAGGGAACTCTAGACAAGACCCAACAACTGAATTGGCAAGTACTGCTGAAACTGAAAAAATGGAAAGCAAACATAAAGTACCGGTGTTTAAACTGTGCAGTGTTTTTAAGAATGTTATCCTAAAACAAAACTGTAGTCATATATGTGATGTAGGCTGATAGTGTGAAATCATGCCCAAGCACATTGCCCTGGTGAGTCTGGCAGACCCAATGGGTACTGATTTGATGTGAACTCATCTATGATAAACTAAAGTGTTTGGGCGTTGGTGGGGGCAGGGTGTCAGCGGGCTGGGGTGGGCAGGGGGAATGCCTCACCCAACATGGACCTTACTGCACATCACTGCTTTCTAAGGGTTAATTACTTCTAAAAGGATACAGACACTGCACCTTTACTCATTAGAACATAGAAAATCCACCAGTTGATTATAATGAACTCGACCCCCCCATTCAAAAGGACACGTTGAAACAAACTGATATTTCTTCAGAACAGGAAAAGGTAGGAATCTGCAAAAAAGTTGGTTAACATCTTTGCAATGTAGATCAATAACCCAGCATGGATTGATTTTTTCTCAACAAAAGTGAAGTTACTCTTTAAGCAATTATTTAGGGAGGGACCAAAAGGAACCAATATATTGTCAACTAAAAATATATGTGCCAGTACTTTACTAGAGATGAGGGTGGGCTTGGTGCAAACCCAGTTCGCCTGAGTTTGCCCAAGCCCGCTCAAAACTCTGACTGCCACCCCCTTCTCCCAAGCAAACACAGCAAGGCCAATTTTGGCTTGTCAGGTAAGCATCTATTATCCTTGTCCTATGAGTGTTCCATATACTTAAAGGAGGAAAACACTAACAGAGGTAATACAGTATTTCTGTGTCTATCGTGTAAAATGTGTAAAGCCATTTGAATGGCACCAAAAAACACATTATGTATCAAGCTTAACTCATTCAGGGTATCTAACACGTTTTTATATACATAAGTTACAGGTTTATGTAGTATTTTCTTCATTGCACTGTGTTACTACAGGGACTATTTATAAAGGATCAAATGAGAAATACAGAATAGAAATACAAATGCACTGAGAGCTCCCTCTAGAACCCTGGTGTCTAACACATGGCCCACCTTTGCTTAGAGTAAGGCCTGCTGTGCTCTAGACTACAGTGCAGGTCTGGAGCACAGTGTTGTTTATATTCATACAGGAGCTGCTGTCTTCACTCCTCTATAAGCGCAAACAAGGCCTCCAGCTTGTTAATTCAGGAGTACTGACAGATCAGCATATGCTCCTGTAAAAGCAGCCTGCAGGTTTGCTTACCCCACCATCCCCACCTTTCTGCTGCTCTCCTCCTGGTCCACTCTCTCCAGCCAGACCACTTTGCTCCTAACCACCTGCTCCATATACTTATACTGTGGTCCTTACTTCCCCATCAAGCTGCTACTCTCTCGGACACCCCTACCTTATTGAGTCTCTCCTCTCCCGGTCACCTCTCTCCCATCAAGCTGCTCCTCTCCAAGCAATGTCCTCCCCAAAGTCAAGCTGCACTTCTCCCAACACCTCTACCCCTTCCCAGACAAATAAAGTGCAGACAGTAGAGGTGCCCCCCTTGCAGTGTGTACAGTTGCTGCCACCCTCCACACATTAAATGCCCAACTAGGGTTAAAGGAAACCTATAATATAACAAATATGTGTGAGCAGCTTTTGCTGACCTGCTAACCACCTTGTCATGTTGATCTTCAGTCTTCAATGCTGCAGTGCGAGTCCCTGGCCCAAAAAGTGTATGAATCTAGTAAGCGTATGGATGCCATACATGCAACAATACATGTTCGATCTTTTGATCAACAACAATAGTTTGGCACAACAGAGGAAATATAAATCTGACCTGTTTTGATCAGGTCTTGTTTGCCTGTTTTTCAGGGAAAGTGATAAGTTAGTGATCACACCACCCACTAAGTGCAGTTGATTTTTATATTGAACCATTGTATTGTATGTAATTTGTTTCCCAAATATATAATTTTGTTTAATTGTTCACATTCATATTTACTATACTTTATGCTTATATTATAGGAGCCCAGGACTTCCACATGGTATCTAAAAGAATATGATCGCAATAAATCAGAGCAAGTTTTGTACCAGGAATACAAAGTAAGAACCCTTTACATCTGAATATGTTCATTCCTTGTGGGGTGGCTGACATAGTATTTTGCCGATAGTGCTCCAGTCTTGCTGTTTGTTATTAATACCCGACACATTGCATGTTTCTATTTGAATGGCAAATTTCCCATTCTTTGTAGTCAGTCCTGTGGTCAGGGCCTCTTTTAGACATCAAGCTGCACCCACCTGATTGATGGCTCCCTTTTGTGTAAGGTTCGCTCCTTGTGTCAAGTGATTATTTCAGTAAAAACTACTGCTAGAATGAGATATAGAATTGAATATTGTCTGATTTCTATGCAGAGTTACTTTTCATATACAGTACATACCACGAAAGAAGATTCTGAACTATCTTCTGACTCCTTCAACATCCCCGTACCCTCTTTCTCTGCATTTTCTTTAACCTGATTTAGTCAAATATGTCCAGAAATGACCAGAGGAGGAAAACAAAATAGTGGAAAAGTGATCAAAATGTATAAATTGTGAAGCTTAGCACTTGCGTAAGCAGTGTCCCACAAGTGCCTTTATACTAAATACAGCCCATAGTGCTTCACATTCAGACTAGAATTGCAAGCCTCGTGTTGATGAGATCTAAAGTCTAGAAATGTATATATTAAGACATTTCTACACATTTAAATCATTGTTACCTAACTGACCAATGGTCCATTGTAGACTAGGAATGGACGAGCCTTGCAGGCATATAAATAATGTATAACTCCTAATGGGTATGTCATTACAGGATGGAGCATTTCTAGTGAGAGATAACAGTCATGGCTCCCTCAAAGAACCTTTTGTTTTATCTGTGTTCTATGGAGATAAGGTTTATCACATCAAAATACGTTACCTAGAAGACAGCCAGCAGTACGCTCTTGGAACAGGATTCAGAGGAACCTATGTAAGTGACATCATGGCTTCTCGGCTTCTCTTTACATCCGTTGCCTCTAAACATATTTCTCTAAAACAGACGTGCTATTCTTCTTATTTGGATCCCATTATTCCAGAATGATGAGGCTCCCAGTATATTGACGTGCATAATCAATAATATTTGGACCCCACAAACTGACTGCAGGGCAAATTTTGAGTTTCAAAGCATGGTTGCATTTGTGTGCAAAAATGTTGGCATCCCTGGCAAAATTACCGTATTGTGCGCTCTATAAGGCGCTCCGGTCCATAGGATGCAGGCATTCTGTGACAGGCATTCTGGGATTCTGTGACAGAAGCTGCAGCTCAGTGACCGCTGAGACAGGTGGCGCTGTGATTACAGCGCCACGGTCCCAGTAGTCACACAGAGCAGACGTGGAGAGAGACGTTCTTGATCTGCTCAAGGGGCTCTATGGTGAGCTCCTATGCCGTGGTCACGGTCCCCCAGAGGAGCGGGGGACCCTGAAAACCATGGTGGGGGCGCGGACACGATCGCCACTCGATTTAATACAAGTGATCTAATTCAGCAGCGGCTCCCACTGTACATTCAGCTCCGCTGATTCGCCCGGCGCCCGAAACTGCATGTCCCGGGCATCGGGTGATAGGTATTCGCTCCATAAGACACAGGCACATTTTCCCCCTCCTTTTGGGGGAAAAAAAAGTGCGTCTTATGGAGCGAAAAATACGGTACATTATTTGTTGATTTTATATGTGGAAACAAGTTAAAGCTGAATTTCAGGCAAATATAAGCCTGGGGATAGAAAGAGGACACCGCTGTATCCCTTAAAGAAAAAAAACTCCAGGCAAAACTTTTATTAACCCTTGCAGTGGAGCTTGTTTTGGTGTAGGGAGGAAAATAATGAAGTTATACTCACCCGATCCTCAGAGCGTCCGGCTGTGACAGCACTCCTTCCAGCCTGTCTCCTCCTCTTCTCCAGTGATGGTATGTCCGTCAGCATCCTCATATACAGTGTATTGGACATAATGACTCAGGGAACTTAGGCCACTGCAGCGGAGGGGGAGTGAGGCTGGAAGGACTGGTCTAAAAGCAAGCTGACTTGGAGAATTGGGTATGTATAACTTTTTTATTGCAGCACCTAGACGAAAACAAGCAGTTAACCCTTCCAGTGAGGGGGTAGCCCCACTGCAAGGGTTAATAAAAGCTTTGCCCATAGTTCTTTTTTAACCATAAATGGTGTCACCCCCCTGACTGTGCAGTGTGACAGAGCTGTGTACATCTCAAGACGGGATGGACCGAAACACAAATCCGTTGACAGGTAAAAACAGCTCCCTTATATGTGGATTAAGCTGTTTGCAAAATATGAATTTAAACACTACACGTGTCTGCAAATTGTGATTCACAATTGCTGTTAATTTGCTTAATTTAACAGACTATAAACAAAAAATGTGGCATTAGCAACATGAATGGCATATGCTGGTTGATGCGTGGGATTGGCTCCCAAAATGCTGCTAACACCATCCAAAAAAGAAAGTTTTGCCAATGATGTTTAGCTGATCTCATTGGTTGCACGATTGGTTTGCTTAATGTGACTAGGAGCTGTAAAACAAAGATTAAAGCCCAATGTCTGCCATCTGCCTGATGTACTCCTGATAAATAGTAAAGGAAAGCATATTAAAAGAAATACAGACACTGCCATTGCTGAAGGTTTCTGAAAATTATAGCGGCCTGGCTGTCAGTCACTTCAATAATTACTGAGTCAATGGCCTGGGACAAGGATGTACTGTAGAAAGGGGATCTGCTCTTCATTAGGGGCACCATTTAATGTCCTGGCAATGAGGACCATTCCCTTCTGCAGAAATGGAAGACTCCTTGTTACAATGATCAAGCTTTATGAAAACACCTATGAAAAAAAATAAAAAGAGGGAATTTTTCTGATCTTTACATTGAGGCATAGATATATAAATCAAATAAATAAGCATAGATAGTGAGATACATCCTAGGCTGGGTGGCCACAGAATATGTTATATATACTGTATATAAAATGACTAATAGGAAATATATTTTTAATCCAGAAACTAAACCGTTTTTAAACATTTTTGCATAGTCTATTAGTTTTATAAGAAATTTGCAGGTATTACAGGCATACAAAAAAAGGGAACATCAATATATGCTGGGAAGGATGTGAAGCTGCGGGCAACAATCTACTGTATGTAAACCTCTAAGAATGTATTTCATACAAAATGGCAGGTAAATGTCTTCCACAAATTAAAGACAAAACAAAAACTTGCAAATTTACAATCCGATGCAGTTTTTCCTTTATTCTATGTAAAAATGGGACTTTATTTTAGGTTAATCTGCTTTTTTTTCTGTAAAAACAAAATAAAATCTGTGCTATAACAAATACATCCAATTATCCCCCGCTATTTTTCAGCTGCTGTGAGAGAACCAAACTAATTGGTATACCAGAGTAAAATCCAAATAATCACAGTGCTATATACCATAAAAAATGTGCTGTGCTAGTTCAATACTGTATACTTTCATATCAAGGCATACATCCACCAATAAATCAATTTATATAAACTCTCATTAACACAAAACATGTTAAACTGATAAATATATAGTCAAATTTATACATTATTTGTTATAAATAAATGATCTATTTATAAATAAATAATACAATGTCTTTTTTACTGATTCCATTTGATAAATCCTCTAACTTCCAGATAGAGTCAAGTATCTCTGCAGTATCTTAATTCTTATAGTAAAGCCTTGTCTCTAGTGCATTTAGGCCTAGCCTTATTGTTTAAAATTGTCTTGCTGCTCTTCAATTTCACATTGCTGTGTCATCTGTGCCCGCCTAATTCTTGTAGTAAAACACCTGCCTGTACTCTTTACACTAGTACCTTCCAGCCAATTCTCTATCATTAAAATCGTCCTGCTGTAAGCCAGATATACACGGTTATATGATCTGAAGTCTCTAAATTCTTAACAAGAGTTCAAAAGGAATTGGCCAGTGGTGTGACAGTTTTGCATCAGCAAGAACAAGAACAGCCATAGGAAACTACTGGTCAGTTTCTAGCTGCCAGTCAAATCGGGATTATTACCGTTTAACCTCTTGCCGTCCGCCCGTAGTAGAAAAACGGACGGACGGCACTGCTGCATCTGCGGGTTGCTGTCTCCAGACGGCAATTTTTTTCTGCTCGCGCGCGCCCCCTAGCGGGCACGCACGGGCAGAAAAGACCCGACAATGCACACACCCGGTACCGGGTGTCACACATATAGGCGATCAGCGGGTCCATAGCCCGC
>NW_017306418.1:900371-908195 GCF_000935625.1 Nanorana parkeri
TCCCCCTATATAATAGCAATAACAATAAGTGCAAAAAAAAATATATAAATAAAAAAAAAGAAAAGTAACACATAAAAAAATAAAATAAAATAAAAGCCACATATAAAAAAAGGGGAAAAAACCCCCCCAAAATGTTTAACTCCCCCACCCCCACGTTTACGCGCCTATAAACGTAAATACGCGTCCGGTGCCCCAGCGCGCAAAAATTACAATTGCGCTACACATGTTACATATCGCCGCGAACGTCGCAGTGAGAGCAATCATTTTAGGGCCATCAATCACTGATAACACTAAACTGATGAGCGGTAACAGCTTTTAAAGCGTCGCCTAGGGCCAATTTTGGGTATTATCGTTTTTTGAGGTTTCGCGCGCGCACGCAATTTTAAGGCTTGACATGTTTAGTGTCTTTTTACCCGACGTGACCCCATCTTTTATATTTTACCAAAAAATTGGGTAATAATAAATGTTTTATCATTTAATATAGGGGAAACTGTTTTTTTTTTTAATTTCGGTAATTTTTCCTTAATATAGTAAAAAAATAAAACCCCCAGTGGTGAATAAATACCACCAAAAGAAAGCTCTATCTGTCCCCAAAAAAGGGTATAAAATTCATTTCAGTACAGCGCTGCATGACGGAATAAATGTCAGTTAAAGTACCACAGCGCTGAATACTGAAAAATGGCCTGGATGGGAAGGGGGTTTAACACCGCAGATGTCAACTGGTTAATGAAAAGTATGTGTTGCTACTAAAGCCTTTTCTTCAAACTGAAATTAATCTGATTGGGGTGCTGCAGCCAAGCTAATAGTAAAAGAAAAAATATATATCTATTCCACAGCCAAATATTTGCTGCCAATTTACACCGTCACTGAGACTGTCTGTGAAAATCCTACTGTTCCCTTACACCAAGGACAGTGTTAAAAGGAGAACTATGAGGTGAGTGCTTTTCACTCACCTTATAGTTCTAGCCGACCTGTGACAATGAGACTGTCACAGGTCGGCTCAGTAGATCGGGAGGTGAGCGAACACATGCCGGTGTTCGCTCACTTCTCGATCCTGTCACGGCTCTCTGCCATGACAGGGGAGGGGATGGAGTCCCCCCTCCCCGATCCGCCCGCGCTGACTGGCAGAACGGACGGGGGAGGGGGCGGGTACAGCTGGCTCGTGGTATACTGAGCTTAGGGTTACCCTAAGGAGAACTATGAGAAAAAGCCCTAACCCCATAGTTCTCCTTTAAGGCATCCCTCAAGCATGTTATGTAAAGGATTGTATTTTAAGGTTTCCCCTCGAAGCTGCATGAAAAGACTTTCTTCACACTGGTGGTAATTTTTTTTTTTTTGCATTAGTACATGTTCTCCCTGACAGTGCCAAGTTCCCTATCCCTTTTTTGACAGTAGTTTGTCTATTACCTTGAAAAACGGTCAGAATTTAGCAACACGATTTGTCACACTTAGACTAATATGATTCACCGCTAAGTTCGGGTTCACAAAACTTTGAGATAGTCTAATAAAAATGGGTTTTCTTTTCTGTTACTTTTGGAGCAGAACAGCAAGTGAGTATTGATCTCCCTCAACAGCGTTACGGATAGCAGTAAAAACCTGACAGGGGTTTAAACCCTTCCCTACTCTATCCAAAAATAAGAAAAATCAGTTTTGGCCGGACATAAACTTCAACTATTATTGTCAAAGTTTGCTAATTTGATAACAGTACAAAGAAAATGATGGCAATTTAAAAAAAGAATGGCGGGAGTCACATACTACTACATTGTACTAATACCCAGTAATACTTGGCTTCAGTTATGGTTATATAAAACCAAAAATGCATAGCATGAGCTGTGAGCAGCAAGCATGAAAATCTCTCTCCAGTGTCTTTCTTTTGTGCTATGTTGTGTCTATAGTCTTTCTGCCCTTGAACTGCCTGTCTCTAGACTGATAAAAGCAGTGTTAACATTTTCAGCCTGTACACAGCAAATAGAGTCGATCTTCTCCTAGAACACTGAATACACAAGGATAACACCGCTGTTCAGTTCAACATTTCTTAAAAACACTTTTTTAAACAGAGAACTATGTGGTAAGTTTTTTTCCCCATAGTTCTCCTAAGGGTCACGGGAAAACATACCTGTATACTAGCGTCCTCCAGTGACCCAAAGCTCAGTATATCACGGGCTATTGCTAGCTAGCTAGTGCCCCAGCTGAGACAGATCCCGACATTACTCTCGAGATGCACCCAGCTGCGAAAGTGACACCTGGCTCTGATTATCTAGAGACACAGCTAGCTGTGCCCGCCCCCTCCCCTGCTTCTTCCTCCACTCAGTGCTGTAGGATCGGAAAGGGGAGGGGGAATCGCTGCGTGGAGCAGTGACTGACAGTCACCGCTCACTGCAGGGGGATGATCGAGAAGTCAGCGGATCGGCTGCATGTTTCTGCTCACTTCCCGATCGATAGAGCTGACCTGTGACAGCGCCTCTGTCACAGGTTGGATCTAACTATGAGAATGAGTGGAAATCACTCACCTCATAGGTCTCCTTTAAAACAGGGCACTGACAGTCTTTAACAGCACTTTAAGAAGAACACTAAATTCCCATCTGACCCTTCCCTCGGAAGAAGCTTACAATCCTATTCTTAAATTATTTTATCTTAGAAAATTACAAATATAAATTGACAAACTTCCCTTCTACCCTAACACAGGCAGATTGAGGGGTAAAAGTCAAACAAAACAGGGCAATAAAAAAGAAATCTTAGAAATACTGTAGCCCCTGATCTGCTTAGTCAGAGGTGCCTAAAGCTAGCCATAACCTGCTCATATTTTGGCCCTGCGTCCGAATGTTGACCAGTGTCTGGCCCTGTCAGCACCCCTTCGTTCAACGAAAATCAATTTTTGAACTGACTTTTGTCCAAAGAGCTGGGATGAAAATTGTTGACTAAACAGTGACTGCAGTCGATCGGCTATAGTCACTGTTCATGTATTCTGATGACAAGAGGTGTCGGCTGTCAGAATAAAATAGCCAGCAGGGGAGATTCCTTCATCCACCCTTTTAATGTGGATAGAGGAATTAAGAAAAAAAGAGGGTATGGCCATCTTTAGTCTATAGTCACTGTACTGGAGAGTAAACTGACCTTTCCCCAAAGTCATATACAAATGCTAAGCCAAAAATGAAATTTAAACCCTAAGTGAATGAGATACCTTAAGTAGGTGCCTTTGAACTTGCTAGAAAATGTGACTACCCCAAGAGAGTCGATTTCTTAGGACAGCCCCCTCCCTCTTTGCATGTCACAGCCCTCTCCTCTTCTGGCATTCCAGTTACTGACCCAGCTCCTCTGACCCTCCCTAAATAACCTTTCATGCAGATGCAAGAGAAGCAGCAAAGGGGAATACTTTAGAGTGTTACTTGAGTGACAGCTCTGACTTTGCTGGCGCTGCTGACATCTCATCCAAGATGGTGGCATCTAGCAGCCATCTTAAGGCTTTTGGAAGTCTTTATAGACACGGTAACAAACTTTTATACTATGTAGAGTTCAACCACTTCTATTGTGTGACTATCTTGTGTTCAGTAGCACCACCTTTACCATTTACCTATATAGCGCTATTGGTAGCCACACAGACATAACTTAAAGGGATATGGCTTTACAGTTACCCAATAGCTACATTAACGAATGTGCTCAGTCCCAGACACATTCACCTCACACATGGTTTCTTTTCTATGGCCAGTCAGAATGATGGGCACTAGTCACTTTAGTGTATTTAAAATAGAAAAGGTTTTATTGCACAGGACAATATGGGAAGGAGGGTGAGGTATAGATCAAGAAATCCCAATTTCTGAACTAGGCCTCAATCTCTTCTGGATCTTACATTTCATTTGTTGGGTGTCATCCTTCTTAACACAGACTGTGCTGGCTGGTAACTATCAGACATCATACACCTTGGCATTTTAGGTTCTATTGGTGTCTCAATCTTCACTTCCAAGGCAGGCAAACATAGGAAGGTTCCACTCAACCATCACTCACCACATTGCCATATGTGGTAGGATAGAAGCAGTTTGTTTCTTCTGGGCCATATGCTCTTATCTTTCAGCAGCCATGAACTCCAGGGATTCCTCACAGGAGGAGAGATCCTTGCATCCTCACATGGCAGAAGTTCAGGAGGGAGGAGGCAGAACAGGAAGTGATTCAGATATTTAATAGTTCTCCAGCATACCCGCTGTTCCCCAGTCCCATTGATTGGCCAGGCTATCAGATATCCATAACACAGGCATATCTCTCTAGCACACCCTGCTGGAGCAAGCTCAAACAGCATGCGGCAGGTGAATTTGTCAAAAAGGAATTACATTCTCCAATCTGGCCCCCTCTCTCCCCCCCAGCGGTACTTACCTTTGGCAAAAACGTTCCTCTGCTGGTGCACTACCCATACTCCATACACAGCAGCGCACCGTGTGCTCTGTATTTTACATTTCGCCTTCAAATGGAAAGCATTCTCACTCACTTTTATTGCCAGCGGTTTAGACATTAATGGCTGTGTGTTGAGTTATTTTGAGGGGACAGCAAATGTACACTGATATACAAGCTATACACTCACTACTTTACATTGTAACAAAGTGTCATTTCTTCAGTGTCATCACATGAAATTATATAATAAAATATTTACAAAAATGTGAGGGGTGTACTCACTTCTGTGAGATACTGTATATGTGTTTCATTTTAAAGTGACTAAATATTTAAAGAAAAAAATTACAAGTTGTAACCTGTACTTTTTTCCCCAGAAATTTAATTCAGTGGATAATATTATAGAATTTTACAAAAAATCGCCTCTATTGCTTGTTGATGGAAAAAGCAGAAGAAATTGTCAGGCAAGTCATTGTTTCCTAACCCGCCCACCTCTTCTGAGTGATTGACTCTTTGAAGAACATTTCACTTAAAATATTGCCAAATTAAAAAGAAAGTGGCATTTACACAAAACCACCTAAAGACTCTGACATTGGTCAAGTGCAAGTTCAAGATAAAAACAGGATTTTACCATTTGCTATGGTCAACATGTTCTTATTGTTGGTATCTGCCATCTTGTGTATTCCCTACTATACAACTACTATAAACTACTAGCAAAAATGTCTCTTAGTTTCTTTATATATAGCTCAGCTCTATTGTTTTGGATTAAACAGAAAGATAGCCTGCTCTTGCCTATCCAAGGCTCACAAAAAGTGTTTGTAAACTCTAACAATGAAATCTTATTTGCTCCATTTATGTCTGCTATATATACCATTGACACTGTTTTTTTTGTATCTGTTCAATAAGTGCAAAAAATAACTGTTACATTTGACAGAAATCTTGTGATAACTTCCTGTGCCTCTGCCAGTGCACAAGGAGGGGTTATGGAGATGAGGTGGTGGAAGGGGGAGATAGGAAGATGTCTATGTTCTTTGTAATCCTTAAAAAATTAAGCAGGCAGGGCTGAAGTTCAGAGCCATGAGAGGAAGAGGAAGGTAGGAGCACATTATATTTCTTGTAGCTTGTTTAAAAGGATAAATATGGGGAAATTTGCATGCAATTACTGAGATGTATTTTTCTTTTTACATTTTGCCTTGATATTTGCATTAAACAGCACCCATCTGCTGATGTATTCATTTTGTTCCACTCGGTTTGGTTCTTTAAGGTCCTACTTGCAACGTAGAGCTTGCACAGGAATAAAGTCAGTCTCTCTCTATGTGACTGCATTACTGTTAGGGAACCAAGAAACCAGACAGAAACTTAAAGTGCAGGTTTAAAAAATAAAAGGAGGTTCTTTCGGCCTACAGATGCTGTTTCCACGACCTCTTCAGCACAGTCGTTAACCTCAATTTGTCCAAAATGCGGTCACCACAGACCAACAATTCAACTTTGCTTATGGGGCTGTCCCTTAATATCCAATTTTTGGAAACAAACTCTAACGTACATGAACTCCATTATCTCATGGAAACCAGACCTAAAGCCTGCCCTTTGCCTATTTAGCTTCCTGGAGGCAGCGCAAGGGGTTACGGGACACTTGGGCAGAAGTGAAATGGACTGGGCTCATATATGCCTCCTTACCGCAAGACAATGTATAATGAGGCAATGGAACTCAACGGCTCCAACGATTCGGGATGTTACCAAGGATCTGCAACGTCTATTTTGTATAGAGCGACTGGATGTGGAGTTGCACAAAGATGCCTGCTCTACATTTTTTTTTCCAGATGGTGGTATTTTCTTAGCAAATCCTACTTAGTACCAGAAATTCAACAGATTGTCAAACCCTTCCGCTATACTAAATGGTATATGAAAATTGAGTTGATGAATGCCTTCGGAGGTCATGCGGGTAGATTTGGATTGAAGCCCTCCTCTAGGGGAGCAGCTTGAGGAAACTTGGTTAATAATAGTTTAGAGTACTCATATACGGTGTCCTGCATATTGAGATTACATGGATCTTTAATGTGATTTGTGAGATGTCATGGATATGATCTGCAATACACCACATACCTGTTGTTTTATTTTGAAGTGATGACATGTGTATCTAGTTGTAGAGTGATGAAACTTCAATAAAAACTAAACATTTTTTAAAAATAAAAATGAGTTTATTGAGAACAATAAATATAAAATGGAGGAAGTCCAGGACATCGTCAATGCTAAGCCAGAGGTCAGATCCAAAGCGGGTAGTCAGCCAAACCAGGTCAGAAAACGCAGAGAGCAGGATGAACAGAAACAATAGCCAGAGTCAGGAACCAGAAGATCAGTCATCCAAAGCTAGGGTCATACACGGAGAAAAGGAACTGCAGAGCAATTGGTAGACAAGAACACATGCAAGAGCGGAGATTAAATGGACAAGCTGATGGTTAAATAGTGAGCTGGTGTTTACATCATCACTCAAACAGTAATTTGCCAGAATGATGTTAACAGGTTTGGTCATAAGAGGGCGCCAAAGAGGAACAGCAGTGTCAAACAATACACAATCCATGCTGCAAGCAACTGGACAAGGAAGGGTAGGAAACCCTGACAATTAGGTGCTGGAGCCAAATACCAAGCATCTTCACATGGGAGGAAAAAAAAAGTAGTGAGTCACATATTCCCTATACCTGGAAGACCTGGTATTTGCTCCCAATGGCCAAACAGATCGGGTGAGAGGGCAAAGGGAAGGTATGTTTGCATGTTCTTCCTGTTCGGGTTTCCTCCCACATGTTGGTTGAAATTGTCCCTGTATGTATGCATGTGAGATAGGGACCTTAGATTGTAAGCTCCTTGAGGGCAGGGACAGATTTAAATGTAAATGCAGTATGTAAAGACCTGCATAAATTGTTGGTGCTACATAAATACCCAATAACTAAACAATGTACACCTGGGGAGACTGGCAATAAAGTATATCTAAACACAAGAACAAAAATGTCATATATTGCAGTTTACCAGCCATAAGGACTCATGCACATGGGCACAAAGGGCTGTACAGCAAAATATCGACCATATTTCTGCACCCAGTAGTCACAGGTGTTGCGTACAGACATAAATCAATGTCAGGATGTGGCTGTAGGCTGAAAAGCAGGTCTGAGCATCTGCAGGAGTACAGGCATGGCTGTAAGCCCCTGGACATAGACAGTCTGCTTTAGGGGTCCTTGTGTATGAAGCCTTACATGTGGTGGCTGCATTGGTTTTCCTCCTTTAGGCTTTTATGCCTGTATTTTCATCTGGCAATCCTGCCAGTCAGGGCCGGCCTTAGGGGTGTGCGAGCCGTGCGGCCGCACAGGGCGCCATGGCAACAAGGGCGCCGTGTGGCCGTCACAGCTCGTCCTGTGGGGGGCTTCTCTCCCCCTCACCGCTGGCCATCCGATGACA
>NW_017306418.1:908262-908498 GCF_000935625.1 Nanorana parkeri
GAAGCCGCGCCCGCAGCTGTCAGGATGGCCGAGCGGGTAGGAGATCAGAGCCGCTGTCATCCTGTCAGTTTCAGGATGACAGCGGCTCTGTGTGTGGCAGAGCGCGGGATCGGTAAATATCATTGATATTTACCGGTCCTCCGTGTGAGAAGGACAAACACTGGAGCGATCGTCTGATCACTCCAGTGTTTGTAAATAACTGGGGACACATAGTGCTATGTGTCCCCAGTTATGAA
>NW_017306418.1:910086-934872 GCF_000935625.1 Nanorana parkeri
ATATTATTAGACAAGTGCAAAGACTAAAAATTCATTTCAGATGAAATGAACGAAAACTTAAAAGTTTTCATTTGTTTCATCAAACAAAACACATTTATATGCTATTTTGTATTCAGCCATTGGCGTGTTCTGGAGGCAGGGCGCATGACGTCATATAAAACCGCATGTGTTGGGCGCCGCCATCTTGGTGTATATCCAGGTATGCACCAAGATGGTGGGGCCAATATCGGCGTGAGGTCACCTGACGCCACGCATGCATGGCGTCATGCTCCCTGCCTCCAAGATGGAGGTACGCATTCACAGAACACGCCGGTGGCCAACATGGCCGCCGCACATTCTCAAACAAATTATTATGTGTATGAATACATTTCTCGTATATTCGGACATATAGTAATTCATTTAAATGTAGCCTGGGGTCTGTGTTCTGTTTTTTATTTTTACTTGAAAAAAGGGGTCTGCATGACATCCTGATACTTTATTTTTATAGACTCTATTGTAGTTTGACATTTATTGTTTGCCTTCTGTTGTTTTATTTGATAAGAATACTTATATTGTGCCGACAAGTTTAATACCTTTGAATAAAAGTTTTATTTTTATCATACTTTTTAATGTTTCTTTGCGGCTTAACAAAATAGGAGTCTTTAAATGGTGCAGATATTGGGGAAATTGGGTGTGGTTACGGGGTTGTGGCCACTGAGGGGCGTTGTAAAGCTTTCTCGCACAGGGTGCCTAAAGGCCTAAGGCCGGCCCTGCTGCCAGTAACACTTCCTGTACTGGAAGGATTCACAGGGGTGAATTGAGCAGGACTGATAGCAGTGGATGAGTTTTCAGTGCAGCATAAATCATAAAAGGGTACAAGCTTATTTTATTTCAGGCAGAATGAACTGGTTTTCTTCTATTCTTAAGTGTAAAAAATACAAGTATTGAGGAGGTGCAATAACATTTTCTTTTCTTTGTTATGTTGCTTGGACATACACTGTCTTGACAAAGCACAGGTTCACTTTAACCTTTTGCTGTCCAGCCAACTGTAAATACACGGCCACAGCATAAGAGCCACCCGATCACTTAAAATGGTACGGGAAGAATGAGGGAAGTGTGCGTAGGGAGATCGGCACATTTCACCAGCTGATCGCCCCTCTGATCTCTGAATGCGGAAGTAATGTGAATTACATCACTTCATTTCTTTGGCTGCTGTAGCCAGAGAAGCTTTATTAGCTTCTTTGGGGTCCCTAGGTGACATTAGGGGGTGTAATAGACCCCTGATGTCTTCATAAAGAGGACCTGTCACTGTGCCTGTACTATCACTTATACTAAAGCTCTATTTGTCCTATAATAAAAAATCAAATACAATTAATTTGGGTACGACGTTGCATGACGGAATAAATGTCAGCCAAAGTACCGCAGCGCTGAATACTGAAAAATGGCCTGGACAGGAAAGGGGTTTAACACCCCGTTCTTCAAGTGATTAAGCAAGCACAAATAATTATTATAAATGTTAATGTGAACAGCTAAAAAAGTTTGACCTTTTTCCTTTTTTTTCCAGCGCCCTTAGCAAAGCTAGTTTTTAAATTATACAAAAAAGTATTTAATTTATACAAAACGGACAAAAAACCCCCAAAACTCTGCGTCTTCCACACAATAACAAACTTTTCCAGGTTCACAGAGAGGTAAAGCTGTTTATCTAATGCAGGCCATAAAACATTACAGATGTGGGACAGAAATATTTGTGTCAGTGTTTTCTTTGATGAAACATCCAAGCACGGTTTAATTAAACCAGAAATTACACCATAGACTTTATTAAATTGTATCAAATGTTTATTTCATCACTGGAAATGCGATTTTATTTTTGTAAAAATATTTTTGAACAATGTCTTATCAGTGAGAACAAATTAATTTTCTAAACAGCTCAAAAAAACATTGCCTACAAAACAAATGGAGATGAGAAACAATGAGCTAAAGCCATCTATATCTATAGTAGGACAACTTATCTCCAGCAGTATCATACTACAACTGCAAATTAAAACCATTAAACGTTCAATTTGAACAAGTTAGGCTTAAAGTGTATTTCCACTTTCACAGCCAAAAATTTGGATAACGCTTATTTCATATTTGTAACATGTTCCCATTCACATAGCTCGTGTTAACCCTGTCTGTACTGTGCTGGTTCATTTCATTATAATTTGTAAACTAGATTTGACCACTGCCTGTCCTAACAAAGGGTTAAAAGAATTGCAAGCCTGGCTTCTGCATTGTATGTCAATGTTATTGTGAGAAACACAATCCACACAGTCCTGTCCTTAATCTTTCCATAAGGACAGGTCACTGGGAAGGTGTTCAGAGAAACTTAAAACATGAACATGAAAGTGGATCTACCACAAAACTTTTACACAATAGTTGGGTTTCCCCAACGTTCCAGCATCTGGTTTCAGTATCCCAAATCTGTAAGGCTGCCACCGGGTCCTCTGTTCACACTTTTGTCAAGTTCTACCACTTGAACGTTCACGCATCTGCAAATGCTGGTTTTGAACAGAATGTCCTTCAGGTGGCACTTTCACTCTCGAGCACACTTGTTTGTAGCTCCCTGTTGGGATGGTTATTCTTCTTCTTGGACTTGCTAGCCATTGTTTGACTTCTTTTTGAACATCCCAGCAGGTAAAGAATTTAACTCCCTGCATCCTGTGATGTACGATCAAGAAAACAGCATTTTTGTCTTGCATGTAAAATCAATTTCCTGGAGTACATCACAGGACACTCTCCTCTGTTTTCTGTGATCCACGCTGTACGCTTTGCTACAAAACTAAGGCAGACTGGGAGTGGGAGGAGTTATACAGGGCTGTCCTGCATCTTTGATTGATTTGCCAGTATCTATTCACTTGAAAAGGTAGCTACATAACCCAATGGCTAAATAAATTAACTCCCTGTGATGTACAGAAAGAAACCAATTACATGTAAGGCTAAAATCCCAATTTACTAGCAGCTACATTGACAGAAATCTATATCTTCACAGAAGTAACAGCTCTCTGTAAGCAGCCATCTCTCTCTCTCTATCCTTCAGCTTTGGAAAAATGGAAAGGCAAAAAAGCCATGTGAACAGACCCTTAGAATGACTCAACCACAAACTAATACTTTGATGTTTTTATTGGGACCAAAAGAACTGAAGTTAAAAATAATGGTCATCCAGTTCTTCTAAGCCCATAAATACCTTTTGTTGATCAAAAATCCACATTTTGAAGAATACATCAATGAAAAGGTAACTCAATATCAAGAACGTGTTAAAAAAAAATTGCCACTGAAACAGTGTTTAAATCTGGCCTCAAAATAGGCATTATTTTTCCTCAGAAAACTTTGGTAAAAATGCAGGAATTTTGTAGAACACTATATTTTGCTTACGATGCTTGCTAACTCCCAAATACATTGCACTAAAAAAACTATAACCGTTTAAAGCCAAATTCCAGGCAAGAACCTAAAACAGTTTAAATACATATATAGGCACTGTTTTACCTACCAATATACTTGTAAGCTTGTGCAGCCAATATTGTAAACACTTCTGTCGAACAGCACAAAGCTGCCCACACACCTATAGATTAGCTGTAGATTTTCTATGGTCAGATGGAAACAGATGCAACAGATTCCTCCATCTACGCTAAAGTGTGTGGATGGAGGAATCTCCCACTGGGAGCAGCTTCAGTATCTTGCTAGTCTGCCCCGCTGGCTCTCAAAATACCTGAACAATCTAAATGGATGCAGGCATTGTTCAGGTATTTGGAGAGCCAGCGTGGCCGACTAGCTAAGACACTTGAGCTTGGCCCAGTGGGAGATTCCTCCATCCACACAGTTTAGCGTAGATGGAGGAATCTGTTGCACTTTTTCCATCTGATCATAGAAAATCTGTAGATAATCTATAGGGGGAATGGCCAGCTTAACCAGTCAAACCCACTGTAGAAGTCCACCAAAAAGTCATCATGTAGGCTCTCCTTCTGTCTTTATATGTGAACTACAGTAGAGCTTGACTAATTGCTAGTGCTGACCCTCCCTTTTTGAGCGCTGCTTCAAAGGGGATTACAGGAAGTCAGAATTAGTCAAATTCTACCATGTTCTTTAAATAAAGTAGAACTGTGGACAGGCTATAGACATTTAAATATTTACATATTCTTGAAGTGTATGTAAACTAACATTAAACTCTTAATTGCTCCCTTTTGGCATTTTAAATCTACAATTAGAAGCCTTTTGTTTTTTAAAAAGTACAAAGAAAACACTTAATCTTGACAGGAATTCAGAACTGTCCTGTGTCCTCTACAAATTTCCTGTGTTATCTCAGAGGCTATTTAACAATGACTACAGAATGATTAGCCTTCAGGTGGTTCAGATCTGGGAATGATTAAATAGGTTAGAACTGGGGAGAGTGGTGTTAAGACACTGGGCAGGGCTGACACCACTCTCTCCACACACACACAAAAAAAAAAAGCTGTATGTTGTCAGCTCACAATGGGACTTCGGAGCAGAGTGCATTTCTAGCAGATCAACAGGTATTTTTCTGTATTTCAAGGGCCTTTAAAAGGGATAACACATGGGGAAATGTGCATGTATTGCAAAGATGTACTGCATAGGTTTTATTTTGCAGCAATATACGCTTTGAAAAATAGTCAAATAAGCTTTAAAACAAGAACCCCACTTACCTCTGTAGCAGTAGACATTGCACATTATTATCCACAAAGTTTGCAAGAGATCCAGAAAAACTGTTTAAGTGGGGTCTCAATACTCTGCTCTCTACACTCTTATGTGCCTGACCTTTGTGTACATTAGAGGAGACTACTAGGCTGCCAACTCACTGCTGCCAGGGGGAGCAAAAGGAGCTACATTGTGAAAGCCAAAACGCAAGTCTTTTTTCCTCTCAACTTTGAGAATGCATTATTTCAGTGTCTGCAGCTACAGGTCAGTAAGGGCTTGTTTTAAAAAACATTTACTATTTGTTTAGAATATGTAGAAAGTTGAATATGAATAACCTGGTCATAGTTCTACTTTAAACCAGCTGCACTTAAAAATATATTTATGGTTTACATGATTGCATAAATAGAACCTGACCCAAACTAAAACAAGTAACAGTTCCGGGCTTAACGCTGTTGGTCTTTAAAACAATCCATGTCCCTGTGGAGCCCCTTGAATCCTAGGCCCAGACTGTACATTTGTCTTAAGGTGCACATACACTGCACGATTCTCGTACAAGAATCGCAGGAAATCCCGCGATCGTACGAGAATCGTGCAGTGTATGGAAGGCGAACGACCAATTCTAATGTACGGTCGCACGACTTTTGTATATCGAGCATGTTGTAAAACCAGCCAAGAATCGTACGAATCGAACATGATCGAGAGATCACTGCCGAACGGGCCGGTGTGCGCACCCGCATACTGCCCGTTCAGCATTGCAGTCATCAGGGGGGCGAGCTTGCGATGATCGCAGGTATGATCTGCCTGTCCAAGATGGGCAGATCATATGTTTTTTTAAGTACTTTACAACCCTCGCAAGACAAAAGTCTTGCGAGGGTTGTAAAGAGTATGGGCACCTTTACACCCCTAATATTCAGCTCTTGAATATCAGAATCATCATGGAGTAGCTTGCATTTCATATATGAATGACTGGAGCAGGGCTAGTTTCAGCTAGGAAAAGAAGCAATGTCCAATGTACAGCCCGGCCTAGAATCCAAAACGGGTCTACAGAACAGATGGATGATTCTGAACATTAACATAGGTACTTTTAGTCAATTTAATACTGCTGTTACCCAATATAAATTTGCTAGGAATTCAGTTTTAACTACTACCTCCTCTGGCATGAAATTTCATTCCAAGATGCGATGATGACCTCAGATTTGGTAGAGCTTTAAAGCCAAACCCCAGGCAATTATAAAAAAAAAAGTATTGCAGCTCAAAACTTAATACATTAAATTTATTTTTCCCTCGAGCAGTGCAAGTACTTGCATTTGATTTATCGGCCATCTACTTACCTGTGCCACAGAAACTAATAAGTTGTACTGCAGTGCAAGTGATATTTTGATAGAAGAGAGCAGAGTGACAGATCAGATTTTCAACCTGCTGCTTCGCCTTTTACTACCCACTCACATTCTCAAACACACCAGTGTTGTTTTCTGTAGTGTTTTCATGTACATTCTGCCTACTTGCACATATGCAGCCTATACTACATCTAAGGAATGGCTCTGGTGATAGCCGTCAGTTGCCAGTGTGCTTATGTTGGTTCTCAACTGAACCTTTAAGCCATCAAACGGCTGGTGTCATAGCTGAATATGTGCAGCACCATGACATCTGCAGATTTTAAATAGAGGCTGGTTTAATCTTTGGCTGCAAAAGCTTAAGAGGGTTTAGTTTGGCTTTACCTACAGGAGAGAAAAATCAGGTCTCCTGCCCTGCCAGAGGTCTGTTCTTGGTGGCAGATCTGTTTAATTCTCAAAACTGGATGGACACATACCAATCCTTTGGCAGGTAAAATGGCTCTCATCTATAATGTATTTAGTTGGTCGCTTTGAGTTCAATTTTGCACACTGGATTTTGAGAAACCGCTGGAATCAGATAAAACAAAACATGAGCAGCTTTCTAAAACAGGACTTCAAGCATAACTGCATTTCCACTAAAGACTTTAATTTGCACTTGTCATTGCAGCATTGAAAAAGAGAAACTGTGAAATAGGACGTAACCTTTACTAAAGAGAAGTACAGTTTCTAAAAAAAAAATACTGACTGCAGCCTCAGAGTACATCCTAATATGCGTGGAAGAATCTGCTCCCATGATACAAATTGTTCAGTCATCTTCATGCAGAGCAGGTCTCCTGTTCCAAGCAGCACCCTCTGTTGATGGCTAGTTTACCCATTAATTTAATTTTTCTATATGCCAGACAAGTACAATAGCAAATTGTTCAATTAAATACTGGTTTCTGTTATAACATACCGTTATGTCTACGCTGTCTTATGAACTGCCATACACAGAACAGTGTAAGGACACAAAATCACAATTCAGCACCTTAAATTTCTACCTTCACTCAAAAATGGAAGAGTAGTTATAACTTTCTTGTACTGCCAGAATTAGATGACGGGTTAAGCAGCACCTGACACAGTATCTTCAATATTAACTAACTTAAAATAACCAAAAGGAAAATGGTGCCATGGAATACAATTTTAAACAGCGATTCCCAACCAATACTTGTTAATGCAGAGCACAATTGTCCTTTAAATTGCTGTAAATGCTAATATTGCTGTGACAACGCAAGTGCACTTTTCCAGGATTGTTGATGCTTGGCCCCTGCTGGCCACTGTGCTTCCTTCTGCTTGTAGCAACGTCGTTACAGGACACAGTAGTGACATAGTGGCCAGCGGGAGGAGCCCCTGCACCCAGCGAGGGATACGCTATCCAACACATGCAAAAATGTCATATAGCAGTGGTGCTGCAAGCTCTGCAAAAGAATGAAGATTTCACTCACTGTTCTCCAGAGGCGTGTACAGTATTTAAACTTCTTTTACAAAGTTCTTCTAGCTGAGTTTTTTTTCTATACATGGGAAAAAGTCATTGTAATGCATATGCGTTACCACAATGCACAGTCTGAATGGTGCGCCCTAAAAGACAGACCACAAATCAATGCCTACAGAGAATGGGTCATAGAGTCCAATGTGCTAAATATGAAATAGTGCCCAGCGCTTAACCTATTAATATATAAAACTCTGCAGTGAAAGATCTTAAACAGTGTTTGATTGCGTAGGGTTTTCTATATTGATAGGTTTAGCTCTGTGCACTGCACACCATTTGATATTTACCACTTATCAAATAGTACATATAGCAGAACAGCTTAGTACATATTAGTAGTAGTTCAGTCAATGTTTGTATAGATTCCAATGTGTATATATGCTTCCGGTTTCAACTGGCAATGCATTGAAGTTCTTATAGGAATCAGCACACTAACAAAAGGACCGTGTCCTACTTTTTAAAAAGGTGCTTCTGTAAGCCACTGGGGCCCATGTATAAAAAAAGTGTACTATAAGCAAATATTTCTCTCTGCCATAGCAACTAATCTACTTCCATCTTTTTATCTCTGCAGTCCATGTATGAAAGTAAAACAAGGCATCCAATGAGGAAAAAAAAAAGTCCCATATTACAATTTTAATACATGAGCCCCATCGTAACAAGGTTTACCAAAAGAACATGCTAAAAATACATTGGGGACGCATTATATATACAGATCATCTTAGAATCACCATGCTCTCCCCCCAGCCAGGTTTATTTTTATTCAGGTAATTTTCCTGCGGGTCTGTTTGGATAAGGTTACCTTTAAAACCATGCCTTTAAACATACTGATTGCTTTCATTATAGAAGAGACTTCTAAGGACTCCATCTCCGGATGGTTAAGGACAACTACAGGCTGGTTTTTGTGTGGCATCTGTGTCAGCTGATCCGCCTTAACAGGACAGAGCCTAAGAGTTTTCAACACTGGAGCTGAAAACCTTTTGCTAAGGATTTTACTCTTTGGCTTGGCACTCGGCTTTTTCACTTTAAGCGGGACAAGTTCACTTTCTCTACTCGCATCAGCTTTGTGACCAGCTTGCATTACACAGGAAAGCGGCTGCATGACTATTCTTTTGTCACAAGACAAAAAGAGAGTCTGAGGCTTACTAAACAGATTTGTTTCGATTTTAGTGAGGCGGTTTGATTTACGCTCTCCTGTCTTGTTGCTTTGAGCCAAGGCAGATGTCTGGTTTTCAGGTCTCTTGCCATATGGCAAAACCGGCTTGTTGAGAGGCAACTGTATTTCAGGACCGGTGTTTTTCATGTCCATTGTGTTTGTGTCAGGCAGTTCATTCTCTGCAACAGCTTTCTGTCCGCAGACCATCTCAATTTCCACCAGGGATTTTGCTGCATTTTCAAGTACTTGAGGTCCACCTTGACTTTTTATACCATTCAAAGAGGGAGTAGTATCCACAATATGATTTGATGCGTTTGTGTTGGTGACAATGGGACATTCCCACTGTATACCTTCAATGACATTGTGGGAGCCAGAACTAAGAGAAAACACAGATGAAATAATTGGTCCATCGGAAACCTCCTCGGCTTCATCAAAAAGCTCATTGGGAGCGCCATGAAGAGCATCGATAATTTCATTATCATTAAGTGGACTGGTTACACTGTTAGTATTTTCTTCAGTTGGAGCAGCTGTATTTTTTGTGGGCAGCAGACTTTTTATGTCACTGATTATTAAAGAAGTTCCATCTGAAGGGCCTATGCAGTTTTCTGATGTAACCATAGGTTCTGAAGTATTTTGTTCATTCATGTTTTTGTCCCTTGTAGCATTTTTTGTCCCATTTGAATCAACCACCTCTAAACACTTTAACACTAAATAGCAAGTACTATTGACAGGCTTCACTTCTACAACCTGAGCAATACAGTTATCAGGTACCCTAAACCATGTTGGTGCAATGACTGTCAATGGCATCCAAGGATAGAGCTGTTGGTCTGTTGGTGAAATGACTTCTACTTCCACTTGATCTGCATGTGTGCTACCATTTCCATTCAAATGACAACGGTTATTAAAAATGGAATTATCCACCTCATGTGTGAGGTCTCTTACGTTTTTGGCAATAACAGTTGTATTATTTGGCAGAATCTCCTGTAAGCTGTTCCTCATTTGTGTTTGCATTATGTTAACAGAAGCGTTTTTGGAATCATTTTCCACAGTGCTCACCGAACACTGTATCTTGCCATCGCCATGGATTCTTTTAATGTGTTTCACAATGTAGTCATTTCTAATGGCCCCATAGCCACAGTACTCGCAGGTATAAGGAAATTTTCCAGTGTGAGACACCAGGTGTCTTTGAAATTCTGATTTTGTGTAAGACTCAAAATTGCAGTGTGAGCAGACATATTTCATTTCATTGTGAAGAGCGATGTGGATGTTGTACTTGTTTACGTCCCTCGTTGAAAATCTGCACTTTTCACAGTTGTATTTTTCCAACATTTGCATTTGTGACATCATATTTATGGTGTTATTTGTTGGTGTGTCAGGCAGTTTATCTTAGAACTCTTTCTTTATTAAAATGTAGGTATTTATCTTCAAGCATTTTAGGGTGCTGCTCATCACCATATATAGTGTAAAAATCAATTGGAGTCCAGTTATCAAAGTTATGCAGACTTGGTCAGTCATCAAGAAAATTTTTCAACTTACATTTTTTTTTCCAGCTGGGAAACCTAAATAAAATAAAAATATAAATGTATACCAATCTTATAAAAAGCATAATTATTTAATTGGGTCATATAAACTATATTACCAAAAGTTTTTGAACCCCTAACCATTACATCTATATTAGCTTGTTGGACATCCCAGACCAAAACCATAGACAGAAATATGGAGTTGCCTTTACACTCTTGTAGTTTAAACTTTCCTGGGAATGTTCTCCCCATGATTTTGGAGTGGGAAGGTGCGCTCATTCAGACAAAAGAGCCCTTCTGAGGTTAGATATTGATGTAATGTGAGAAGGCCTGGCTTTTCAATTCATCCAGGTTGGAGGTGGGGCCACTGAAGTTCCTGGCTATTCTTTACACATCTGGGATTTGCAGACAATAGCGGCCATTGAGAACTGTAAACACTTTTAGGTTCACCTGTCAGCTGAAAATAGAAATACCATATTCTGCATTTATAAACATGAAACCATGTCTTTATTGACCCGGCTTTGTGCACAGGCAAACTGAACAGTAAAGGGCCTTCCCCAATTTGTTACCACAACTCCTCAAGTGCACAAAATGTCTCAAATATATCTTTGCTTGCTGAATAACAGCACTCTATCGAAAAACACTTGAACTCAATCATTTGAAGGGATGTCAAGATACTTTCCCTGTTGCTGTTATATAGCTCGAGGACTTTCCTCCCCACCTCCAGTTCTTGTGTCTAAGCAGCAAATTATCAAGCACCAGCATAAACCACATGGGGGTGAAAAGGAGTAAGTCACATGATCAACTATACCTGGAAGGACCAGATATTTATCTGGCAAACACTTTTTTTAATTGAAATGTTTATGAATATAGTATATGGTATATGGTATGTCTATCTTCAGCCGACAGGTGAACCTAAAAGACAGATTTGCCAACATAAAAAATGTTTACAGTTCTATTGCCTGCAAATACCAGATGTGCATAGAATAGCCAAGCCTTTTTATATTTAACCCTTTTCAATCCTAATTAACTCTTTCCAATTCTCTTATTTTTCTACTTTTTGAACCATTACATATTTAAACTTTATTCATTTTCATTGCATTTGATTCTTGATTTTTTTTTCAGTGTTTCTTTAACAAAATATGAAACCTTTAAAAGCCTGTATTTCATTTGTGAAAAAGCATCATACTTTGTACCAGAATCATTTTAAAGGGTCACTAAAAACAGACAAACAAAATTGAATAAAAGCGCACTTTATATCTACAGAAACACTTATTATATTTTACATCATTATTTTAGAATACTGGTAAAACTAGAGATGCATTTCGCTTTTAATTTTGTTATGTCTATAATATCTAAGGATTGCATACAATATAAAACATTTTATGCAAGACAATGCTGCTAAAACAAAGGCTCGTCTGTCCCACTAAACAGTGATAGGTGTTTTCATTTGCCGTCTTAAGTAATGACAAATTATCACAGAATAGACAAATTATCACAGAATACCCATAGTGAAAATGTAAAAATTGTTCTGGTCCATAAGGGATGAGAGCTAAAGTGGTCCATAAGGGATGAGAGCTAAAGTGGTTAACTACTGGGTGCCTAAATGAAAAAGAAAAAAAAGAAGTGCAATTATAAAGTCAAATATTTACTTTAAAAGGAGAACTATGAGGTGAGTGCTTTTCACTCACCTCATAGTTCTAGCCGACCTGTGACAATGAGACTGTCACAGGTCGGCTCAGTAGATCGGGAGGTGAGCGAACACATACCGACTCCTTTAATTATATTTTATTTTAACAAAATATGCCCAAGGCACTCTATTTCTAATGGGAAATTTACTGTCTCCTCTAAAAACAACCATTACAAATGCTACAATTGTTAAAATGTATTTAAACCCAAAAGAAAAAAACAAATTCAATATTGCACTAATACTTATACGTAGTGGCTGCATGTGTTCTCTTATTAGGCTTTTATTTTCAGTATTATTTTTAACTTCTTTTAAAACAGACTAAACTATCCAGCAGAAAGTGGCAGAGAGAGGGCTGAGACAAACATTGAACACTGACATCGGTGCTTACAATGTTTGGCTTTTATTCATTTATGTAAAATCTTTATCCCAAAAGAAGAAAAAAAAATGTTGCTGGAACTGAAAAGAAAAGGTTAGCTGGAGTTCGGCTTCAATTAATTAGTCAAGTCCATCTAAATTTGCTAGTACCGTGTTTCCCCGAAAATAAGACACTGTCACTGGGCTCAAAAAAACACACTAGGTCTTATTATTTTTTTTAAGGTACAACAATCCACACTTATTCATGTATAACAGTCTACATATATTCATGTACAAAAATATGGTGATCAGGACAATCAGGGGTGCCGTACCTTTCCAAGAGCAATTTGCTAACCAAATCGCTGGCCATAATGAGTGAAGCGCGCTTTCCACTATCGATTCCTCACAGGCAGAGTGCATTTGGTATCACTTCGCCTGTAACAGGAGCTGGCGCTATAGAGGAGGCATCAGCTTATGCGGCTCTGCTCCCTCCGGTGCCACCTCGCTGGCACCGCTGATTCTCTCCTGCCTCTCCCGCTGCTCTACAAGTTCCCCCTTATGCCACCACAGGCCCTGGGAATGGTCACAACTATGTCTTATTTTCAGATTTTAGCAATTCCCAAAAATAGTACTAGGTCTTATTTTCGGGGAAACAGGGTATATCTAACACTGCCCTCTCCAAAAAGGATGATAATGCTGCTGTACATAGTGGAAAACAATGAAACTAATAAAACTACATTTAATGACTAATGATTTGCAGTATAGAACAGTTTTGTTTTTAGGTTTGGATAAACCTCAACTCTTGAGTGCAGGCTACAGCCTGCACTCAAACCATTGCGCAACATTTACAAACCGACAATTTGAATGTTTAATTGTATCTAATGCATGTAACATTTAAAGTATATCTACACCATACACGTTTGAAAATAGAGTGGGAAATAATTAGAACGCCTGGCAGGTTTTTTTTCTATGCCTCTCTTTTTATTGATTACAGGTATTTATATAGTACCTACAATTTACACAGTACTAAACATAGTTACACATTCACATCAGTCCCTGTCCTCGAGGAGAATACAATCTAAGGTCCTATTGTACATGCATACAAGGCCAATTTAGACAGGAGCCAATTACCTACCACCATGTCTTTGGGGTGTGGGAAGAAACCAAAGTACCCGGAGAAAACCCACACAAACACAGGGAGAACATGCAAACTCCTAACACATGGTGCCCTGTGTGGGATTAAAACCAGGGACACCCGATGCTTTAAAGCTGAATTGCTAACTACTAAGCCACTGTGAAAACATTAAAAACTAGCTACATATTCTACTTAAGATTTGTATCCAATACTTTCAGCATAAGTTAAGAGTACTTACAATCAAGTGTTTAAACCAGTGGTATGTGTAATACAGGGGCTGCTTCCGAGAGGAGTTTAAAATTATTCCAGCTTTAAAAATAAATAAATAAATAAAAGCAATTTTAGGTCTCAATAGGTATTCAAGTTTAATACCTAAATTAAGCTGACCCACACAATTTAAGCCCTTAGTGAAACAGCTCCAGAAAAAAAAAAATCATTTCTGGGGAATGGAGCAATTCTGCCATGTGTTTAAACATAACTTCCATCTTCTTCATACATTACACCTACACATATTGTATACATTTTTTTTAAAAGGACAAAATGGGCTTTAATTTGAAATGACATATACAGATTTAAAAAACACTTTTTTTCTATAAAAATAAATGCAAAAAAAAAATCAGTTTTGCCAATAATAATGTGCACATAATTAGTGTAGCGAACGGAAAGTAATTCATAATAAATTATTTTATTTGCCCTTGTTCATAGAGTAACTCATAATGTCTGAGATTTCAGTTTATTTTGGGAGTCATCAGTCACAAACTACAAGGAGTGGAATAAAATTTTAGTGTGGAATAATTTTAGAATGTGGTACGTTTTTCCCCCCATGTTTATTAGCCTCGGCGGCACTATACTTTCTTATATTTTTTTACATTTAAAAAAAAAAAAAAAAATTTAAACTAGGGGGGCACTAAAGGGTTATTTTTTTAAATTATTATTTCCATGGGCTTTGACACTTAGTATCTCTGTAGTATTCTCCACCGAGATACTTTGTATAACTTTTTTAACACACAGCCGGCTAGCAGTTTACAAAACACACTGAACTGCACCCAGATCTGACTATCACAGCGATCACCTCTCACTGTGATCAAAAGGACTCTGAGCACCTAACCTGCTATTGAGGGCACACACACACACATCTATAGAAGGCCTCAGAGCTGACAATGCATACTATATCAGCACAAAATCCATGAGGTCAAAAGGAACTGCCTGCAGAGCTCAGAGACCAGATTATTGCAAAGCACAGATCTGAGGAAGGATACAAAAAAAATTCTGCTGCACAAAAGGGAGGGTTCACATTAAAAACAGTGCATTCCAGATCTGTCAGCCTCTGGAACCCACTGCATCACAACTCGGCTGGCTCCCTGCATTCAGGGGTTGGAGGGGGCGTGGTGGTACATGATCGCCCACACCTGACCGCAAGGCATATCAGTGCCTGCATTCCAGCCCAGTGTGATCTGCAAAAAAATAGTAATAGGAACTAATGTGGAACGCATTCATGCGATCGCACTGCAGGCGGGGGGCGTGGCTGCGGTGCCATTGACTAATGCACTGCCATGCCCCCTCCCCTGAATGCAGGGAGCTGGCCGGGTTGCAATACAGTGCGTTCCATGGGCTGACCGCTTGGGAACACACTGTGGTGTGAACCTGCCCTGAAGGTTCCTAAGAGCAGAATGACCTCCATAATTCTAAAACTGGAAGAAGTTTGGCACAACTAGAACTCTTTCCAAGAGCTGGTCGCCCAGCCAAACTGAACAATCGGGGGAGAAGGGCCTTAGTTACATAGTTACATAGTATTTGAGGTTGAATAAAGACATTAGTCCATCAAGTCCAACCTATTAGGATCTCATTCTAGGAGTACCTGTACCCCTGTATATTACGGTCCCTTAAGAAATCGTCCAAAAGTTTCTTGAACAATTCCACATTATTTGCTGAAATCACCGCCTGTGGCAGTGAGTTCCAGACCCTAACTGATCTTACTGTGAAGAACCCCCTTCGCCCCTTGTGCTGGAATTTTTTTTCCACCAATTTTAGGTGATGGCCTCTAGTTTTTGTAACGGAGTTAATTTTAAACAGTTTATCGCTAATGTTGCTACCACCATTAAACATTTTGTACATGGAAATCATATCCCCCCTTAATCTCCTCACCTCTAATGTGAACATGTTTAAATTTAGTAGCCTCGTCTCGTAGCTCTGGTCCTCCATACCCCTAATTAGTTTGGTTGCCCTTCGCTGGACTTTTTCCAACTCAAGGACATCTTTTCTTAGTACTGGTGACCAGAACTGGACCGCGTACTCCAGATGAGGTCGAACCAATGATCTATAAAGTGGCAAAATTATAGACTTGTCCCTGCAATACATCCCCTTTTTAATACAGGACAAGACCCTGCTAGCTTTGTTTACAGCAGCCTGGCACTGCAAACTACCTTTCAGTTTGTGGTCTACAATGACCCCCAAATCCTTCTCCATTTCTGACTTCCCCAGCGGCATACCCATAATTGTATAACCCATTTGTTTATTTTTAATTCCAAAGTGCATTACTTTGCATTTATCGACATTAAACCTCATCTGCCACATTAATGCCCACTCCCCTATTTTATCCAGGTCCTCCTGTAATGTTATAGTGTCTAAGTCCGTGTCTATTACCCTCCCTATTTTGGTGTCATCCGCAAACACGGAAATATCGCTGTTAACACCCTCCCCGAGGGTGAAAGAGGGGACCAAGAACCCGTTGGCCACTCTGACTGAGCTCTGGAGATCCTGTGTGGAGATAGAACAAAGTTTCAAAAAGGACAACATTCACAGCAGCCCTCCACCGATCTAGCCTTTATGGCAGAGTGGCTATACGAAAGCCTTTCCACAGTGCAAAAACACATGAAAGCCCGATTGGAGTTTGCAGAAAAGCACCTGAAGGACTCCGACTGTGAGGAACAAGATTCTCTGGTCTGATGAAACCAAGATTGAACTGTTTGGCCTCAATTTTAAACATTATGTCTGGAGGAAAGCAGGCACCACCTATCACCTACCCGATACTATCTCAACAGTGAAGCATGGTGGTGGCGGCATGCTGTGGGGGTGTTCTTCAGCATCAGGGACTGGGAGACTGGTCAGGCTTGAGGGAAAGCTGAATGTAGCAAAGTATAGAGATCTCCTCAATGAAAACCTGTTCCACAGGATGCTCAGGACATCAGACTGAGCTGAAGGCACACAGCCAAGACAACACAGGAGTGGCTAAGGGACAACTCTGTGAATGTCCCAGAGTGGCCAAGCCAGAGTCCTGACTTGAACCCTATTAAACATCTCTGGAGAGACCTTAAAAACTAAAATGGCTATTCACTGACAGCCCTCATCCAATCTGACTGAGCTTGAGAGGTTTTGCAAAGAAGAATGGCAGCAAATCCCACAATCCAGGTGTGCAAAGCTTGTCACGTCATACCCCAAAAAGACTCAAGGCTGTCATTTCTGCAAAAGGAGCTTCAGCAAAGTACTGAGTAAAGGGTCTGAATACTTAAGTACATGTAATATTTCAGGGTTTTCTTTTTAATAAATTCACAGACCATTTGTCATTATGGGGTACTGAGTAGATTAATGAGAAGGAAAAAAAAAAAAAAGAATGTAAACAACTGTATCAGGCTGCAACAACATTGAAAAAAGTGAATACTTGCAATGCAGCACATCTGTATGGATTCTGGTGCTGGGGGTACTTCATTTGGGGAAGGACAGATGACTCAAAGCTTAATAAAATTGTTGTTATATGCTCAAAAAATATTTTAGTGAAAAAAGGGTATATGAGCAGACAATGAAAGAATATGAAAATGATTAATCTCTCAGGAAGCATGGAAGTAAAATGTGAGGGGGATAAAAATGGCAAGCAAAAATAAATATGATTGCTAATAAATGGGGGAGAATAAAATAAAATACACTGAAAGGTCAATACAAATTATAGGATATATTTTACGCAATATGGAAAGTGTACGATTGCTTACCTTTATACAACAACTCCCGATGTCCTCAGCAGAAAAAAATGTGGGAGTCAAAACTGGGCTTTAGAAACATCCAGTAGCAGTGTTCCCCCTGTTTAGAATATATTAAACAACAGTCTGAGAGGATTCTGTAAATACGGATCTCTGCCTATTCTGCAGGAAGTAGGTGTAGTCCTTAGAGTGTGCCCTTATATCCGGGAGGCTGACAAACATCTCCTCAATGCCTGCATTTGCAAAATTAGAACGCATTTATTTGGGAGGTCAGAGTGTTAAAATCTATATGTCTCTTTAAAATATGTAGAAGTCCTATATCCATTGCCCTAGATATAGACATGGATGTTGCGATAGGCGAGATCAGCCACGTACGATACCGAGCGTGATCCATTATGCTCGATTTTGTTTTTGTGTGTTTTGCCTAACTTGAGGACTGTTATACGCTGTATTTGACCTCAGCACAATGTGTACATATGTGACTATGCACACAGGCAAATGTTTGTCTGAATGTTTTCAATCTTTGTACTGTTGGAAAACTTAAAACGTTTTTCTGAAAAAAAAAAATATGTAGAAGTCATTAACTTATCAGAATAGATACTAGCTGAAGTTGTATGTTTAAGGGTGTGTGTAGGCAAGAAGTAAATGAAAGTGTAGGTTCACTTGAGTCTGAATATTTTCAGAGCAGTTAATTGATCAGGTAACCCCTTCAGCTCTCATCTGTAGACCAGTGCAATGTTTACATTTCCACTACAGGCCTCTTTATTCAGTGATAGCTTGCTATTACCCAATATTTTTTAAGACAAACAAGGCTTTTGATATTAAATGTTGCACATATTTTTGATGCTGGACTAAAAGGTGTTAGGGGTAATACATAAAAAAAAAGTGTTTGTTTTTTAAATGTCAGGTTGCTTTAACAGACTTTATATGCAGATATTTTGTTCCTTGGTGGCCAACACTTCAGTGATCCAGGTGACAGACCCACAACAGGAAACAGCGGGGCCACAGGCAGTGTGTTGGACATCAGTGCTTTGAGAGCTTAATTGCAAGTGAGGCTTTTTATAGGATTACAAAATTATTAACCTCCTGTTGACAGAAGCCTTATTTTCACTAAAATCAAATGTAGTACAAATGAGGAAATAGTGGGCAGGAAAATGAGGAAATGACTAAACACATGCTATTAGGTCATAAAATAAACATAGCTTGAAGAGAAAATCGCCAGCTTTAAAGTGCTAAACACCTATTTTATATTTGTTGCATGTTCTTATTCACATAGCATAAGCACAAAAAAAAAAGAATTCTTGCAGTTTAAATAGCTTTTACTTGGGTTAGGGTTTCTTAAGGGTTAACATTTCTATGTAACATTAGGAGGGGTTGTGAGGAGCTTATCCATGGTGTGTAAATTAGTTTAATGATAGAAACACAATCCACAAATTTCAGTCCCAAGTCTTTCTATGCAAGCAGATCACTGAAGGTGCTGGAAAAAAAAAATCTGGAATCAGCCACGTTGCCTGCTGCAACAAAACATCTAAAACGTTAAGTTTTTACTAGGAAAGCGTGTAAGAGTGTCTCCTCTAAAAAGGAAAAGTATAGCTTTATTTTTTTGAAACAATTTTTAGATAAAACAAAGATTCTTAAAAATAGATTTCACAACAATTGGGCATGCACACTATACATTGGTTTTGCATTGAATTATGTTTTGTTTTTTTAAAAGATAAAGCACAGTCTTTACAGAGCAGGGATGGAATGAGTCCTGCTAGCTACAATGGCTTGCAGAAGTATTCACACGCTTAACACTGAAACTCTATATTGTGACATAAAAGTTCATTTAAAAAGATGTTTAGTGATGTTATAAGTATTCACCCCGCACCTCCCCACTCACCATCAATAGATGATAGAACCATCTTTGTAATTAATTACAGCAGAGAATCTTTTGAAGTAAGTCTCTTCCAGCTTTACACATCTGGAATGTGCCATCTCACATGCATACCTGAGCTTATAGGCTTTTTCTTTTTAATCTCAGGGCAACCCTAATTGGCACCCCCTCCTAATTTTCATTGCTAGCACCTTGCTCTTCATTAGTGTTTAGATATGTTCTTTAACAAAATGATGGGGAAACAGGTGTATATATTTTAATACTGTGTTACCCAATTCAATAATGTGACTTTCGAAGGCAACCGGTTGAATTCCAGCTTATTTAGGGTTTTACAGCATTGGAATAAAATACGTCAATTTAAAATGTTTCAGTTTATTTAGAAATCTTGATTTCCCCCCTTGGAGCACTGTCTGTGTAGCAGTGTCTCCCATAAAATCAAATTTATAAATGGGTAAATGTTTATGCAAGTCATTGTATTTACCTGTGTAAACAGACTGTTAACAGTCTGGTGGGTTGAAAATAATAGATACAAAATTGTCACTCATTATGAAACATTTACCCAACTAAAATTTAAGCAAAAAACACTATGATGCTAATCTATAAAGCTGTAAAACACATTGACCACAGATTTATAAATCTGTGGGTTCCTTTTAAAGGGATAGCTTTTTAAAGGATGTTAAATTGTTTGTATTACGCCCTGACAATCCCATCAGTATACACATCTTATAGATTCTCGTTTACCAATACAAAAAAAGTGGTTGTATAACACACTATGCAAGATTCCATGTTATTCAAGCAGAATTCTGCCCACATTCCAAATGCTCTCATATCGAGGGAAACAATGGAATTTAATAGCCAGGTGCTGCCTAAACCGTATAATCAAGGTTAATGCAAACACCACAGAACAACTGGCCCGGCAGAAACTGACATATGTAATGAGCTCTGAACAATCTGGGAGGTTGGAAATGAACACTAAGCACCCAGTTTAGATACTATTCTGGGTGCCTGCATGTAACTTGTCTAATCTTTCAGAATCCCCTAAGCTTGAGGCACTCGACAAACAAATCTTTTGCTTCTCTAAAATCAAAGGTCTGCTATGACTGTTGTCTACAAAAGATTAGCACATTGCACTGAGAGATAAGGGGGTAACCACATTAATTCTGGCACTTTGTGCTGCCTACTAAATTTAAAAAAAAAAAAAAAAAGGTAAAAACACAGACACCCAGGGAGACAATACAGTTAACAATAAAGTTTCAATACAGGAGGGCCTTGATCGTGAGAGCTTACAATCTACGAGGGGCAAGTGATACAAAAAGGTAAATGTGTGGGATGATTTAATGGAAGAAATGAAAGGGCAATTATATTGAGGTGGAATAGGCTTTACTGAAGAGATGCGTTTTCAAAGATTGCCTAAAGGCGGACAGAGTATGAGATAAGTGGACAGATTAGGGTAGAGAGTTCCAGAGCATGGGAGACACTCTGGAGAAGTCTTGGAGGCAGGTGGTCTTGGGTGGATCAAAGAGGACGGTTTGGATGATATTTTGAGATGGGGTTGGTGATGTAGGTGGGGGCCGAGTTGTAGCTGGCTTTGTATGTTATTGTTAGTATTTTGAATTTTATTTGTTGGGCAATTGGGAGCCAGTGGAGGGATTGGCAGAGAGGGGTGGCAGACGTTGATCAGTCTGGCAGCAGAGTTTACGATAGACAGAAGGGGGATAGCTTGTTTATTGGTAGGTCAAAAAGGAGGGAGTTATACAAATCAAAGCGAGATATTACAAGGGATTGAATTAGAAGCTTTGTGGTGTCATTTGTTAAAAAGGGACGAATTTTGGAAATGCTACAGAGGTTGAGTCAGCAAGATTTAGATATTAATTGGATGTGGGGCTGAAAGGAGAGCTCAGAATCGAGGATTACACTGAGCACCCTGGCTGGTGGCGGGGACATCCATGTTGATATGTCAGTGAGTATATTAGTTATGCGTAAAGAGATAGAAGGCGTGAGCTGAGGGATGGAGAAAAAGATTTGGGGGTTGTCAGCATATAGATGTTATTGGAAGGCATGGGAGGTCATCAACTGATCCAGGGAAGAGGTGTAGACAGAGAATAGAAGGGGCCCAAGGACAGAGCCTTGGGGGACTGCTACAGAAAAAAGAAGCAGAGGTAGGGTTATAGGCAACACTGAAAGCGTTCTGGGATGGGCAAGAGATGAACCATGAGAGAGCAGAGTCTTAGAGGCTAAGGGATTCAAATTTATTGAGGAGGAGGAGCGGGTGGTCAACTGTGTCAAAAGCAGCAGAAAGGTCCAAAAGTATAGAGTAGTGGCAATTGGTTTTAGCATTTAGTAGATCGTTAGTAAGTTTTAGAAGGGCAGTTTCTGTGGAGTGTTGCAGATGAAAGCCAGATTGAAAGGGGTCAAGGAGTTTGTTAGCGGTAAGGTGGCTACCATCTATGGAGCAGCAATGTTGCAACCCTAGGACACCTCTGTTACATATACAATTGTATGCATTTTGGTAGATCTGTTTTATAGGTGCAAACAGATGCATGTTAATCCTGCCAGCATTGCAGTGAACTGATATTTCCTTTGCTAAACCAAAATCTCAAGCAGTGTTACCAGCCCTGTCCAGTTTTCTTGTGCTGGACTACAGAACTTCCCACTAGGTTATAAAAATGAGAGGGAGGTGTTCTGTATTCCAAATCAGGTCTTAGCCTAGGGTGGCAATGCTGCAACTCTAAAATAAAGTACAGTGAGTGAACATGGTCACCCTAGGATAGGACGTGTGCTACTGGCATGATCACAAGGAGAAAGAAAAATAAAAGTCCAATCCAAATAGATAACATTAAAATTAAATTAAAAATGTATCCAACGATAGCTGCAGATATTAGTAAAAAAAAAAAGAAATAGTTTAGTAGAAGTACAAATGTGGACAAGTTTTTGTTGGTACCCTTACAGCTTATTGAAACAATGCTTCATTCCTTCTGAAGAATTAAGACATTGGAAGCAGTTGTCTCATGTACATATGTATGCCTCTGATATGCCATAGAGTAAAGTAAAATAATTACTTCTCCAAAGATATTCTAAAATGACCTGAACAGATTTGTTGGTACCCCTAGAAAAGATTATGCTGTTTGGCGTCATCGTCTGTACCACACTGAACATGGATTAGTGAAAGTAAAACAGAGGGTTGTCTGAGTAGAGCAGAAAGAAAATGTTAGACCATCATATGAAAGGTAAAGGCGATAAGACCATCTCCAAAGCAGCCTGGTGGTCCTGTGACTACAGTAGCAAATATTAAAAGAAGTTTAAAGTGTATTTCCACTTTTACAGACAAAATTGGGATAGGGCCTACTTTATATTTGCTACATGTTCTCAATCACATAGCATAACTTAAAATACCCCTATCTAATGTTAAGGAGGGGGATATGGGGGGTAATAAAATTTAATTATTGTAAACTTGATCTGTATGTCCTAACAAAGGGTTAAAGACTTAGAGGTATTGTATGTTAATGAGAGGAAGCGCAGTCTGTCCTTCAGTTTGTCCCTCTACTTTAAAACTGCTCAAAGTAGCCTGGAATCTACACAAGGGCCTTCACCAAAAGGAACACCTCAAAGGAACAAAGATGTTTTTTAAAAATATTTCTTAGGTATATTGTGTGAATGGGAACACACAACGCACATGTAGTGGAGTTTTCTCAAATTTGACTGCAAAAATAAAAATACTGCAGAAATACATGTTATTCATGTAGCACACCTCCCTATAGGTGGCCGCAAGAAAAAAAAAATTGACCTCAGACTGAACAGATTGTGTTCCAAATAGGAAAACGTCCAAAGAGATGCAAGCGGAACTCCAAGGTCAAGGAGAATGTTGAAAGAAATGCAAGACAAAAAAGTCAGTCAGACTGGAATGTGCTAAAATGCACATTGACAAGGCACAATGCTTCTGGGAGAATGTCCTTTGGACAGTCCAGACAAACCTGAAGCATTTTAGCAAGTCCCATCAGTTCTATGTTCACAGATAAAGAAAAAAAAAAAAAGCTTTTAAAGACATAAACACTGTAGCTACTGGGAAATATGGAGACGGTTCAAATAGATTCTGGTACCTTGAATCAGCGCAGAGCACAATTAAATCTCAAGACCATCAAGGAATTCTACAGTGAAACATACTGCAAGGGTCATGGGTCCTCCAACAGGATTATAACCCAAAACACGCACCTGAAGGCACCCAAGAGCCAAAACGCTGGACTATATTGAAGTGTCCTTCTATGAGCATAGATGTGAATCCTATGAAACATGTATGGAAAGAGCTGAAACATGCAGTCTGGAGAAGGCACCCCACAAGCCCGAGACAGAAGAGCGGCCCAAACTACCTGTTGGCAGGTACAGAAATCTCATTTAGAGCTACAGAAATAGCCGATTTGCAGTGACTAGCATTAAAGGTTGTGCAACAAAATATTAGGTTTAGGACCCTAACATTTTTATCTAGGCCATTTTCATTTGTTTTATTTAATAATGAATCCAGACCAGACAAATATACATTCCCCAGAAGAGTATTTTTCTAAATGTTCGCCCAAGCACTTAGTCATGTTTTCAAACAGTTCCAACTCGCTCGGCTTCCCTAAACTTCCTGTCCAGTACAAGATCACAAGGGAGAGCTCAGGCTCTCCAGCAGCCACCTATCTACTAGCCTGGAGAAGGGAAGAGGAAAGAGAAGGTAGCAGGGAGGAAGGGGGAGGGTAGTGGCTTCCTTTGGAGTGTCTGTGTGTTTGTGGAGACACACAAGAGTGGCTCCATAAGACTCTGCAAGTGAAAAGAGCCACCATAGTTACATAGTATTTGAGGTTGAATAAAGACATTAGTCCATCAAGTCCAACCTATTAGGATCTCATTCTAGGAGTACCTGTACCCCTGTATATTACGGTCCCTTAAGAAATCGTCCAAACGTTTCTTGAACAATTCCACATTATTTGCTGAAATCACCGCCGGAGGCAGTGAGTTCCAGACCCTAACTGATCTTACTGTGAAGAACCCCCTTCGCCCCTTGTGCTGGAATTTGTTTTCCACCAATTTTAGGTGATGGCCTCTAGTTTTTGTAATGGAGTTAATTTTAAACAGTTTATCGCTAATGTTGCTACCACCATTGAACATTTTGTACATGGAGATCATATCCCCCCTTAATCTCCTCACCACCAATGTGAACATGTTTAAATTTAGTAGCCTTGTCTCGTAGCTCTGGTCCTCCATACCCCTAATTAGTTTGGTTGCCCTCCGCTGGACTTTTTCCAACTCAAGGACATCTTTTCTTAGTACTGGTGACCAGAACTGGACCACGTACTCCAGATGAGGTCGAACCAATGATCTATAAAGTGGCAAAATTATAGACTTGTCCCTGCAATACATCCCCTTTTTAATACAGGACAAGACCCTGCTAGCTTTGTTTACTTCAGCTTGGCACTGCAAGCTACCTTTCAGTTTGTGGTCTACAATGACCCCCAAATCCTTCTCCATTTCTGACTTCCCTAGCGGCATACCCATAATTGTATAACCCATTTGTTTATTTTTAATTCCA
>NW_017306418.1:935415-944934 GCF_000935625.1 Nanorana parkeri
GGAGTTAATTTTAAACAGTTTATCGCTAATGTTGCTACCACCATTGAACATTTTGTACATGGAGATCATATCCCCCCTTAATCTCCTCACCACCAATGTGAACATGTTTAAATTTAGTAGCCTTGTCTCGTAGCTCTGGTCCTCCATACCCCTAATTAGTTTGGTTGCCCTCCGCTGGACTTTTTCCAACTCAAGGACATCTTTTCTTAGTACTGGTGACCAGAACTGGACCACGTACTCCAGATGAGGTCGAACCAATGATCTATAAAGTGGCAAAATTATAGACTTGTCCCTGCAATACATCCCCTTTTTAATACAGGACAAGACCCTGCTAGCTTTGTTTACTTCAGCTTGGCACTGCAAGCTACCTTTCAGTTTGTGGTCTACAATGACCCCCAAATCCTTCTCCATTTCTGACTTCCCTAGCGGCATACCCATAGGCACCCTGAGGCACACCGCTCATTACACTAGCCCAGTCTGAAAAGGTGCCATTTACAGATACTCTCTGGACCCATTCCCGTAGCCAGTTTTCTATCCACGTACACACCACCTCATCTATGCCCATAGCTCTCAGCTTGTGTAGCAAGCGTTTGTGTGGTACCGTAATCAAAAGCCTTTGAGAAATCCAGATATACCACATCTACCGGCTTACCTCCGTCCATATCTCTACTTACCCTAAAAAACAAGATATCATAAAACAAGATATCAGAGCCAGGGCTCAGGAGACCAGCTGATTCTACAGGAAATTAAATCTGTTAAACATAAAAAATCAAGAACATTCATTGTATGCGAATTAAATCAGCATTTGAAACAGTTTAAAAACAATTTGACTTCAATATCAGTTATAATAATATTCTGTTGAATTAAAAAACAAAGTCTGATTTTTACTACAATTATAGATGCCATTTACTTTGGTCAGTTTCAAGTTATTTCAGAGAAGATTGTGGGTTCTTCTTTTTTCACGGAAGGGTACCAACAAATCTGTCCATGTCTGTGTTAATCCAACTTTGTCCAACATTGTTAAAAGACATCTACTTGGCTTGTTAGTAACAAACAGAACACAAACAAAAAAGTAAAAATAACACATAGTAAGTTAATGGTCAATGTGGTGATTCGGAATGATAAAGTCTATGTAAACCCTAACAATGACCTTCTCTTATTTGTGCCTTTTTGTCTGGTAAATATACCATTGGAAGTATTTCGCTTTGCCAGTTTTATGTGCAAAATAATGACCATTGGTCTTATCTAGGGCTGCAACTAATGATTATTTTCAAAATTGATTAGTTGGCCGATTTTTTTTCGATCAACTGGATAAAATAAATAAATACCATCCTTAAATTTAAAATAAAATACATAAATGCAGTGTTATAGACAACGTTTACTTCAGAATAAAACTGCATGCACAGTTTTATGCAATCGCATTGCACGGGATCGCACAGCATTGTGGTACCGTGCGTTCCAGCGCGGGAAATCACAGGTTGGGTGTGAGGCGTGTTTTGGGTGCCATGGAAATGAATGGCACTGCAACACACCTCCCGTAGCAGAATTTGTCAGGCCGAAACCGAAAATGACTTTTACCACCTTTTATCATTTGTTTTTAAATAATTGTATTGTAAGCAGGTGGCGCATGAATAGCTTCAGCCAGGGAATGACAGCTGCCAGTGGCAAGATTCCGCAGATGGCAGCTGAATGTAAATACAGCAGGGAGTGAGCGGGTGCAATAGCCAGCCTGCTATTGGCCATTTCAAACTGCAATAGCAGGTTGGCTATTGCACCCGCCTACTGCTTGCTGTGCATGGAGGAAAGAGCTAGGGGATCCAACCAATCGACAATGAAAATAGTTGACAACTATTCTCATAAATTGATTATTATTGATAAGATTAGGGCTGCAACCAACTAATCAGAAATTCAGAGCTGTCCTGTGTTTTAATCAAAGAGACTAGGGATGCACCGAATCAGATACAAGTAGAGTACCGAGTATTTGGGTGAGTCCGCGCACCAAGTGACGAGGGATCTTGGAGCCGGCTTCCCAGCCAAATCAGGAAGCCGGACAGCATGTAATGACTTGCCGCCCGGCTTCCTGATTGGTCGAGAAACTGGCCAATCAGTAAGCTGGACAGCGAGTCATTACCTGCCACCCGGCTTCCTGATTGGCCAGAAAGCCAGCCCCATGTTTTCTCGTCACCTGGTGACGAGGCAGCATGGAGCCAGCTTCCTGGCTAACCAGGAAGACAGGCGGCGAGTCATTACAAGCCGCCCAGCATATCTAAAAGAGACTATTAAACCCTCCCTGTTCTCGTCATGGCCTACAAGTTACTTAGTCCCTATGTTTTGGAGCTGAAGACAGCGGAAGTGGTTGAGCAGGTTAGCAAAAAACAATGGTCAGGACGGACACCACTCCATTCACAAAAATACTGTGTGTTGTCAGCCCGCAATTAAAAAGCGAGATCTGAGTGCAGTTCTGCAAGATCAGCAGGTATTTCTCTGTCTTTCAAGGGATAAAACATGGGAAAACGCACATGTATTGGAGAGATGCACTGAAAAAGCGGGGTTTTTTTGCCTTGATATACTCTTTAAAGTTTATTTCCACCTTTGTAAGTAATTAGGCCAGGGGTAGCAAACCTCCGGCCCTCCAGCTGTGTTGAAACTACAAATCCCATGATGAGAGTCATGTCTGTGGCTGTGAGAATCTTGCAATGCCTCATGGGATTTGTAGTTCCACCACAGCTGGGGGGCCGGAGGTTTGCTACCCCTCAATTAGGCATTTATTGTGATTATGAAGAGATTTTTATCAATGAACAAAATGGAAAGTAAATGAACAGAAGAGAAATCCAAAACAAATCAATATTTGGTGTGGCCACCCTTTGCCTTCAATTCTTCTGGATACACTTGCACAGTTCCTATATTTTCGTGCAGTGTTAGATCGCTAAAGGTGCCCATCTTTCGTACAATAATCAGCTGATGGGCCACCAAAATATTTTTTTTTTGTACTGAACTGGCTATAGGAGGCAGTTTGTTTGCTGAAGGGCTGGGGAGCAGTACAATAATGTGTCTGCAGCAACAGTGAAGCATGGTGGAGGTTCCTTCCAAATCTAGGACTGCATTCCTGCCAATGGAGTTGGAGATTTGGTTAGGAACAATGGTGTCCTCAATGCTGAGAAATACATGCAGATACTTATCCATCATGCCATACCATCGGGAAGGCGTGATTGACCCCAAATTTATTCTGCAACAAGACAACAACCCCAAACATACAGCCAATGTCATTAAGTACTAACTTCGGTGTAAAGAAGAACAAAGAGTCGTGGAAGTGATGGTTTGGCCGCCACATAGCCCTGATCTCAACATCAAGTCTGTCTGGGATTACATGAAGAGACAGAAGGATTTGAGCAGCCGACATCCACAGAGGATCTGTGCTTAGTTCTCCAAGATGTTTGGAAAAACCTACCTGCAGAGTTCCTTCAAACACTGTGTGCAAGTCTACCTAGAAGAATGGATGCTATTGAAATACCGTATATACTCGAGTATAAGCCGAGATTTTCAGCCCATTTTTTTGAGATTTCATTTGGATCTCTCTTCTGTTCATTTACTTTCCATTGTGTTCATTAATAAAAAATAAACTTTTAAACACTTATTTCTGAAAACATTCTTACTTTGCAGCATTTTTCTCACCTGCCTAAAACTTTTGCACAGTACTGTATACGTGTGCACATTTTCATGACTCAAGATTGCCGTTTTTTTTTATTTTTTGTTTTTATAAACATTTTATTAGGGCTGTATCTTAGAAATGTTACATTTTCTCCACAGGAAATTCAGTCTGACTCCGGGGTCAGATTGCAAAGCAGGCTGTAAAAAGCTGCCCCTCTCCCTGTGATTCTGTGTAGTATGATCACTAAACACCAGCTCTGCCCTTACACACAATATACTGATATACTAATAAATGGGGGGGGTGAAAAAATATACACATATTGCTTGCAGAGCACAGAGGCGGCCATTTCCATGAGGATATGAAGAGGAAAGCTAACAAACTTCTTAAGTATCTGTGTTTATATACAGCAACTGCATATGCCGGCTTCATGTACACTCGGTGTACATTGCTGGCATATGTTTATTTTTAAAATATCTTCGCAAAGGTGGAAATGGGTTTTAAAATCTGTAAAGGAGTGGAAATATATACAAGGTCCATTAATTTGGTTAGAAACAAATGTAGCAGAAGTTGAATAAAGTGCATGAATAGTAGACAGTATTAACCCCTTCATGACTGAGGCCTTTTTTTTTTCTTCATTTTTTGCACCCATGTTATATTCCACATTTTAGGCCTGAAACTTACTTAAAACCCCCAAACATTATATATTTTCTGAAAGCCAAGACGCTGTAGAATAAAATGTTGGCAGTTGCAATTTTTTATGTTGCACAATATTAGCTTATCAAACCCCAACATTTAGTGAAAAATGCACTTAAATGCCCCAAAACACAATAAAATACAAAAGATGAGGTTACAATGAGTAAATAAATAAATACCAAACATGCCCCCCATGTGATAGCAGATGGTGGTGACAGGTACTTTAAAAGGTGATGCTGAGGGTCCAAAAGAACCCCAGTGTCACCTTTACACTCTCGATAAGCTATTGAAGTTCAGATCGCACTTCAATAGCTTATAGCTGGGCTTCAGGAGCCCTGCACTGACAGCTATGGGACCGGAAGTGATGCAATTCGCTCCCGGTCCCACAGAATGGGGGAGTTGAAACAGAGTCCCGCCGGCTGTTTAAACAGCCCCTATGCCAGCGACTTACACTGTACATCATTGGTCGTGAAGGGGTTAAAAGACCACTAAAGCCCAAACTTTTTTTCAACTTTACGGTCTCACAGAATGGGGAGGGGGATTGACGAATAAAGGTTTGTCCATCTCCCACCCGGCTTCCCGCTGACACCAAAGAAGCCAGTCCTGGGCCCGTAGGAGGGGCAACGGAGCTCGGGAAACACGGTGGGGGTGTCGGGTGGGGGGGATGACCCCTACACCGGCTCGTAGAAGCGATCTGGCGGCAGCTGAGCCACCAGAATCGCTTCTACTGTAAAGCCCGCCATACGCTGACAGCGCAGAGCTTCGCTGCATTTGGAAAAGATACCAACAATATTGTCGGGATCCACCCGGCTGCCTGATTGACAGCTCTACCAGCCCCCTCCCGTCTGTCCCTCCAATGAGCCCTGGAGGAACAGAGGGGAGGAATGAATCCCTGTCGACAGCGGTGACTGACTGGGTGAATAATAGTGTGAATCATCCTTGTGATATAATGTATATCTGTCTTAGGTTTCTTCTTCCATCATGTAGAAATGAAGGCAGCAGCCCCCTTCGCACCCTTTCACTACCAGCAGATCCCTGGTGGCTGGACATCATTAACCCTTTCATTGCCAGCAGATCTCTGTTGGCGGGACATCATTAACCCTTTCATTGCCAGCAGATCCCTGTTGGCGGGACATCATTAACCCTTTCATTGCCAGCAGATCCCTGTTGGCGGGACATCATTAACCCTTTCATTGCCAGCAGATCCCTGTTGGCGGGACATCATTAACCCTTTCATTGCCAGCAGATCCCTGGTGGCGGGACATTATTAACCTTTTCACTGCCAGCAGATCCCCGTGGTGGGATATTATTAACCCTTCTGTTGCCAACATCCCCTGTGGTGGGACATGATTAACCCTTTTATTGACAGATCCCATATGGTGGGACATGATTAACCTTTTTATTGAAACAGATCACTATTGGCTGGACATGATTAACCCTTTCAATGCTAGCAGAGCCCCGATGACTGGACATAATAAACCCTTTTCTATAAGAAATACATAGCACAGTGTTAATTCAGGAGTTATGTCATCCCCTTAGGGGACCAGGACATTTTTTTTTCCTTTTATTTATAAAGGCTCTTTTGCTGTTCCCTGGATACGCTGAGTTACTGATTGTGAGGATGCAGTCTTTTTGGCAGTTCATCTTTATGGACAAATGTTTTGTTTCAACCTATGTAACCCTTTCATCACTAGCTGCATCTTGTTGACCATTCATAAAACTTCCATTCCTGGCAGTTGTCCCTTGTCTGTATAATTAACCCTTTCATGACTCATAGCAGCTCCTTGGAGCCTGCTATTAGAAACAGCAGCTTCTCAGTGTATATTAACCCTTTCACTGCTAGCAGCAGCAGCATACCATTGCCTGGCTATACCAAAAGGCTACTCACAAACAGATTCTCCCTGGTGCCTGTTTGAGTAAACACTCTAACCATGGACAAAATGTCTCCAAGAGCTGAGTCGATTGTGCTAGAGATTGGATTGTGTGAATTATGGTGTGAACTATGCTCATCCTTGGTCATATAATGTGCACAGGAGGTCAGATTGGACTGGGTGAATAATAGCGTGAACTTTGCGCATCCTTGATCATATAATGTATACACTAATTGGATTGGATGAATAACAGTGTGAACTTTGCGCACAATTGAGATATAATGTATACAGGACAGATTGGGTGAATAACAGTGTGAACTTTGCTTATCCTTGATCATATAAATTATACATGAATTGGATTGGGTGAATAACAGTGTGAACTTTGCTCATCCTTGGGTCATATGATGTATACATGAATTGGGTGAATAACAGTGTAAACTTTGCTCATCCTTGGTCATATGATGTATACATTAATTGGATTGGGTGAATAACAGTGTGAACTTTGCTCAAGATTGAGATATAATGTATACAGGAGGGGAGATTGGATTAGGTGAATAACAGTGTGAACTTTGCTCATCCTCGTGATATAATGTATATCTGGCTCAGCTTCCTCCTTCCATCACGTAGAAGTGTAGGCGAAAGCCCCCTCCCCCATCCTCCTGCACACGGCTGTCATTAACCCAGCACACGCCGCCTCGTTGTCCTCCATGTCAATCAGCTCGCTATCCCCTCTCTCTCTCACCTGTCTGCACGCAGCAATCCTTTGTCTTGTCCTCGGAGGTCCCGGCCTGACACGGCTCCTCTCCCGGACGCCCACCATGCACCCCGCTCCCCCCCCACTGCAGCCAACACAAACGGCTCCTGGCCCTGCTATGTGAGACGTCACGAAGTCAACACACTGTGCGCTGATTGGACGAGCCGCTCGATGTCTCCAGTAGAACTCTACAGGAGGCGTGGCTCCGAGGCTGGAATATTAGTGCTCGGCCTGGGTGTCGCTGCGCCATCTAGTGATTCCACAGAGGAATGACGTTGGGAGTGGAGAATACATGGGAAGGGCGTCATATGAGGAGATAACATTGCCCAGCATGGCGCACACAATGTATGACTCCCCGATGGGTTAACCGTTTGGTGACTAGCTGTTCCCTGAGGCATGTGCTTGATTAACCCCTCCCAGACCAGTGACCCCCCTGCTGGAGGTGCACAATGAACCCTTTCATTGCTAGCAGATCACTGGTGGCTGGACATGATTAACCCTTTCATTACCAACAGATCCCTGGTGGTTGGACACCATTAACCCTTTCATTGCTAGCAGATCCCTGGTGGTTGGGCACCATTAACCCTTTCATTGCTAACAGATCCCTGGTGGTTGGACACAATTAACCCTTTCAGTGCTAGCAGATCCCCTGGTGGCTGGACATGATTAACCCTTTCATTACCAACAGATGCCTGGTGGTCAGACACTATTAACCCTTTGGGTGCTAGCAGATCCCCTGGTGGCTGAACATGATTAACCCTTTCATTGCCAACAGATCGCCGGTGGTTGGACACCATTAACCCTTTTGGTGCTGGCAGGTATGTTGACAGGTGGCAGCGCTGACTGTCAAAATACAATATCCACAAGGGAAAATTCCTCCATCTACGCTGTTTAGTGTAGATGGAGGAATCTGTTTGATCTTTTGTCATTCAGCCTGAAAGCTGAACGAAAAAATCTGACAGTGTATACTCTATATTTTGAATCATATCACTGGGACTGCTTGCTTTTTGAGTAATCTTTTAATTAGAGCTGCAGCTAACTATTATTTTCAAAATCGATTATGTTGATTAGTTGTTGCAGCCCTACTTTTAATACATACATAATACTGCTGGGCCATCTGCAGGTGTTCATAACTTTGCTCTTTATTCAACTATAAAGCAGGCCGTAAACTGTAAGAATCTTGTCTGACTGTTCTTTCAAAATCGTTTGTCAGAGTATGCAATCTTGCCATCAATGCGTCGACCAAAATTCTCCAAAAGCCCCTAATACTTTGTTCAGACTTGCAATACTTGGATGGAATCCCAGTTGTATTAAACACGTTTCTTTTGTGCCTAGCACATGCTCATTAAAATATTATGACTTGTTCCAAAGAAAATCACATTCAAGGTTAGCATTTCATTTGTCTAGATAAGAAACAAGAAACATTTTTCATCCTGCTCCTTCGATTTTTCTCATCACTGCGGTTGAAAACAATGGTCAATTAGACCCCGCTACCAAATAGAAAATTAAGTGGACATTCTGAAAATGTTCTATCTAATCTCTACTGGTGTATGGCCAGCTAAAGAAAGTGCCATTATTTGAATAACAGAGACATCGCCTCAGTTTTTCCATAGTTTATGTTATATAGTTTGGCTGTTTGATCTCCACTGTTGCTTGTGTCTCTATCCTGCAATCAACTACACATTTTGCACTTGAACAAGGGGCTCACAATTCTGTATATTTCCAGTGATATTCTACAGGGCTGTTTATTGTATAGCTGCCCACTATTAATCAGGAGCCTCTGCATAAAAAATATCTTCAGAACATACATTATTGCAATAGTGTCATTCCAGAACCACAGACCCTTTTTGTTTTGTTGTTCCTGTGAGTTATAATTTATATACTAGACCAGTATATTTTGGATGTAGGAACTCTGTATGGGCGTGTGGACCATCCATACAGAGATAGATTAGATTAATAGATAGATAGATAGATAGATAGATAGATAGATAGATAGATAGATAGATAGATAGATAGATAGATAGACAAACTTGCAATCGGACTCATTTAATTGTTTACTCTTACTGAAATGTTTTCAGATAACATAGCATTAAACAATAAAGTATATGTTTGAGTGGATTGACATTCTTTATTGAAGCAATATAGTGTTTTAAACATTTGTATAAGTTTATATTCGTGTGTACAATAATTACTAAATAAATGATTGCTATGTTAGTACTGTTTGCTGTTTTTGCCATGGTGACTAATGAACCATTATATTTATATCTCTTCTTTTTATTGCATGAGTTATATATATTTTTCTATACTATTCTATTTGTAACATATTTGTTGTATTCTCTGAATGATCTATTTTGATATATTTATTTAAATTTAGTCCTGCTTTACAGTGCTACACAGGTGACTCTGCAATACAAGTTGTGGAACTGACTAATTTAAACCAACGCAATCCATGTGAGGCTGATATAATAATGATAATAATAATACTGGGTATTTGCTCGTGCCCTCACGTAACCTTAAAATACCCTCGCTCGATCGACCCCCCCCCCACCCCC
>NW_017306418.1:945222-972612 GCF_000935625.1 Nanorana parkeri
CCCCCCTCGTTTTTTTTTTCATCTTCTGCAGACTGTAAAAAAAAAAAAAAATTCTAATGTCACTTTGCTGCTAACGAAATTTTGTCCAATAAACAAAATTTTGACCGGACTACCGCTAACGAATTTCGTCCGAATCCGAATTCAATTGCGGACCCGAATCCGAAAAACGACTACCACTAACGAATTTCGTCCGAATCCGAATTCAATTGCGGACCCAAATCCAAAAAATGAAATAACGAAAATCCGAATCAAAACTAAACTAAACAAAACTAATTTTTTGCTGGTGCACATGTCTACAGCATATGTACCTTTTTTAACCTTCTGTCAACAATGAGCCTTCTCATCCAGCAGCTGGCTTTCAAAGCAGGGACAGTGAGAGAGAGCCAGGTATAAAAAGTCCTGTGGACTGGACAGGTTTTATCCCACCCAAAGCTATACAATATACACAATAAGATCTGAGGAAACAACAAATGTTGTTTTCTCCATACACCAATCGTGGTGCCGCTCACCATAATAAGAAGAGAAACCTAGGTGACATTAAAGAAGAACTTTGGACATTTTTAAAATGAACCCTTGGGCTACTCCCACACTGCAAGGGTTAAGTGCTCATTTTGGTCTAGGGGCTAGGATAAAAGATATAATCACCTGATCCTTGTTCGTGCTTGGCTGCTAAACTGGTCTTCACAGCCTCTTCTCTCTGGGCTTTGGTGGTCTAAAGACCCATGTTGTCTTCATGTCTATGGCAGTTCATTGACTTCCAATAAACATGAAGACACCAAGGACACTGCATCCAGAGCAAAGAGGGCGGGAGGTAAACACTCACTGCTGTGTACACTGAGCTGCATAGGTGCATCATTTTCAACAAATGGCACAGCTCTTTAGTTACCTTTGACATAAATGAGGTTCCTTGATCTGTCAAAATTTGCGTAGGAATACCTGTATAGTGAAACATGTGGGCCAGCTCTTTTGCTATAAACTTAGAGGACAGGTTTCTGATAGGAATCGCTTCTGGATACCTGGTGGCATAGTCAAGGACTACCAATATGTGCTGGTTCCCCCTGGCAGACTTTGGCAGTGGCCCAACCAGATCCATGAATCCATAGCAACCCTATCAAAATGGGCCTCAGTTAAAGGCAAAATGGTCTCAGTGTGCATTTATTCAACTGGGGCAAGTTTTTCAATAGTCCACAAAGGCTTTGGAAATGCTGGGCCAGAAAAAAGTGATGCTCAGTCTGCTCTTATGTTTTTTTTATTCCCTACATGTTCCCTAAAGCGCTGCAGTTGAATAGCCTTTGGCATTGCCATGTATACAGAATGATCTTCTATGGTCTGTGCCAAGCTTGTCTATGGTAATAGGACATATTTGCCTTCCAGTTTTATTTCCTAGGAGTGCTGCCATGTCAGGCTTGGCAAATAATGACATATACCCCACCCAGGTCACATTCCATAGGCTCCTGTAATATGGGGCTATTTTATTGTCAGCCACATGTCCTAGTCATTGGCAGCACCAGCACCTATCATGCCATGTCTCTCTTAAAGAAGAAACTCCATTTTTTTAGGATGCCTGTTTCTTTAAGGCTCTGCCTGCCTCCAAGTACCTAGTTGTAAAGGGCACAGGTTCAAATTGTAGTAGCAGCAGTCAGGGGCATCCCGGGGTTGGGTGACACCCGGAGCAGTAACCGAGTGTCACCCCGCCGAGGCGTCACTGCGCATGCGCATGGCGTCACCACGCGAGTGTGTGATGACGTCACCGCGCACGCGCAGCAGTATTCTGATACCTGCTTGGTGATGGACGCCGGCAGAGAGAGGAGGGGCAGTCAACCGGCGGGATAAGGTATGCCGCTGGGTCCCCTCCTGATACTGTCGGGCGCTCGGTCCATGACCGAGCAACCGACTTTTCAGAGGGGAGTGATACCAAAATGACTGAGTCATTTTGGTGTCACCCCTCCAATGTTTAGTAATTAATTATTGTCTTCACTAAAGATAAAAAACCTTCACTATACACAAGAGGACACGAATAACAGGGGAAATACTAAGCGCAACATATTGGCTCACACCCCTCCAATGGTGTCACCCGGGTGCGGGCCGCAACCCCCTTGTGACACCACTGGCAGCAGTAACCATACACAAGCCAAGGAAATCCAGGAACAGTCCAAGCAGGTTTCTCATGCACTTTTATTCAGTAAGGCAGTAAATGAACACAGTTCAATGCAGGAGAGCTTTGAACAACAAGTCCATAGCATAAAGTGAACAAAACATTTGCTAATCTAAGCCACTAACTGAACATGTAATTTCCTGACCTGACAGGGTGCCCCCTAATTGGTCCCCAAACCAAAAAACATGTACCTTTTTAGCATTCTTTCAGTAGTCAGCCCTTTCACTCAGCAGCAGGATTTCACAGCAGACAGAAAAATAAAAAGTCTCTAACGTAAGATATATAAAAGCCTGTTGACAGATGGCTAACTAGTGAGATCAGGCTAACAGGCAAAACGTGGACCTGCTCAGCCTGCGCAGCTACAGGGAGAAGGATATATGCATGCATGCACCGTTTTTGAATGAGGTAGAGCGGTCACTTCTGTGATGCTGGGGGCAAGTGTCCAGTGTCTGAAGCATCCCAGATCCTAGTCAGCACGGGACTGATCTCTACAATGGGAGTTTTTTTAGGAAGGCTTTAGGGGTGCAGCAGTCAATGGGGACCCTTGACTGCATAGTGTATTTTAATGAAAAAGTGGACTTATCCTTTAAAGCAGAATTCCAGTAAAAAACTAAATGAAAAGGTAAAATATAAAAAGCAGATTTTTCTGCAATATTCACCTTTAATCTGGAGCTTTCTCCCACAGTACTTCTTTTCTGCTACTCTTCTGCTGATTACTGAGACACCTGTTGTGCCTGCTGATGCGCTGAAGGTTTTTTAGGTGGCAATAATCCTGTGTTACTAAAACTAGTTTAGAGGCCTTAAGGCCTGGTTCACACCTGGATGTATTACAGCGCGTTCCTACGCTCTGTAAAACACTCAACATGTGAAAACCAATGATTGCCTATGGGCATGGTTCCCACCTGGGCATTTTACAGCGCCTAGGAACGCGCTGCAAAACGCCCTACGCCCAAAGAAGCACATGAGCTTCTTTGGGCGTATTTGCCACGCGTATCCATTGGGATACAGCCAGGTAGACCTCGGAAACGTGCATTTGTCGCGCAGGTTTTTTACCGCAATTCGTGCGGCACGAAACGCGTGACAAACGCGCATATTCGATACGCCTAGGTGTGAACCCAGCCTTACAGTGTGGTGAATTCTAAAACAGGTAGAGCAAAGCTGGAAATCTTTTGCATGTATAAAAAGGGGGATTCTACACTGATCATCAATGTAGCAGGGTCATTAACACTGACCACCAGTATAAGAGAGGCATTACACTGACCCCAAATGTAAGGTTGTTGCTACAATAACCACCAATATAAAAGGGGATTCCACGTTAATCTCCAATGTAAGTAGAATATTTACACTGACCACCAACATACCAGGGGTAGTTACACTGACCACCAATGTAACTGAGAGATTTACACTGACCAGCAATCTAACATGGGTATTTAAATTGACTCCTTCCCACTCTGTTTTTACACCACAAACCACACTCTGCTCATCTTTGTAGCACAAGCTTCCCCTTTCTGCTTACCTCGGCACCTCCTTTGCTCACCTTTTCACCACAAACCCTATCCCTTACTCCCCTTTGCACCCTAACCCCCTGCACATCTTTGCACCATATCCCTTCTGTTAACCTTTGAACCCTATATGGTAACTTCCCCTTCCCGATCATCTATGTGCTACCTGGTGTTGGTGGCAAGCAAGCCTGCTTTTAACTGTTTACAGCCCCCACATGCGGAGCATTTAGCAGTGGTGATGGTGGACAGGACTCATGGGGGCTGGATTTACATATGAATGAATATTTACATTTGCATATGGATAAACCTCTACACATTTTCATTCTGTGGTTCATTCATATGCATATGTTGCTGCTCAATCATATGAATGGCAGGCTTGGAGAGGCAAGGGAACAAAAAGAAGGGTTGTCCCAGAAAATCTGGGACAGTTGGTTTTAAGCATCTACATCTACTACCATATTAAAGCTGACATGGCAATAAAATTAGGTCCATGCCCTGTAAAATTGCTGCATGATAGCACTTCAAAAATGTACCTGTTAGGAACAAAGTTAGAATACTTACTTAAGGGTGTAATGTAAGATGACATTACAATGCTGCCTTCTAGCAATTAAAGGGGAATGTAGATCAGCCCCAAATAGTGAAAGAAGACACTCCACTGCCGTATAATCTTGGGCTGCTCTACATTCCTCTGAATCTTGTGTGACTGCACTCTCCACTAGGTGCCACAGGCAGAAGAAAGGGGATAGATAAGCATACAATCTTTTTGTTCCTTAGAAATACATTTTAAGGTATGCTGGCTGTCAGTTCTGCTCTGCAGAAGATACAAGTCTCCAGCACTCCAAATAAATGTGTTTTGCATATTTATTATGAAGACATAAGAAACTGACGTTTTGGGACCACACAGGGTCCCCTCCTTGAGGACGGGACCAGGTGAGGCCCTGAAACATCAGTTTCTTATGACTTGCAACACTGTCTTTACAATAAATACATGAAGCGCATTTATTTGGAGTGCTGGAGACTTTGTATAGTCTTATCTCGCTTTGTTACAGCATCATACCTAGCAATCACTTCAAGCACCCACTGATTATTCAAAGGTCAAGATTATTCAAAATATTGTGAGGAGCGTAGCTTCTATTTGGACTTTTTCAAGTTCTGTTTCTGGTCATTGAAGGGTTAATGCACATACTCTGGGCAGTGATCACTAGGAGGTTAATGGGCATAATCTAGAGTCTGATTTCTCATGAGTTAATGCTCATACACTTGAGACTGGTTACTGAGGACATACACTAGAGTTTCATCACTAATTAGTTAAGGGACATGTTCTGGGAAATAAATACTGCAGAGAAAATGCTTATATGATGGAGGGTGATCACTGATAAGATCATTCTCACACTGTAGACATATATATTGTGGAGAGTCAGCATGGCTGAGAGCAAAAAAGGGGTTAACTTGGGAGGGCAGGTACTTCCCCTACAGCCCTTCCTGTTAAAAAGGTAAAGGTGCCCATACACTGTACGATTATCGTACGAGAATCGTGGGAAATCCTGCGATCGTACGACCGTTTCTACTGTACGGTCGCACGTCTTCCGTCGAACAAGCAGGCTTGAAAACCCGCCGAGAATTGTATGATTCTCGGCGGGTTAGTGGCCTGCTTGTTCGACAACTGCCGAACAGGCCGGTATGCGCACGCGAACACTGCCCGTTTGCAGTGATCGTAAGCCCGCCTCTCACTGCGGTCATCGGAAGCCCGCCCCTCAGCGAGGCGGGCTTTCGATGATTGCAAGTACAATCTGCCAATCCAAGATGGGCAGATCGTACAAGCTTTTAATAAGCTTACGACCATCGCAAGACAAAAGTCTTGCGATGGTCGTAAGGTGTATGGGCACCTTAACACAGGTGAGGGAGGAGGGGAGAGCTGAGAGAGACACAGAAAACTCTGTGTGTGTGGCTGCTCAGAAGCAAGTGGAGTGGATCTAGATGAGACCACCAAAACGCACTACGTTGTGCAGGACCATTGAAAGACGTTTTGCTTTATGTTAGATGTTTGCTGAGGAAAGCCTTTTACTTTGCCGTTATGCTGAAGAAAGCTGTTTGTTTTAATACCGTTGGATGAAATAAAAGCTGCTTATTTATATCGGACTGTGTCGCAGACGCATGTGTACCCCTGGGGTCCCCCACAATATATATATACTGTATATATATATATATATACATACTTTATATTGTATATGGTTTTTTTCGTTGACTTCAATGCATTTAGCTAAAATGCAAAAATTGTGCCAAAATTTAAACTTCAGTTTTGCTTATCGCTACCGGAAAGTGATCAGTGAGAGTTTACTACATATATTGTGAAGACTGGTCACTAATGGGTTCATTAACAGAATCTGGAAACTGATCACTGAGAGGTTCATGCACACAAAGTACACTGGAGAGTTTAATTCTCATGCGCTTAAGACTGGTCACTGGGGATTAATGGGCAAACTCTGGAGTCCGGTCTCTCATGAGTTAATGCTCATACACTTGAGACTGATGACATGCTGGGCTCTGGTTATTGAGAGATTAATACAAATATGCTGGAGACTGAGCACTGAGGTGCTAATGCTGATATGCTAGAAACCGGTCACTGAATCCTTATTAACCCCACCATCTGGATATAAACATTCGCCAGAACAATGTCCTATGCTGGAGATATGTTTATAATTGTTCTTACTAGACATGCACCAATACCGGGTTTTTCAGTATCAAGTACTAATATTTTTTCCGCTACTCGCCGATACCAATACCGGAAGTACCATTAACGAAGCCGGGTGGCGTGTAATGACTCACCTGGCTTCCTGATACCGGAAGTTCCCATTATCGGGATAGGAATCGGGAGCCTTTGGGTGAGTATGAGTACTTGCCCAAATACTCAGTATCAGCACCGATACCGATACTAGCATCGGTATCAGTGCATCCCTAGTTCTTACCCTTGGGAACTACCAGCCAATGCTACCAGGAGCTCTCAATCCTAGCTGCCATTGACAGCTTGAGTCCCCAATGACAATTGGGAGCCAATCATACAATTGTTTCTGATCAGCTAGACATGTGCGAATTGTTTAGTTCTGAATTGAAATTTGTACAAATTCTCGGAAATTCGGACAAGGGCCTCTTTCCCACAACCCTGCCCCGGTGGTTATGGGGGTCTGCAAGCAGGAGGACTTATAGAAATCTGGGTGCACACATATATTTTTCTTTTGACAAGTACTTTTTTATTTTGGCAAGCCGCTGGCCATTGTCCATTGTGATTGTGGATCTACATTGCTTGACAACCCGATTGACCTTTGGATTACATCAATGGACACTTTTTTAAACAAAGCAATTGTCAAAAAAGTGTGCTGTGTTTTTGATTCTCCATAAAGGATGTTGTATACAGTGTTGTGTGTTTATTTACAATTTTACTGTTTATTTGGTGAATGAGTAGGGGTAATAACTACCCCTTACTCATTCACAAGGGGGTGGCATCTGGATGCCCCCTTTCATAAATTCCTATAAGCCCCCCCTGCCGTCAGACCCCCACAACTACCAGGCCAGGGTTGTGGGGAAGAGGCCCTTCATCGACATGGGGACAAGGTGCTTTCCTGTGGGCCCCCCCCCCCCTGGCAAATCACCCTCCCCATGTTGAGGGCATGTGGCCTGGTATGGTGCAGGAGGGGGAAGCACACGTTCTCCCCCCTCCCTCCTTTCCTGCTCTACCAGGCTGCTGCTCGGATCAAGGGTCTGGGTCTGGTAAGGGATTTTAAAGGGGAACGCAAGCTTTTTTTTGTTCTTTTGGCATTGGGGTTCCCCCTAAAATTTGTACCAGACCAAAAGGGTCTGGTATGAATTAGGGGGGATGGACCCCATGCTTTTTTTAATATTGTTTCTGTGGACTGTCAAAAGTTAAAATGAAAAATGTCACTTTTTTTTTCTAATGTCACTTTGCTGCAACGAAAATTTGTTTGTAATTATTATCGAACGCATCCGAAAATAACAAAAATGAATGCCGCACATGTCTAATAGGGATCACATGCAAACTGGAGGCGTAAAAAATGAAAGCCTTTAACATGCAGATAACCACTGCCATCTTTAAACTGCAGTGCTTACCATCAGTGCTATCAGTGTAATGCTGTAATTATTATACTACAGTATTAATACAAATACTTATGTTAAAACATAGAACAGTTTTGTGCATTGTGAACCTATAATACAAATCAGAACAGAGTTTCTACTTAAAGAGCTTACCACATAAAAGCCTAAAACCGGTCATATACCAATACAATTTTGTACCCAAAAAAATTGTTGTCAGAATGTTTGATTTTTTTAATGATTAATGGGGTCAAATCGACAACCAGTTTAGACCTTAGTGGCGAAAAATATCAAAGTAGCTTGATGGAAATTTTTTCTTGAACAAATTGCTTTCTAACAATGAATGTGAAACTCCATTTGTTCCTAATTGAATGTGAAAATCCAATTCAATTTCAAACTATGATTCTACACATCTCTGATGGCATTATCGAATGTTCTAGTGAGATTGTTCTGTAAAATTACAATTACAAAGGAAAACACATTTGCTGCAAAGGCCTTAAAGTTCTGGAGTCACCTGGAACTTCCATAATATACTCAATAAAGGTGGGGAGCCCTGCCATGGTCTATAACTACTGTAATTCACTTTGGAGGTTATTCTCTAAAGAGCTGAAGGATCCAGCTGTAACTTTGGCTGATCCTTCGGCTCGCTTCAGACGAACCAAAGAGCTGCTGTACCCGCTATTCACAATAGCCCATAGAGCAGCAGAAGGCAGCCGTGCCGAGCCGAAGTGACAGCCGAAAGTGCGGTGATCTCACGCCTCGCTCCGCCCAGTTGTAATGACAGTTCAGTGTCCTCAATGACCTGGGGACGCTGATCTGTCATTAAACAATAACAACTGGGTGGAGCCGGCTCCACCCAGTTGTTATTCATTGGCCGGGACCTGCCGGCCAAAAGGAAACAGTTGGGCGGAGCTAGCTGTCACTGCCAGCTGACCTAAAGGTCTGGTATGAATTGGGGGGGGACCTCTCGCTTTTTTTTTTCCTCTTCTGCAGACTGTAAAAAAAAAAAGTTTGTTTTTCCCAATGTCAATTTGCTGCCATGAACAAACGAAACGACATTGCGTACTGACTACCGCTAACTAATTTAGTCCGAATCCCGAAAATAATTACATTTCAGACCCGAATCCTAAAAAACGAAATAATGCAAAATCTGAATCAAAATGAAACACATTTTTTTGCCGGTGCATATGTCTAATGTCCAACATACAAAAAAAGAGATCTGATAAGAACACAGTGGTAATTATATTATTGACAATAACCTTTGTAATCAATATCCCTCTAATATATTTAAAGTCTATGAAAAACCCAAAATCAAAAATTGTACATATTGCAGCTTACCAATATATAAACGAGGTGGCTGTATTAGTTTTAATTTTTTGGCTTTTTTCCTTTATTTTCACCTGGTGATCAGGCCCATGAGTCTGTTAATTTTCAACGGTCTTTAACAGACCAAGCTGTCCAACAAAAATGGCAGAAAAATTGCTGAGAGAGACCATTTCCCACTGACAGGGGAGTTAACAATGGTCACCTTTTATTAATTAATATTAAACATTTATCCTAAAAAGAAAAAAAAAAGAAAAAAATGTGGCTGTGACTGTTAAAAAGTGGAAGGTGGAGTTTGGCTTGAATGTGACACTAAACTCAGGAGTTAAACCTTAAAAATGCATTCAAGTACCATAACTAGGGATGCACCGATACTGATACCAGTATCGTTGCCGATACTGGGCAGTTTTGCAAGTACTCATATTAATGAAAATGCCCCGATACTAGACGTTGATACCGGCTCTTCCATTTTTTAAACACATTTGGCTGCCGTAAGGTCCCGTGCTTGCTTGTGGACCTTGCGGCAGACTTCTGGAGACCTCACAGCCAGGACCAAAGCTGAGGAGGGCAGGGGGGACATGTGCTGCAGGCCCCCCATTAGGATGGGCACCGCCGGTACTGCCAGGCCCAGTAGGGTGAGCAACCAGTGGCTGATTCCATTGGGGAGGGGGTAATGGGACAATTGCTTTCCCTCTGAGAAAAGCCTCTATAGCTGATAATATGCTGCATTGCTGTATAATGTATTTCTGGGATTTGTAGCCCTCTATAGCTGGTGGTATTCTGCATTGTTGTATAATGTATTGCTGAGATTTGTGGTCCCTCTACAGCTTGGAGTCAGTGGCATAACTACAAGGGTTGCAGCTACGGCTGGGCCTTGGAGCTTCACCACTGACCTAAAATCATTAGTCTGTAATGTTTTTAAAACTGTCATTTGACACAAAAAGAAAAAAAAAGAAGGTATTTGTAATTGGTATCGGGGAGTACTTGAGGAAAGTATCGGTACTCATACTCAGTCTTGAAAAAATGGCAGCGGTGCATCCCTAACCTTAACTATTAACAAAAATGTATCTTATTTGTGTCTAGGACAACATAGCTGAACTGGAAAGTGAGCTGAATTGGAGATTTTTTCCATATCCACTATGTTGGCCTATATTGTTCACTTCTCCTGCCTTCTCCAAACTCTTCACCCTTTTGTGAATAACCCTGTTAGTTTACTAATTTGTAATGAGATTGTGATTCAAATATAAGATACATTTTTGTTAATAGTTAAGGAACTTAAATGCATTGTTAAGATTTAACTCCTGTGTTTAGTGTCACTTTAATCTCTTAGTGGAGTCCATCTAAATGTGCTAGTGTATCTAACACTACCCTATCCACACGGTGAAAATATTGCCATCAGGATTCGGGTGTGAAAGTCAATTCGGATTCGGACGAAATTCGGTAGCGTTAGTACGAACGTTCGTTTCGTTTTCTGTTCTTATTCGTTTCTTATTCGTTTCTTATTCGCTTCGTTCGTTTGCAGCAAAAGTGACATTTGAGGGGGAAAAAATATTTTTCTCCTTCTCTAATGTCACTTTGCTCCAACGAACGAAACGAATAAGAAACGAATAAGAACAGAAAACGAAACGAACGTTCGTGCGAACGCTACCGAATTTCGGAAATGGAAATTCGGATTCGTTTGCATTCGTTATGTCTGTAATTCGGAATTCGGATACATCCGAATGTCCGAATTTACGAAAATTCGTCCGAATTTCGATTCGGAACGAAACGAATCGCACATGTCTAATGACCATAAGTACTCCATACAATTGCAATTCATAGAAAACAATCCATATGCTGACTGGGGACCTTCCTCAGTAGCCAGTCTGATAAGCCTGTACTAAGAGAGATAAAGATATCATGAGAGAACTTGATTACGGTATTATAATTATAAATATTATTATTATTATTACTATGGGTTTTTTTTTCTTCTTTACTTTTTTGGTATAGATTCTCCTCAGGTTAACATCCGTGTAATGTGATGGTTTAAAGCCCTGTGCTATTACTTTCTAGAGCAGCTTCTTGGAGGATTAATAGCACCAAATAGACTCGGTCCCTTAGGCCTTGTGTAATTGAGTGCCAAAAGGGAGAACTTTGTGTTTCTGTAGCATATAAAGTTCTCTCCAGTGCTTGCTTCTATAATGTGTATTGTTGCTGTGGGCCTAATAAGGACATATGCTGTGTGGAGATCTCCTTCATGAGTCATCACAACGAAAACAATACTATGTACAATGGTATCTGCCCATGGGAACCCAAACACAGTACTCTGCTATGCTCTATATTTACAAAACTAACACTAAATGCTGATTCAGGCTGACTTTGGGCCCCAAAAACTTTAATTTAAATATATTTCTCAATTGCCAGAAACAATATAAATCCACCAATGTGCACCAAATTCATTTATAAACCAGGTATTGCCTCATATAAGTAGCAGTGACACCATCACTCTGTTGTACATAGCCTGTATAGACAGTAGATGTGGGGTGGGAAGCAGCAGATTCACCAACTACAGACTACCTGTAGAAAACTACTATGGGTGCAGACACACAATCAGCCAATCTGAACAAAGAGAGAGAGTGTCAGTGACTGACCAGTCTCTATTACAGGAAACTCCTGTACAAAGACAAAGTGCAGAAGTTGTTTCACACTGAAATACGGCATAAATCTGGAAGGAATACTCAAGGGACACCAAGATTTCTCTTGTATTAAGACAATAACTGTTAAACCCAGATTACAGATTGTGTAAAACGCTGATTGTGCATAGGAAGTTGTAGCTTGGAATGCATTCGGAAGAATTGGAGTTCTATAAATATATATAGAAAACTCCAATTCATACATATATACATATACTGTATATATATTGTGGGAGTATAGCTCAAATGGGGATCACCTTCCCTGGGAAAAAGGTAGTCCAGGCAGCAAAGTTCTTTTTAATCTGACTACCAGTCAGTTTTATTTAAAAGGTTGCAATAAAACAAAATAAAATAGAAAATAAATCCTTGCCATCCAGGCTCTGACTAAACAGGCAGGTTCCTCTCTAGCAGGGCGTTAGCTTTCCTCAGCCACCTCACAAAACAAAAGTGCTTTCAGCAACCTTCTATTAACAACTATTCACCTTGTAGCTCTCTCAGAATGCTCTCTGAGTCCCAGGCCAGAGCAGCATTCTGTTTCCGCCTTCCTCCTTTTATCTCACCTGGATAAGCAATCGACTAAGCAATTAACCATCCAGGTGAGACATAAAACCCTAGCTGGATACTTCAGACCCAAAGTCAGCCCGAAAACCTGGTCTGGGTTCCGCTATTCCTGTATATAGGATAGAAAGTGAGGGGAAATTCTTCACCAATATTCATTCTAAAGGCTACCAGGCACTAGGAATGCACCCAATGAAAGTATATCAACAAGGAGCTATAAATAAAATGTGGATGTCACTCCAAGCGGCCACGTGACTTATTTCGATAGCAAGAGGGTGTAAGGGTCTCCGGGGACGCTGGACCGGCCGTTTGCGTTCCACTGTGGAGCGCATCGGGCCGGAGAACGGCAATGCAACTCCTCCCCCTTAGGAGGAGGTGCCCTGCGCTCCACGGTGGAACGAGAACGGCCGGGCTGGCGTCCCCGGAGACCTTTACAGTCCCATTTTTGCTGACTGCCTATGGACTAACGATCACATCCTACCCTTACTTACCTAACAAGCTACATCAGTGCCAAAGTTTATATTCACTAAGCTTAGGGGGTTATGGAGTAATAACCCCTCAGTAAAACTTAGCCACACTTGTGTTTATACGGCCCATGATGCGCGAATCCCAAACTCTCCGGTGGTAGACTGAGAGTGACGCCTGGGATTCAAGACTGAATAGCCGTTACTACTCCTCCCTACATCCTCCACGGCATACCCTAAACTCCGCAGCTGTGATTCTACTCTCACCCAGTCACAGCGGCGCGTGACAGAGGGTCGAAAATCACTATCTGTCTTCATTAGACCGGGAAATAGTGAATAACGATCCCACTACTGCTGCCCCCAACTGTCACACACGGTGGGCCGGAGGAGGGCGCCGAGGGGGTACGGGGACGCCCTTCCATGTGCACCTTGCTGTAAAGCTGGTAACAAATTGATGAGTGCGTTTGCCATTTGTTTTGCTTGACTGATTTGGTGCAGTGACGCATGGGGGGTCTCAGCTGCTGTTGTGATGTGCGGGGTCCCTTGTGCGTTCATGTGCCTTTAAGGGAGGTTGGGCTTCCTCCTGACAAACCTGCACCCAATTTGATCTTTTGCCACATGTGCTCCAAGATGGAGACTATCATACTTTAGAGTTAGGACCGCACTATAAGAGGTGCCTTGGCGCGGCTGTGCGGCTTTCACATTTTCTGCAGAAGACGTGTATCTAAACCTCTGTTTTTAACCTTAGCGGTGAGACAAGTTTTTTTGCCTGCTGGCTGGTGAGTGTGCTGGGAAACTTTTTGCTGTCACCCAGTTTTGACCCAAATAAAAAGTTAACCAGGCAGTTCCCTTCTTAAGTAGGGGAGGGGACCCTCGGCGCCGATCACTCTAAGTACGCAGATATCCTGACCTTTTTAACCCAAATAGACAGCCGACCCCTCAAATCACTTCATGGAAAGAAACCCTACTTTCTCAGTGTATCAGCTTCTTCAATGTGTGATGTTGTCACCAGGTCCACTGGTAGAATTTATGAAGATGTACTTTGTGAGTAGGGCTCTTGTCAGCACACAGATTTTCAAATTTACGACATGTTTTCCTTAGATTTAGGATTAGATCTGTACTTGGAATAAAGCTAAGAATACGTAGCAGGATCTCATTAGAAAGTTCAGTTGGGTTAATACGATATCCCTCAATCTTTTCCACAATATGAGCCTCTGATGACATGCTGTATGACTACGTGACTTTATTATCTAGATCCACGAATTGAGTGATCTATTGTGACATCATACGATTCATATCACGGATTATACATTAGTTTGTTATGCACGTTATGATATTATATTTTTATTAGGAGGAATTCAATTTTTTGCACATATTTCAGCTTCTCTGTTCTCCAGCTCGGCACATTTTATTCATAGGTATCAAGAAGTGCTTGGCAGCAGTCATAAACATAGGCCAAATGCAACACTTTTCCACACTTGTGTACATATAAAACAGTAAGCTTAATTTTCGTCTTTCTATCCCTTCCAGGATTTATACATGCGATAAAATTTGAACTCTGTTAATTTTTGTAAGAAACGCCTTTCTGTTCAGTTCTGAAGGGGTTAGAGATTTAATTTCTGCTCTGCTTGGTCACAGGAATGTGTAGGGGTTTGTAAAAGATTTCACTATGCAATGCATGTCCTTGGAATATAGACACAGCGGTTGTCACAGAATAGTCAATTGCAGTCACAAAGCAGATACTGTTCTAGTATAAGAAACAAAATATATAGAATACAGTACACTGAGTAAACAATTATTCCTCATTAATGTTAAAAGCAAAATATATTAAGATTTCAGCAAGCATGTTTCAGTTATTATTTGATTTTACACTAAGGTACAACTAAAGCCTCCTGTATGACAGTATAAAAAAAATCATGGATTATATAATTATTATTATATAGTAAACCAAAAAACTTAATTTACCTTCTCTGAGCCATATCGTCCTTCATTTGTGTTTCACATGCTCCCCCTCCCAGGCACTGCAGCTCACAGTGGAAGGGTTTTCGGCAAAAGAGGCAGTCCTGTCAATCCAGAAAGCAGTGGTTGGGCATGTGAATCAGCAGTGACAATGCTGACAGACAAACCCCCACAGCATTTTCCATCCCTACTGTAGTGCAAGCAGGCAAGACCTACATTCAGTAGCAGTGCAGCCTCATTGCCACCCCATCATAGGAAGTTGCTTTAGGTGGACTTTACCGGCAGAATCTATAGGTATGTATACAGGGGGACTAAGAGAAAACTAAGTGCAATGCCCTTATAATTAGGTACTGCAGCCATATTGTTTATTGGAAGGCCTTAGTTGTACTTTAAAGCCAAACCCTAGCCAAATGTTTGAATATGGTGGGGGAGTGTTAAGACCTCATTCAGGTTTTTGTGAGTTATTGGAAAGATATTCCCCCGCTTCCTCTGTGATCAATGAAGCAGAAAGTGATTCAATCTTTCCAACCGGGGTACATACTAGAGGTGCAATGAAATGAAAATTTCAAAACCGAAACCAAACCAAAATGAAAAAAAAAATGTCAGGCCGAAACCGGAAATTTTAGTTTTTTAACTTTTTGACATTTTTAAAAACATTTTAAATTTTTTTTTTAAACTTTCAAATTTAAAAAACTTTCATTTTTTTATATTTTATTTGTATATATTTATTTATTTTTATTAAATATTTGTGTTTTTGACTTTACTGTTAGGGGCTTTGGGGAAATATTGGGGGTCTAAACAGACCTCAATCTCTTTTTCTGCAGCCACTGTTAAATGAACAGGAATCCTCTATGCTAAGTGTTCCTGTTCATTCATACCATGTGGACAGAGTGTGTTTACTATAACCACAATTATGAATGAACAGGAGTTGATGTAGATCACTTCCCATTCATTCATAATTGAGGATATAGCCAACATACCATGTCCTCAATTATTTACAAACACTCAGCGACCACTAATCTGTGACAGGAGGCTGAGCAGGCTGGGAGGCAGGGATCGGCAAGGTGTCCGTACACAGACACTGGTGTCCGTGAGTGGCCCTTGCAGGGTCCGCGGCGTACAGTACGGTTGTAAGGGACTTGGTACCTTCCAGTGAGTGCAGGAAGGTTTTTTTTTTTTGGGGGGGGGCTTGCTTTTAGAAGGGTAAGAGTGGAAGGGTAAGCAGATGTCTGGGGCTGGGGGGGACAGCAGCAGCTGAGCTTTGTGCCCGACGCTGGGGTGGGGTTGTAAGCCCTTGCAGAGGACAGCACTTCTGTCCTCTACAAAGGCTTCCCCCCCACCCCAGTGTCGGGCCCCTATTCAGCCTTGGGCACCTGCTGCTGCTGTGCTTTATAGGAAATGTTTGATTTTTGTGCTTTTTTTTTATTATTGTGTATGTAGGGTAGAGTTCTTTTACTTTTTCTGGTGTATTTAGGGAAGTTGGGTTTATTTTAGTTTTTTATGTTATCTGCTTTTTTTTGGGTGTATCGCATAGTAGTTTGTGTACTTTTGCTTTAAAATTTTCATTTAAAATTTCTTTCACTGTCAGCCAGCTGGCTGCTGTAGGCCAGCCCCTGCATTGAGAAAGCCCAGCATGAAGGACATTGCAAGTGGGGGAGCCACTGTACACAAAGGGCTTGTACAGTCAAGGTTGTGACATGGAGTCTGCAAAGCCTCATTGAAACCAATCTTGTGGCATGATTTCCCTCTGTCGCAGGGGCACTGTTACTCCCGCTGACCCAGATACATTTTGTACTCTCAGTGACCAACAACACTGGGACATTTTGCACGCTCAGTGACCACACCAACGCAGAGAAAAGGTTCAAAGGCTGAATAAGGGTCTGAGGCTGGTGTGGGGGGAAGCCTTTGCAGAGGACAGCAGCAGAAAGCATTTTATAACAGTATAACACAAGCAGTCTTTATATAAATGTTATTTTAACTTATTTGTACTTGTGGAACTAAGCCAGAGACTAGACAAAGTTTTTTTTCATGGTTTCAATTTGAAATGTATCTTGGTGTGCTTCACTAAGGTCTGTACTTTGGAAAATGTGTGCCACAGCCTTGGTCTGTGCCTATCCCTGCCGGAGGGAGAGACACTGGCCACTCACCATGCTCTCCTCCTTTGGGACTTGCTAGAAAGTTACAGTGTTACAGTTTAATCACTGGGGGACAGCAGACTGAGAAAATGCTTCCTTCTGCCTCCAGCAGGCTAATGACATTGCCTTAGCCTAGCTAAAGTCACAAATGTGAATCTCAGGAACTGTTTTTTAATCATCAAATGTAGAGTTTAAAAAAATATATACAGTTGATGTACATTGTGACATTTCAAGAATTTAATCTTGTAAAGTTACTTAAAGAAGAACTCCGGACATGTAAAAATGAACCCTTGCGGGGCTCCCCCCGCACTTCAAGGGTTAAGTACTCGTTTTGGTCTAGTGTCTAAAATAAAGAAGATACTGTATACTCATCTGATCCTCAGTCCCACGGTGGTGACCACTCATCTCTCTTCCCTTCCGCCCTGGCTGTGGAATGTTCCTCGACGTCCTCGCGTCCAGTGCACATCAATGGCCATGATGAGATCACAGGTCTTTAGACTGCCGGAGCCCGGGGGGAGGAGGCTGCAGGGACTGCTCTAGGGAAGTAGTCCCACTGCAAGGGTTACTTTTCTCATGCCTGGAGTTGTTCTTTCAGTGTCCATTTTAAGTTCCCCCCTTTAGGAGGAAACACACTCTGGGAATGGGAGAGAAACTGAAAAAAGTAACCGCTCTTTTTAACGATTGAGCACCAGGATACTTTTTTGAAAACATTCTTTGCTATCTGATGGATCTTGTTGGAGAAGTTACTGTTTGCTTGTCACAACTGTTGGAGTAAATGAGTCATGTGATTTATCTAAACCTGACTGGACATTTTTCTGTTGTGTGATGGAAAGTTAAAGTCAGGGAGATGCTTTGTATTACGGCCACTGACACCAATAATGACTCCAACTTTCTCTTGGATTTGCATTAGAATGCATTCTGAAAAATGCCGCAGGACCAGATATTTTCGGCGCTCATTTTCATTGGACTGCCTAACTCAATGCAATGCGCCTCAACACACAAAAACGAGTTGCTATTGGAAGTATTGTGCACCACACTTGAGGTTCTCTGCTATTTTCTAGCTGACTACCATTGGCGTAGAGGAACCAATTAGGTTTTAACATGTATTTTGTATTTCCTCTGCTCTTTTACAAATAGCCGGTTGCATTTTGTTTAATAGTAAAGATTGTCTTTATTCAATTTGTTCACATTATTTGGCATACAAAAACTAGGGAAGAATAAACGATCTTTATAAATCATTATTAAATAAACTACAGATTTCTACTTCACCAACCTATCTCATTCATAGCACAAAGCTAAAGCAACACAGCCAGTTTGTAAAGTCCCATAAATCTTTGCTCAGCATGCTGCAGTAACTCCTTTTGTACTGGAGACATGGACACTAAGGGGGTTATTCACAAGGCTGCCGAAAGCACTGGAAGAAAGGAACTTTAATAAGCCCTTACCTAGTACAAAGGGGCCCATTTTATGTCTCGTTATAGACCCTAATCTGGATTGTGATTTCCCATATACAAACAGGATAAAAAAACTGTTTTGTTTTTTGCTTAGAAAGATCTGATTATTAGAAATTTGATTAAATGTCACTTATAAGTGATGTAGATACTGTATTTATTTTGCAAGATTCTGCAGCGACCACCTGAGGATGATTTCTGAAATGTCAGTTCAGAAAATAGCATCAATCACCTTGCCGTTTTTTGGGGGGTTTTTTAGTATGGCAGTAGGTGAGTGGTTAATGATTTATAAAATACCTTGTTAAAAGTTTCAAGCACATTTCAGAGTTTGATAAAGCATTGTAAGGTTTCAAGGAAAGCTTTAAGGACTCGTCGACTTGCTAACTTGCATTTAAAGGCTTTCTGCCCACTTTTATTCAACAGAAAGTTTTCCCACGCATGGATTTTCAGCATTACTTAAACAGAACAGAAAATATTCAGCTTTCTCGCTATGTTTGGTCTGCTCAGATTAATAGTCTTAAAAGTATTTCAGTGTAGACACCAACTGTTTCTCTTCACTCCTTTCTGTGAGGCTGAGAGGCCAGAATAGTCTCCTAGTATGTTCACATACACCCAATGCTCCCTTGCAGAACCAGTCCCTGAGGATGGAGGAGCACCGGCTGACCAGACTGACTGCCTTTTGGTAGGGAAAACACCCACCTGACTATCAGTCCCACACCTGTTCTGAGATCAACTACATGCTGGACCATGCTGAATCTACTTCTTTTGTCCCATTTGGGTGTTTCAGGACCCAAAATACAACCTAATGTATCTCTATACTATTTCTGGCCAGTGAAAAATACTGCTTGTCCAATTTTGTCTGGTCTAGAATGCACTGGAACCCATAAAAACGCATACAAACGCACTGGAACGCACCTGTAAAACCATTTTAAGAACACAAAAAAATTCAAAACGTGGCAAAATCACAGTAAAAAACATAGCAAAAATGCAATGCACTGCGTTCCAGATTTGGTCCAGAAACTGCCCTTACACAGTGACAGATTGCTGGTCTATCTTCTATCAACGCAGAAGCTTTTTCCCTTCTTTCAAGATTTTCTGATTGAGCTGGTCTCTATATTGCAGTTATGCGTATCTGCTGATCTTCAGCATAGTCTTGGAGGCCGGACCCTACTTTACTGAAGAAGTGGGACCTGCCTGGAATGTTACTGTATAACATTGGATTCTGTTTGTGGCACTTTACGGACCTAGTCCCATGTCAGCTATCCACAGAGCACTTTCCAGGTCAAGAGCCGTTATACTGAGATGTACTGTCTCTGAAGACTCCTTAAGAGTATACCTATGCAAATGCAAAGACAGCTTGAGGACTAACTAATTTGATTCTATAGAGCCTTGCCGTGTCTTGGGTGCAGATCAATGCTTCCTATTGTGAGACAGGATTCACACTGCTACCCTTCTGGGGTTCATCTATATACAGGCGTAGAGCAGAGAACCTTCTTTAGGGTTTGCAGCCTCTGTCATTTGTACTCTGCGGTCAGATCAGACAGGTTCCTCACTCGGCATGGACATTTTTTCAGTGTGTCCAACCTCACTCACCATTTCAGTTTACACAGTGCAGCTTCACTTAAGCACTCAGTTTCACAGCTTGCGGATACAGTTTGGTATGTTCTAGTGTGAACATTGTTCCAGCACAATGCTGTGCTAGATCTTCTGTCCTGGAGGTGACAGGTTAAAGAGAGGTTAATGAGAACCTATCACCTCCAAATGCTATCACACAGGGGCTTGTTATCTCCTGTGTGATAGCTACAAAGTTAAGTGATTGACACCTTATCTGATCATGTAGCAGCTAGGAGACTAGGTCTTCCTGTAACTGTAACTGCCGCATTTGCTGGACAGCTTGGCCTGTTACAAGAAGTGGAAAAATAATATATCCCTTGACAGCATCAAGAGATAATTTTAAAAAAATACTGCTGTGTTCATGCTTTTGAGGCTGCATCATGTGTCATTTTTATTTTGCCTATAGTTTGACTTTAAACTTGGTTAGCAAATAGCTGATGTTACACTATCAACATTTTCCTTCATGCAAGTTTTCATATAGCTGCCAAATCCTTAAATGTCAAGGCCCCTATGTACTTATGTACACATCTGCATATGTCAAGGCAACTCTGCAAAACATGCTGCAAGTACAGAAAAATCCAGAAAAATTCAATGCAACACAGAGCAGGTCAAACGCAGCCTCAGAACTAGACATATGCAGGTCCAATACATTTTCATCCGTTTCGTCAAAGGAAACAAATTTTTATGTTGTTTCAGATTTGAAGGCAACAAGCCTGTGAATCCAACACCACACACTGAAACTGCAGAACGAGCAGCGGCCATATCGGCCGCCGGCGCGTTCTCCTTGTGCACGCCATCATCTTGGAGTGTACCAAGATGGCGGCGCTAGCATTTTCGAGCACCGGCATCTTGGTGTGGCCACTGCTCGTTCAGCGTGTGGCATCACCGTCATGTGACGTCATATGCTCTGCCTCCAAGATGGCCTCTGTGCTTTCTGAAAACGAATTTATGGGTGCCCGAATATAGTTTTTGTTCATTCGGGCATATAATAAGTTTGTTATTTCGGATTCGGACGAACCGCCGAATCAACTGATTTTTGTTGATTTCCAGGTTCAAGTCAAATTATTATTTCATATTATTTTTAGTATTATTATTATTATACAGGATTTTTATAGCACCAACTGTGCAGTGCTTTACAAAATAAATACAGGGAAATAACATGATCTGTAATGTGCATGAGCAGCTCAGTATACACTCTGAAGACGATTGTGAACAGGCAGGTAAGTTTGCTTTACTTACTTATGTCATTCCTGCAATAAAGAGCCTACCTGCATCTCTGCTAGGCATGTGCCATTAGTTTCGTTCTGAATCAAAATTCGTATGAATTTCCGAATCCCAATACATTTGAATGCATCCGAATCCAAATTTCCATTTCTGAATTTCAGATCCCGTCAAAAACTAAATTGAATCGGACATGTGACCGGATGTCCAATCGGATGTGTTTTTTGGTTTAATGCATCCAAATGGGTCTGAATCCGAATTTTCGTATTGCATTCGGGAGCTCCCGAATGCCATTCATGTCTGGGAGCCTCAGGTTTAGTTTTATGTATATATGGGTCCCAATGTTGCCGCTACGAATATTCGTTCGTATTATAGAATAATAATAGATACATAATACTAAAACTGATGCTCCAAGACCCGAATGGAGTCTGAATTTTAGAATAGCATTCGAGGGCTCCTGAATGCCATTCGGGTCTGGAAGCCTCAGCTTTAATATGGCTTCCAGACCCGTATTGCTTTCTGGAGCTCCCGAATTGTATTTGGAAATTTGGACTCCCGAATGCCATTCAGGTCTAAGATATTCAGCTTTAGTATTAATATTTGTATATGGCTTTCTGTGGTATTCACAACAAATATTCATAAACTCATCTGAAACTAACGTCCAAATACAAAACCCGAACCAAATTGAATTTCGGATCCGAATCCCAAATCCCGAAATAACAAAATATCCAGACCGAACCAAATTTTTCAGCAACTTGCATGACTAATCTCTGCACCCTCTTCCTGTCAACAAGCTCTTGCACAAGCAGGAACTCATTGCTCATGGTGGGCTTCCTGTTGGTGACAATAGGAGAACATGCCTGCATTACATGATTCTTTCATAACCTAGTGATCACAAAAAGATATACTATCTCTATTTTCTATCTGCAGCTTCAAGCTTTGTTGAACACACTTTTGGGAAATTCCACTGTCAACGACTGCAATATCAATTTTCTAGTCACTGACCTCACAAACAAATTATTACACAGATAAAGCAAAATTAGGCATGTAACTATCAACAAAATCTATCTGAAATTCTTCACAGGGCATACATCCCTTACTTTGATAAAAAAAAATCACAATGATCTATCTGTAGCACTTTTATCAATGTGTCCAAAATGCCCTACTTTGTGTGGACCCAGGTACAATCATCTCCCAGTTATCTGGCACCCACAGGGATTGGTATGTGCCGGATAGCTGTAGTGTTTCTGGTTGCTAGTAATATTGGCTCTCAAGCAACCTGCCCACATATTATGTCCTCCTTTTTTTTTGCCGGTTGCTTGACAGTGGCGGTTGCTTGAATGCCAGATAATGGGGAGATTACAGTAATAAGTTATGTGAGAATTGTCATCACTAGAAGGGTTCCTAATGGCCCCTGCTCCTGTTTTTCACAAATGATACTCCAACAGCCGAAAAATGTTACTTTGGCCAAAATGGCAAAAGTACAATTTTTTTTTTTGCTGAAAATGCAGTGCATCTCTAGTTTCTCTCCTCCACACTGGGCACTGGTCTATGTCCCCTCTAACACAGAGTAGCTTTCAGTGGGAAGGAAATAAACTTTCAGGAGGCCAAGCGGGGCGGGGAGGAGAGAGCTGTGAGTGTGTCACAGGAGGCCAAGCTCTCCTTCCACACCACCCAGCTCGGCATCCTGTGTTAACAAAGCAGGATAGAGAGCAGTGCAGGGTTAACAAAGCAGGATAGAGAGCAGGGTGTAACTGAAGAGGGAGCTCTCCTCCCCGCACCGCCCGCTCAGCCTCCTGTGACAGCCAAAGGAGTCAGGATGTAAAGCGGTTACAAGAATTCAACAATCAGCTGATTAAATAATTGAGGACATAGTATGTTCACAGTGTCCCAAATTATGAATGAACAGGAAGCACTCTACATCACTTCCTGATCATTCAAAATTGTGAACATTGTAGCTCATACTATATCTTCAATTTATGAATGGACAGAAACACTTAGTATAGAGGCTTCCTATATATTCATAACAGGGGCTACAGAAAAAGAGATTGGGGACTCTGTTCTATTTCAAAAGGGAAATATCAGGGGTCTGTTTAGACTGCTGATATTTTCCCAGAGCCACTGACAGAAAATTAAAAAAATATGAATATAAATAAACAAAAATACAATTTTAATTTTTTTAAAAAAAAAAGCTTACAAAAAAAATAAATTTCAGTTTTGGTTTCGCCCTGACAATTTTTTTATTTTCAGGTTCATTCTGAAAATTCCGTTTTGGTGCACCTCTAGCCCCTACTCAAGAGAAATCACCCGGGGTATCAGAATGGCTATGCTAGTTAGGCAAGGGTGAATCAGACAACTGATTCACCAGAGGCGTAAAATAGGCCTTTTAAGTCAAACTGGAACAACAATCTTTAAATAGAGTGTTAGCTTTCACAAGGTTTCTGTCTTTTACATATAATGCCATTTTAACATCTCTACTCTGGCAGTTTGACAATCATTCATACCTTCAGTCATGTAAATTAAAGAATTGACACCTATTACAGACTTCCTGGCACCGTGGGATGGAATTGGTGACTGAGTTACCAATGTGGATATACATGCTGGGGTACGTTCCCCACACTCATTAGAACAGAAAAAGCGACTAGGAGAAGTTGTGAAACTTCTTCAACATTACAGAATAAGTCTAGTTGAATTGAACTATCTACTACTAGCTATTCCATGTTCTGGATAAATAATAATCTTCACAGACATCCTATTGTCTATTGTCAAAAAAGCCTCATGTCTTTAATTACTGAATACATAGAAAATTTTAGAATGAGTGTGGTTGAACCATATTTACTCAGCAATGTCTGCATTATATATAGCCAGGGGCGTATCTGCCGCGAGGCAAACAAGGCGTTTGCCTCGGGCGGAAGATTCCAGGGGGGCGGCAAAAATGCTGCCAACCAAAACATTTAGGCAGACGGGCTGCACAGAAACCGACAGCCTGGCTGCCTAATTAGAACGGAGAAGAAGCGGCGGGCGGGGGATCAGGAGGAGACGAGGACATAGTGGTTGCAGGCAGAGGGCGGTGGCAGAGGAGATGGGGCGGTGACGGAGGAGGAGGAGAGCAATCGGGGCTGACAGCTAAGAGGGTTTGCCCACCTGAGACCCTGCAGAGCCCACCATAGAGAGCCTATGGTGGGCTCTGCATGGTCACCCTCAGGTGGGTTGTTTGGGATATCAGGTGGGCGTAACTAGAAATCACAGGGCCCCATACAAAATATTGCTATGGGGCCCTGTGTTTTCTAGCTACGCCCCTGTTCCCTAATATTTATTGTCCCAAAGCATATCTCCGGGGGTTGGTGGATGATCTCCAGCTCCCCTCCCACTTCAATAAATGATTATGAGTATTGTACTTTTACATCCCCCAAAAAATCCATTCTTCTCACATGAACAGACCCCTCCATCCATCATAATCTCATCTCTCCCACTAAATAAACGTACCTTCTCTGTTAGTGGCACCCCGCAAAGGTTTGATAACATTTGGAGTCCATGGTCTCCAACTCAACTTTCATGGCTACATCCATGGATAGTCAGTAACTCATGAGACTGTCATATTACTCTGGCTATATACAGTGGTGTATTCTGGTTTGGGGCTGCCCTAGGCAAGGCAAAAACTGGGCCCCCCCAACTAAATTTCCCCCACCCCTTCCTGTTTAATACTTTTTGCGTAACCTGTCAGTAGCTGGATGCAGTGCACACGCTGTATCCAGCTTTCAACATGTTCCGCTATTAGCATAGCAGGAAAGCTGTGGTCTCAGGGGGGCTGTGCAAGATCTGTGGTGAGCTCTGCGAGGTCTATGGTGGGCAGAGCCAACCAAAGATCCTGCACAGCCCCCCTGAGGCCCTGCAGTCTGCAGGGTCTCAGGGGGGCTGTGCAGGATCTGTAATGGGCTCTGCACACCATAGAACCCGCAGAGTCCACCACAGATCCTGCAAAGCCCCCTGGGACCCGGCAAAGCCGACCATAGATCCTGCAGAGACCCCCTGAGACTCTGCAATCTGGTGGATCTCAGAGGGGCTGTGCATGATCAGTGGTGGGCTTTGCAGGCTGCAGAGCCCCCTACGGATCCTGCAAAGCCCCCCCAGATCCTGCAGAGACCCCCTGAGGCCCTTCAGTCTGCAGCATCTCAGGGGGACTGTGCAGGATCTGTGGTGGGCTTTGCAGGCTGCAGAACCCCTATGGATCCTGCAAAGCCCACCAAAGATCCTGCAAAGCTCCCCTGAGAACCTTCAATGCCCCCCACAGATCCTGCAGAGACCCCCTGAGACCCTACCAGATCTCAGGGGGGCAGTGCAGGATCTGTGGTGGGCTTTGCAGGCTGCAGAGCCCCCTACAGATCCTGCAAAGCCCCCCACAGATCCTGCAGAGACCCCCTGAGACCCTGCAGTCTGCCGGATCTAAGAGGGGCTGTGCACAATCTGTGGTGGGCTTTGCAGGCTGCAGAGCCCCCTACGGATCCTGCAAAGCCAACCACAGACCCTTAAAAGCCCCCTTAAGATCCGACAAAGCCCCCCACAGATTCTGTAGAGACCCTGCAGTCTGCTGGATCTCAGGGGGGCTGTGCAGGATCTGTGGTGGGCTTTGCAGGCTGCAAAGCCCCCTATGGATCTTGCAAAGCCCCCCATGGATCCTGCAAAGTCCCCTACGGATCCTGCAGAGACCCTGCAGTCTGCCGGACCTCAGGGGGCTGTGCAGGATCTGTGGTGGGCTTTGCAGGCTGAAGAGCCACCTACAGATCTTGCAAAGCCCCCCACAGATCCTGCAAAGCCCCCCATGGATCATGCAGAGGCCCTGTAGTCTGCAGGATATATATGCACAGCCCACCACAAATCTATGCCCTGCCAGCACAATCATCCTCCTACCTGGCACGGGAAACCCAGCCTCCTGCCTCGGCGCCCAATCGTCAAAGCTTCGCTGGCCGGCAGGAGCCTCGGCGACGCCTCCCGCCTCCTCCATCGCTGTCTCTGCCCGCCTCCTCCGTTGCAGTCTTCAGCCCCCTGCCTCCTCCGTCGTCACCCCACCTCTTTCCTCTCCGCCCCATCTTCTCTGTCACCTCCCCCTGCCTGCAGCCACTATGTCCTTGTCTCCTCCTGATCCCCCACCCGCCGCTTCTTCCCCGTTCTAATTAGGCAGCCAGGCTGCCGGTTTCTGTGCAGCCCGTCTGCCTAAATGTTTTGGGGGTCGACAGGTTGTCAGTGTTTTGAACAGTGGTGTGTTCCTCCTCACAGCCGCCAGTGACAGTCAGCAGCCTGAAATGCCATAGCGACCCAGGCGGCCCGCACAGCATAGCCCCTGGGCCGGCCACCTGGGTCGCTATGGTGATTGTTCCGCCACTGTTACGGAATCTGAATGCAGATTGAATAAAGTAATTAACAACACAAAATTGGTATATAAGAAGACAAGACCCTATCGCATGAAGAAAATCTGCCTCCTGACTAGAACTTAGGAAGCAAAAAGGGAAATTATGAAGTTTTAGGTTTTAAGTGGAATGCAGTAAATTTGATGGTAGAGTTTAGGTTGTATTAGTTTGTCCTTTGAGGCGATAACTGAAGATATAAATGTCTTCTCCAAATCCTCCCACTTCGTTGGCATTAACTGACATTTTTTCCATGTTTTTCTAATGTAGAGTCATTGGTCGGACTTGGTGAACATTAATACTGCATAATATTGTGGAGTCAATTTATTTTTATCCGCGGTTATAAGACATCTTGTTCTAGTACATAAACAAAATAATACTGACTTTTTGCTGTACTCTTGGATAATTTACCTGTATTGTTTTTATTTTATTTTAATCTTTTAATTTACTTTTAAAGCCCAAGCACTGCCTTATATAATAATGTATTCATTAGCTCTGGAATTATTACATTATTACTAGCTGTGAACAGGGTTGTTTTTTAACCGCTGAAATACAATATTTTACCAGCAGAGGTCAGTATGCAGTAAGCATATGACTGCATCTATTTTGTTACATTACTTCTCTATTACATTACATGGATGCACCATAAGAAGTGTGAAGGGAGAACACCACGATCTCCAAGATTTAAAGGCTCCAACCAAAACTGATATCTCACTTTGGCATTGTTGCTATTGTGCTAAATCGCTGTCTTATTTTTGGGGGAATCCCAATACTGAGATATAGATACTGTAAGCTATGCGAATATTTTAGAAATAGACCCCTAAATGAAT
>NW_017306418.1:973156-973408 GCF_000935625.1 Nanorana parkeri
TAACCCCCCCCCCCCCATAAAAAAAACCCTCTAGATGAAAAAAATAAAGACGTAAAAAATATCTTTTTATTTCAAGAAAAATCAGCTCATTGAGCAAAAATGAGTTTCCGCAAGGCAATTTCCGTATTGTATGGCAAAATCAATTTCCCCTAAATTACCCAGCTCATCCCTAGTGATAACATCAAAGACTGTGTAACCTCCAAGCTGGACTGGCTGAACCGCAGGGGCGTAGAAACGGGGGGCGGTAGGGGG
>NW_017306418.1:973604-975034 GCF_000935625.1 Nanorana parkeri
GAGGGGGGGGGGGCGTTTGTATTATCTGTGAGCAGGGAGTATACTTCTGTTTTTAGTCTTAAGTCCACTTGCAAAGTCCAGAGTCTAGGGCTTTCCTATGTCTCGAGTCTAGTGCGTTCCTAAGGGCCTGTGCACACCTAGATGACACATGACCGCACGGCAATCGTGCACGATTCCACACGGTCAGGAGTAGCCTAGTTGTGCACTGCTCGAGCTGTGGGTGCCATTATCTTCTAATGGCACCTTAGTCGTGCCGGGCGGATTGCACGGTTTTCCGCTGCGATTCCGCCCGTGCTTCCAAACATGATCCCTGCTAAAGCAGCCACGCGTAGTGTACCTTTTTTCTGTGATTGCCGCAGGATGTCACCCCATTGAAATGAATGGGGTTGCACGGCAATCGCGGCCTGCATTGTGCAGGACCGCCCGTTCCCGGGACGTCCGTTCCCGGATCGCGTAGGCCTGCACCGGGCCTGAGTCCCGAGTCAATTGCGTTCCTATGTCAAGTGTCAGTTGCGTTCCTATGTCAAGTGTCAATTGCGTTCCTGTGTCCAGTGTGTCCAGTGCGTCCAGTGCGTCCTAAGTCCAGTGGGTTCCCTCCCCACAATGTTAATGTCAGCACTTAGCTTAAATGATGTTTCTTAATCTGATCTTCTTCTTTCGTGATGTTTTTATCTGTCCCTCCAGCACTTCCTGTCCCACGGTGTCTGCATGCGGGTGCACGCGTCCATAGACTTATCTTGTGTCTCCCCTTGCGTCCAGGCCTAAAATCGGAACTGCGCATGCGCACGCCGCAAGATGCTTTGTGGCCGCCCCGAGAATCTTCACATTTTTGGATGGGAACGCGAGGGGAAGACACAGGTAAGTATTAACCCCTTTCAAAGCGTTTTTTTTTTTTTTTACACTTATTGCATATATCTACTGCTTACTAGCAGTAGATATATGGGAAAAAAACAGAGGGTTTGATAACCCTTTAAGTGAAAAAAAAAAAGTAAAAAATACAAGAAATTAAAATTGAAAAAAAACTGATAAAAAAAGTAAAAAAAATAAAACGAAATAAAAAGTTTAAAAATAATTAAAGTCCCATATAACAATGTTTAAAAAACGCAAAAAATGTTTGAAGACACCCGCCCCCACGTACACACACATACAAACTTAAATATGCATTGGGTGCGCCTACGTGTGAAAACAACGATTACACCACACGTTTCATATCACCGCAAACACCAGAGTGCAAGCAATAATTCTAGGACCATTAATCACTGTCAACACTAAATTGATGAGCGGTAAAAGCTTTTAAAATGTCGACTATGGCCAATTAGGGGTATGGAAGTTTTTTCAATTTCACAGGCGCACACGATTTTAAGGCTGGACATGTTTGGTGTCTATTTACCCAACGTGACCCCATCTTTTTTTTTTTTAATTAATAAGAT
>NW_017306418.1:975063-996227 GCF_000935625.1 Nanorana parkeri
CCCCCCACACACACACACTTCTCTCCTCCTTTTCCCTCTCCCCTTAATAGTCTCCATTACATTTTTAATTTAAAAAGAAACCTTTGATCTTAGCCTTTATATCACTCTGTTACTTGAGATGTAATATTCTATTAGTTTTTTCTCTACCTCAATCAGTCTCTCCCTTTATCTAAGGTCTCCCTGTTCCTTCGTTTCTTTATACCTTTTCCATGGTTTCCTAATATCTTCCCATTGAGAGTCTCGTTCATTAATATGTGCCGTTAGTTCTTCGTATCTCTGAATCTTACTTAATTCCTCTTCCCATCCTAATCGAGGGATTAGTATTCTTGCTGCTGCTATAAAAAATCTAAGAAGATCCTTTTTGTTTCTAGATATTGAACCTGGGAATATTAAAAGAAGAGCTATTTTAGGTGATGGAACCTCTCCCGCTCCTATTACTTGATTGTATGTTTCAAAAACCTGTTCCCAAAAAGGCATTATATGTTCGCAACTCCACCATACATGGAGATATGTTCCTTCCGCCCTTCCACATCTCCAACATATTGGTGAATTTAATGGGGACATTCTATGTAGTAAAGTTGGACATCTATACCATCTAGATAGTATCTTATATCCTTTTTCTTGATGTAAAGAGGCAATAGATGTCTTATGAGTTAGAAAAAAATATTTTTGCATTTCCTCATTTGTTAATGGAGTTTGTAAATCTTTCTCCCATGCTAGCATGAAGTAAGACCTTACTGGGAATCGTGCTTTCATTATATTATGATACAGTATGGAGATCACATGGGTTACTCTCTTCTTCTGGCAGCAAAGGTTTTCAAACCAATTTATTGGTCTGTGTAACGATGCTGTCTCCTGTAAACTATCATATAGGGCTCTAAGTTGAAAATACTTAAGCCATAAACTATGTTCATGCGTTCGTGCAGGCAGTAGAGATATCATTGATTTCAAATGTGTTGATGTAAGGGCCTCCATTATAGGTGAAGGTGAACTCCTGGTCCATTGAAAAAATTGCCTGATTACCTCCCCTGGTTTAAATATTGGATTTCCCATGATAGGAGTCATGGGACCCACGATAGTTGAGATACGAATTTCTTTTACCATATAATCCCACACTTTTAGAAGAGGAGGTATACAGAAGGGCGAGAGCTAATCTCTGAGGTCTCATATCTGGTTTTATCCATGGTATAGAATATGGAAGAGTAGGAGAAATCTCTTTCTCTAAGTCAACCCGTAGCTTATTCCCATCATTGAATTTTTGGTCCAATATATGGGCTATTAACGTAGAATAGTAATATGTTCTCAAATCTGGGAGAGCCAACCCCCTTCTTCTTTCTTTCTTATAAGGCAATTTGCGACAATTTTTGCATATATCTTATGATCTACATTAATTAAAGATATTGGCCTATAATTCTGACATTGAGTCAGATCTTTATTTGGTTTAGGCAAAACCACAATATGGGCTTCTTGGGACTGAACAGTAAAGGGACAATCTATAGAAATGGAGTTATATATAATCTTCAATATTGGGGCCAGTTCGTCCTTAAACTTTTTATAAAACATATCTGTATATCCATCTGGACCCGGGCTTTTCCCCTTGGGAAGGGCTTTAATTGTGGTATTTATTTCTTCCACCGTAATTGGTAGTTCTAATGTCTCTGCATCCTCCACCGATATCCTCGGTAGAGGAGTGTCTTCAATATATGTTGCTGCCCCCGATACTGTACCAAGCTCCCCTAGTGATATCTCTTTTTCTCTTTCTAGATTATAAAGTTCAGTATAATAAGCCTGAAACTCCTGAGCTATATGGTCAGTGCGATGGACTATACGTTCTCCTTTCCCTTGTATTTTTTAAACGAAAGTACGTGTGATCTGTCCCTTTATTGATCTAGTTTATAATCTACCCCCTTTATCTCCCTGTTCATAGAATGATCGTCGGATTGCCTCCCTGTACTTTAAATATTTTTGATCTAATAAGGACTTAAGCTCTAAGCGTTTCTGTACCAGGGCATAAAATATGTCATTCGTCGTATCTATTTTATGCTTACTTTCTAAGTCTGATATGTACTGTAACAAAATCGCCACCTTTTTTTCCTGGGCTTTCTTCATCCCAGTAGCGTGAGAAATAAATACTCCCCTTATCACACATTTAAGTGCTTCCCACTTAATCGGGATAGCCGTAGTATCAAATTCATGATTCGTTTTAAAGGTAGAGATTGACTCCTTTATAGCAAGCACCGTCTTTTCGTCTCTAAGTAATGTTTAATTTAATCTCCATGTAAACCCTCTGAAAGGTTGGTCTTCAATATGTAGATCCAAAGTAATTGGATGATGATCTGACCAAATTTGTCTATCAATAGTAGCTCTTGGTTCCCAGTGGAGAGAATGGTGAGAGATCAGGAAGTAATCTATGCGACTATTAGATTTATGTGGTTGGGAATTGAATGTATAATCCCTTGTCTTCGGGTGCAAGATTCTCCAAATATGGGAGGAGCTTGCTGATGGAAGCGCGCGGTCTCGCGGCACGCGGACGTGCTGAGAGCTAGTCCCGATATGGGACCCCGGACATCATAGACGGCCAGGATAAAAAAAGCAAAAGCGCAGGAGAAGAAACCGTCGGTGGCTTGATCGCTGAGACACGACATAGAAACTTTCTTTTCTGGATCTAATGTTCCCAAATCTACAAGGGAAGAGGGTAAGATGGCATCCTCACGAGGAACCTCTCCTAATAGATCTGGAACTTCCTCACATCTATCTGGAACGACAGAGTCTTACCCAAGGTATGGAGTGCAGGTAGTGCATGAAAATATACATGTTTCATCTGAAGAAGATCAAGAATCAGGTAATACCTCTATGGACCCTAACCTGTTATTAGAGCAACTACCCTCCAAACGTTACATAGTTACATAGTATTTGAGGTTGAATAAAGACATTAGTCCATCAAGTCCAACCTATTAGGATCTCATTCTAGGAGTACCTGTACCCCTGTATATTACGGTCCCTTAAGAAATCGTCCAAAAGTTTCTTGAACAATTCCACATTATTTGCTGAAATCACCGCCTGTGGCAGTGAGTTCCAGACCCTAACTGATCTTACTGTGAAGAACCCCCTTCGCCCCTTGTGCTGGAATTTTTTTTCCACCAATTTTAGGTGGTGGCCTCTAGTTTTTGTAATGGAGTTAATTTTAAACAGTTTATCGCTAATGTTGCTACCACCATTGAACATTTTGTACATGGAGATCATATCCCCCCTTAATCTCCTCACCTCCAATGTGAACATGTTTAAATTTAGTAGCCTTGTCTCGTAGCTCTGGTCCTCCATACCCCTAATTAGTTTGGTTGCCCTCCGCTGGACTTTTTCCAACTCAAGGACATCTTTTCTTAGTACTGGTGACCAGAACTGGACCGCGTACTCCAGATGAGGTCGAACCAATGATCTATAAAGTGGCAAAATTATAGACTTGTCCCTGCAATACATCCCCTTTTTAATACAGGACAAGACCCTGCTAGCTTTGTTTACAGCAGCCTGGCACTGCAAGCTACCTTTCAGTTTGTGGTCTACAATGACCCCCAAATCCTTCTCCATTTCTGCCCTCCATTTCTGACTTCCCATAATTGTATAACCCATTTGTTTATTTTTAATTCCAAAGTGCATTACTTTGCATTTATCGACATTAAACCTCATCTGCCACATTAATGCCCACTCCCCTATTTTATCCAGGTCCTCCTGTAATGTTATAATGTCTAAGTCCGTGTCTATTACCCTCCCAATTTTGCTGTCATCCGCAAACACGGAAATATCGCTGTTAACACCCTCCCCGGGCTTATATGGAATATATGTTTAAAAGATTTGAACATATACATAAGCAATGTTGCTGGGCTACATGAAGCAATACAGGGGGTTCATGAACGGTTAGATAAAATAGATATATATCAGGGACTGTGCCATACTGCGATTGAGGAATTGCAAACTGCAGTCAAAGGACAATATACATGTATACAATCAATGTGGCTACATATGGATGATCTGGAAAATCGCAATAGGAGGAATAATGTCAGAATTAGAGGCCTCCCTGAGACTGAAGTGGCAACTGAGTTGGAAACAACTGTGAGAGACATATTCAATTCTATACTTGATCGCACTGCACAGGATCCAATTGAAATTGATAGGGTGCATAGAGTTCCAGGGACTTATAATCCCTCTATGAAACAAGCAAGGGATACTGTATGCTGTATTAATTTTTTCAGAATAAAAGAGGAGATATTAAACAAGGCCAGAGAGAAGGGTACTATTGACTTTGGGGAGGCCACAATCAACTTATACCCGGATCTGTCTGCATGAACTTTGGCCCGACGTAAGGCTTTACGCCCCCTTACTACCCTTCTTAGAGAAGGCAACATACCCTATAGATGGGGGTATCCCTTTCAACGAATGGCCCGGAAAATGGAAAAGCTGTTATCCTTCGATCACCAGATGACATGGAGGCCTTTTGGGGATTCCTACAGTTGAACTTAGAATTTGGCCTGACACACCTATTTCCTTGATATCTTCAGTACCTAAGCTATCTCAATGGACAGAAGCTCATGTCTCTAGGGGAAAAAATAACAATAAGAAGTAGAATGTTTGCAGAAGGGGGGGGGGTATAAGTAAGAGGAACAGAAGCAACCGGATATTTATTTGTGATTATTATGCACTGGTATTTATTGATATATCTATTGACATTGACATAGGTATCCTGAGTCTGATATATATTGATATGTGGAAAGAAAAGGAGGCAAGTTTGGTGTGTTAGAGTCTCTGCAATTATTTTCCTTTGTATTATGAATGGAGGAGAGGGAGGCTGGAGAGGGGGGTGGGGGGGAGCGGAGGAATGGGGATAGGAAGACATATGGGGTAACGATAGTAAGATATATGGTGATATGTCTCACTAGGATAAGGTGTTAATATGTTTTGCACATAATGGAATAAATGAACATTGATGTGATGAAAAGGGGCAAGGGGAAACAAATGAACAAATGATACACAAGGCATCATGAGGAACAGGTGCTCTAATATAATTAATAGGAGAAGTAGGGAGTATAATTCACGGGGGAATTAAGGAAGAGAGGGTAGGGAAGCGGGGTAGAGGAAGGAAGGGGTGGGATGAACGGGAGGGAAGAATTATGACACATTTAAGAATCAAGAACACACAATTTAGGTGAAGAGATAATACGCCCCAAGGATCACATTTTGGTAAAAGACACAAAAAGGGAGTTAAAAAATAGGGGGGGGATTAGATGGTGGTCCTTTCTTCTTTTTTTTTTTTTTTCCTTCTCTTCCCTTCTCCTCCTCTACTCTCTAAGACTCTGTTCTGAGGGATGGAGGCTGACATATAATTAAAGACAAAATACATGATAATGATCGAGGAATTGAAACAACCACTAACGAAATATGATATGGATTAAATGTCCGGGTTAGCTCAAGGCAAAGATGCGCCGCAATTGGTATTCTTACACCCAATAGGGTGCACAGTTGGACACTACACAGGTCCAACTGTATATAGGGGACAAAGAATGTCCAAATACTTAGGGGTTGGACCTAGGGGAAAGGAAGGGAGGGATAGGAAGGGAGGGATAGGAAGGGAGGGATAGGAAGGGAGGGAAGCTCAACCCAGAATAAGACATCTGATATACATGTCAAGCAAATCACTAGTGTTGCACCGAAATAGAATTTTCAGACCGGAACTCAAAATAAAAAATTTGTCGGGCCTTTACTGTTAGGGGCTTTAGGGAAATATCAGGGGTCTAAACAGACCCTTAATATTTCCCTTTTGAAATAGAAAAAGAGATTGAGGACACAGAGTCCTAAATCTATTTTTCTAAAGCCCCTGTTATGGATGAACAGGAAGCCTCTAGCCTCTATACTAAGTGTTCCTGTCCATTTGTAAACTGTGTATATAGTATGAGTTACCATGTCCACAATCATGAATGAACAGGAAGTGATGCAGAACACTTCCTGTTCATTCAAAACTGTGGACACAGTAAATATACTATGTCCTCAGTTATTTATAAACACTCAGCAATCAGCTGATTGCTGAGTGTTTGTATACCACTCTCCATCCTGACTCGCCGGTCACAGGAGGTCAAGCGGGGCGTTGCGGGAGGAGAGCTCGGTCTGAATGACAGTGCTTTCTTCCCTGCCCCACTCAGTCTCCTAAAAGATTCTCTCCTCTCCACTGGGCGCTGCTCTGTGTCCCCAATGATCCCCATGGCCTCTGCCGACACAGGCGGGGGGATTAGAGGGGACACATGGGGAGCGGGGAGGAGAGAAACTAGAGAGGCACAACATTTTCATCCACAAAAATATATTTCGGCATTTTGCCCAGAGTACCATTTTTGGCCAAAATGTTTGGAGGCCGAAATTTCGGTGCATCCCTACAATTCACCACAATTTCCAATTAAATCTTGGACTACATGAATTTCTATACCCAACTTTATCAGAAAACCTGTGTTTTTCTGCTAAGGTAAAATGATGCTTCGCTTTGCAAATTTAATTGTCCTTTGTCATTCCCTCTACAGTTTGAATTAGTAGTTTACAGTGATTAGCTGGTATAACTGCTGGTAACCTTATATGCTGACTTGCTTTCTCCAGTTTTATTACTGCTCACAGCATGGTGCCTTATATTGCTGTTTGTATTACCTCAGCCACACTGAGTGCCTAACTGCAAAAAAGAGCTTGGCTTCAAGTGGACTCGAATGTTGTTTTACTCAGGTGTTCTATTAATCTATATTTATCCATACCAACAAGACTGTTAATATTTTAGTATAGGCCCGTTTTATCCAGTACTATTTACTCTTCAATATTTAATTACAGGTCCATTTTATCTAGTACTATTTACTCTTCAATATTTGACTATGGGTCCATTTTATCCAGTACTATTTACTCGTCAATATTTGAGTATAGGTCCTTTTATCCAGTACCATTTACTATTCAATATTTGACTATGGGTCCATTTGATCTGGAACTCTTTACTCTTTAATATTTGAATATAGGTCCATTTTATCCAGTACAAATACTATTCAATATTTGACTATAGGTCCATTTTATCCAGTACAATTACTCTTCAATATTTGAGTACAGGTCCATTTTATCCTGTGCTATGTACTCTTAAATATTTGAGCAACTATATTGGCACCAAAAAAATCAAATTAAAAGGTTACCTTGTCATAGTTTGTTGTGATCAATGGAGACATCCCATCGCACACCTAACAAGTATGTGGTTATCACATTGCCTGATGAAGGAACTCTGTGTGGTCCTGAAATTTCACCTTTTGCCTGTGATTTCATAATCAACCAACCTCAATAAAGATTTTTGATGATAAAAATTTTGGTGTGCTGGTGACTTACTCTCTATAGTTTGTCGTGAGCGATGTAGTGTTTTGATCACTCATCAAACCAACTCTAGTATAGTCTATCAATGTATTTAACAGTATAATCTATATGTGAATTTTATCAGTGTACTATGTGATCATAGTCTTCACATCTGTCAGTACAGAAATGTCCAAAGTACACGCACAGAAACTGTTTATAGTTCTCTAGGAAGAAAAGAAAAAATGTAACCTTGTTTTTCTTTCCTTGGCTCTGCAAATCTTTCCAAACATGGATGTGTGAGCTCTTTTATAGTTCAGACTTTTTTTTGCCCTTGGGATCACCAAGTTTGGTGAAGAATATGTTTCATTATCAAATGTCACAAGTGACAACACTTTATTATGTAAGCCATCTGTGACAGCGAGGGACGGCCACATATATCTATGAGCTCATTCTGTTCAAACTGCTAGTCAGACAGTCATATACGAAGTGTAATGTGAGCAGTCACCGTGGCTTCTCCTGCCCATTCACGCCTCCCAGTCCTAGACCAAGAGCCCATCAGCTCCTTTTACAGGATGTAGAGTATACACAGCAGCCATCTTTGAAGTGGCCAGCTCCTGTGTAAATAACTTGTGACTCTGTAGAAGTGGAATTACTAGTCTAAATGCAAGGTCTGATTTATCCAGGAAGTACATACCAAGTGGTCACCTCCTATGTAAATGACTTGTGACTCTGTAGAAGTGGAATTACTAGTCTAACTCTATATGCATGGTCTGGTCTGGTCTATCCAGAAAGGGTGCACTGTACCAGGGCTCCTACCTCTATGGTATAGACGTATTCAAGTCATAGATGTCTATAGGACGGATGAAAGTGTAGGTGCAATCCAACTGCTGAAAATCACTAATCTGTGTATTCTTAAAAGCTATATTCTGGGCACAAAAACATTAATTGAAATATTTTCATTAGTAGCCACAAAGGATATAAAACTACTTTCTTTACACCAAACACCTTGGAATTATCACTGTGCATCATCATCATCATAGACTTTTAGGGATGAGCTCAGGTTCAGACCGAACCCGAGAGGATCTCCTCTGGAACCTTTTGTGATGCCCAATCAGCTGTGGGCAGGGAATTCCCCACCCGCAGCTTTACGTAAGCAAAGCATTGACATCATTGAACTCATATGGCTACATGGTAAATGGCATTTGCCTAAAGTGGCTATGTGGCCATATAAGGTGATTGAGGTCAGCACAAGCATCCCGCTCCTTTGTTTACATGCAGCTGTAGGGTGAGGAATGCCTCAGCCCGCCGCTGGTTGGGTTGAAGTGCCCATGGCACTTCCTTGTTTGGAAGAGCTCAGGTTTGACCAAGCTCATCCCTATAGACCAGCGGTCGCCAACCAGTGGTCCACGAGAAAATTTTGGTGGTCCCCGGGCCACTCTGATGCCATGCAGGCTGGGCAGTCATTGAAGCGGCACGGAGGTTCCGGGGCTGCCTCTCACTGACTCAAGCAGCGGCTGTCACAAGGAATGCGTGGCTCTCAGTACAGTGCGGGCTCTACAGGAGGCGGGGCATCTCGTCAGTACCCAGACTGAGCAGGCTGCGGGACATAAAAAAAGTGGGGAGGAACCAGGTAATAGTGGCTCAGTTTAGGGGAAGGGGAGGCACGGGGGTGGTTGGGGGCAGTGCTGAAGCTATGGGGGGCATGTGTCCCAGGCAGGGAGAGTGGCAGATTCGATAGGGGGGGAAACAATTAATATTATTACTGGGCCGGGGCGGGCGGCACCGCTCCCTTCACCAGGCACACTCCCTTCACCAGGCACGCTCCTGCAGGCACACCTGCACCTATGTATGTATTTGTATATATACTGTATGTATATATAGATATATTCTCATATTTTTTGTTTCCTCATATATAAATATATTCTCAAATGTGTGTGTGTGTGTGTATATATAGAAAAAAATCATATTAGTGGTCCGCGGGATTTAAAATTATGAATTTAGTGGTCCATGAGCTCCGAAAGGTTGGCGACCGCTGCAATATAGACTATGCAGATAGACTATGTAAAGAAGCCACTGCTCCAAACTCGCTCCCGTGATGGACTACAATCTCACCTTTAGTTTACTAATTTGTACTGACATTATAGTCATAATGGGAGCGAGCTTGGAGCGGTGGCTACTTTACAACACCCACAGGGACCATGGCGAACAAAAGTAGCCACCCCCCAGAAGGAAGGACAGTGTCAGCACCAATTCAGAGATGATTTGAGGATCTACAGCTGAGTGATACACAAATAAGACACATTTTTGTTACTAGTTAAGGCACTTGAATGCATTTTTAAGATTTATCTCCAGAGTTTAGTGTCACTTTAAGTATTGAATATAAGATGATTTCATGTCACCATGAGAACTGAACGTTGATATGATTTTTAGTGAAAGGTGGTAAAGGTCCACTTTAAGATCTTTTCATGAACATGCATGCTGGAATCTCCTGAATGCTTATAGAAAGGAGAAATAGGAACAAGAAAAAAAGCCTGAAACTTTATTATTATTACATAGGATTTATATAGCACCAACAGTTTGTGCAGCGCTTTACAATATAAGGAAGACATTACAAATACAATACAATTCAAGACAAGATGGTAAGGAGGGCCCTGCCCCTGAGGGCTTACAATCTAAAAGGGAGGGAGAAGTGATACATGAGGAGGTAGCTGTGTGGGGATGAATTGTTTCCCCAGAGTTTCCCCTCTGTTTCCCCAGAGTTGTGGATGGCTTTATAAGTGACTGTTAATATTTGGAATTTTATCCTCTGGGCGAGTGGAAGCCAGTGGAGGGATTGGCAGAGGGGGGTTGCAGACACTGAGCGGTTGGTTAGGTGAATGAGTCTAGCAGCTGTATTCATGATAGACTGAAGGGGGGATATCCTGTGTAGTGGAAGGCCAATGAGGAGGGAGTCAAGACGAGATATAATAAGGGAGTGGATGAGTCATTTTGAGGTCTCATTGGTGAGGAAGGGTCGTATTTTGGAGATGTTACGAAGGTGAAGGCGGCAGGATTTGGATAGTGATTGGATGTGGGGAAGAAATGTGAGGTCCGTGTCAAGGATGACACCTAGGACCTTGGCATGGGAGGAGGGTTGGATAGTTGTGTTATTAATCTCAACCGAAATGTTGGGGGAAGGTGTATGGGCGGGAGGAAATATCATGAGCTCGGTTTTTGAAAGATTGAGTTTTAGGAAGTGTTGTGACATCCAGACGGATATGTCAGTTAATAGATTAGTGACACGCAAGGACACTGAGGGGGTGAGATGTGGAAAGATAAATTTGAGTGTCATCGGCATAGAGATGGTATTGGAAGCCATGTGAGGTTATTAGTTGACCAAGAGAGGAGGTGTAGATAGAGAAGAGAAGGGGTCCAAGGACAGAGCCTTGGGGGACCCCTGCAGAAAGAGGAAGAGGAGGGGAGGAGTTAGATTTGTAGGTGACACTAAAGGAGCGCTTAGACAGTTAGGAGGAGAACCATGAGAGGGCAGAGTCTTGTAGGCCAAGCGAGTGGAGTTTTTTTGAGGAGCAGCGGGTGGTCAACAGTGTCAAAAGCAGCAGAAAGGTCTAATAGCAAGAGTAAGAAATAGTAGTAGCCGTTGTTTGTAGCAGTGAATAGGTCATTGGTGAGTTTTAGGTGGGCTGTTTCAGTGGAGTGTAGGGGGCGAAAGCTGGACTAAAACGGGTCCAAAAGGTTGTTATTAGTGAGGTGGCGACTCAGGCAGTTGTAGATAAGGCGTTCTAGTAGTTTAGAGTTGAATGGGAGTAAGGAGATAGTTCTGAAATTATTGAGATTGGTAGGGACCAGTGAGGGTTTTTCGGGTATTGGGGGGACTTGTGCATGTTTCAGAGGGGAAGGAAAGATGCCCGTAGAGAGTGAACGATTGAAAATGTGAGTAAGAGAGTGTAGGATAGAGCAAGAGGGTGTCCGAAGTAGTTTTGAGGGAACAGGGTATAGGGGGCAAGTGGTGAGGTGGGTGTCAGAGAGAAGCTTTGTAACCTACTCTGTGGTGACAGAGTCAGAAGAGGAAAGTAACAAGTGTGATGGTGGGTCTGGTACATTAATAGGGGAAGTTGATTGGACAGTGGTGATCTGATCCCGAATTGTATCTATTTTGTTTCTGAAATGAATGGCAATGTTCTTGGCAGTGAGTGAGTTAGCGGGTGGTGGCGGTGAAACCAGCTTTATCTATAACATGGATTCAGCATGAGAAATCTCCCTTTCCTCTGAAAATGGTCCTCTAAGGATGTCTGAGGCAGTCTGCTGATGCCCACAGCTATGAAGACTTTCAAGATGTCATGTTTTGTGGTCTATTCACTGAATGATCTAGGCTCCATTGACAAGGGATGATCTGGGATCCCTGCAGCAAGAAGCTATGAATTGCTGCGGCAGAAATCCCAGGTGTCCCTGTTCAAATGCGGCCTCAGTACCCTATGAAGGTAATGACAGGGTGACAGCGGCCACATCTGTCAGCAGCAGCCCATGTGTAACCGCACATGGTATGATTACATGCAGTTTAAAATAGACGATTGTCACTGGACGCATGTATCCCATCAATAAAAAAAAATCTGCTTTTTTATATTACAAAGGGGGAAGGTTGCAGTGGGGACAAGTTTGTTAAGGCCTGGTACACACTTTGGCGTTCTGTTGAAGCACGCCAAAAGTGTGTCATGTTTGTACCATGGTGTGTGTTCAAAATTTCCATTAGCAGTTTTACTTGTTAATGGCACCCCACACGCAAATGGGAAAAGCGCATCAAATGTGCACAAACAGTGGTCACAAAAACGTGGGAAGCTTCTAGCTGAAAGTGTTGCATGAGCTCCTTTGCCGCGTTTGTTGTGCATGCAGCAGCTCATTGCAATAAATAGGATGAAGCACGGAAACTGCGTCAAAAACGCTCACGAACGCGTGTCCATGTACTGCCAAGTGTGAACCAGGCCTTAAGGATATGAGAAGGCATTCTGTAATCCACATCAGGTGCGAGCAGCCTATGGTGACAACGTTGCTCCTCAACAGATACAGTACATTGAGCGTTGTCACCCTACAACAAGACGTGTTATACTGGCAGGATCACCAGGTTAAAATGAATGAAAAAAAAATAATGCAGCCAACACAACTGAGCTCTGGTTAGCTGTAATATATTACAGTATTGGTATTGGTCTTGGGTTTAGATTCACTTTTATTTTCACTGCAGGTGCTTATAGCTTGCATTAGAATTTAAAAAATAAAATAAAATTATATATATAATTTTTTTTAATACGTTGTTTACACCTAGAGACGAATTCTGCCCTCCAGCTTAGCATGCAGCCTTTGCATTATACGGCGAAAAAAAACCCCCACATTTGCCCTTAGCAAAGATGGCGCCGGCTGTATCCCCGCCCCCCTGTATCGTGAGCGCGCCTGCCAGACTGAGCGAGCTTGTAGCTGGAGGCGGCCAGGAGGGAGCGGGCTGGAGCTCCAGCGGAGGAGCGTTCATTGTTGACCATATATAGTCATAGGCACAGGGAGACATCGCAGCTGTGAGCTCGGCTTTGGCTTCCGGGTTTGAATTGCGGGGCGGCTGATAGAGAGCTGGCAGTACTGACACTGTGCGGACCGGGCTCAGCACGCAGGAAAGATGCCTTACGAAAGCAGTAAGTGAGCCGGAGATGGAGCTGGGGATACAGGACACCCCACTGACATGTACTGGGGGGGGGAGGCCTGGCTGTCAGTCAGTCAGTCACACGTCAGTCAGTCACACGTCAGTCAGCTGTGGTCGGCCACTTCCACACCCTGCCCCAGGCTTTGCCAACCTGATTGATTTCCTGCTGGGGAACTACAAGTCCCAGGATACAGTGCATTGAGAGCTGTGTTCTGCACAGGCTGGAGAGCCACAGGTTGCCTGGCCTCATTCATTCCTGGATCCTGCCTGGCACCGCTCATACATTGCTGTGTGCAGAATCCCAGATCATGTGCTGGTGCTTCATAGGCTGCTTGAACATGCTGGGGCTTGTATGTTCTCCAGCAGAGGGCTTGTATGTTCTCCAGCAGAGCACCTTCATGTGCTGGGGCTTGTATGTTCTCCAACAGCAGAGGACCGTCATGTGCTGGGGTGTGTATGTTCTCCAGCGGCAGAGGACCTACATGTGCTGGGGCTTGTATGTTCTCCAGCGGCAGAGGACCTACATGTCCAGGGGCTTGTATGTTCTCCAGCGGCAGAGGACCTACATGTCCAGGGGTTTGTATTTTCTCCAGCGGCAGAGGACCTACATGTCCAGGGGTTTGTATGTTCTCCAGCGGCAGAGGACCTACATGTCCAGGGGTTTGTATGTTAACCAGCGGCAGAGGACCTACATGTCCAGGGGTTTGTATGTTCTACAGCGGCAGAGGACCTACATGTGCTGGGGCTTGTATGTTTATCAGTGGCAGAGGATTTACATGTCCTGGGGCCTGTTTGCTCTCCAGCGGCAGGGGACCTTTATGTGCAGGGACTTGTGTGTTGTCCAGCGGCAGGGGACCTTTATGTGCAGGGACTTGTGTGTTGTCCAGCGGCAGGGGACCTTTATGTGCAGGGACTTGTGTGTTGTCCAGCGGCAGGGGACCTTTATGTGCAGGGACTTGTGTGTTCTCCAGCGGCAGAGAACCCACATGTCCTGCATCTTCTACAGTGGCATTGGACCTACTTGCGCTGTTAATGTTTTTAACACGTTTTGAGACACATTTCATGGCAATATGTGATTCCACTTGTCCTCATGGCTGCCTGTGAGGATGACTGCCACCTCCACAGCTCCCAGTTTTATGCCAGGAATGGTTTGTGCAGCTCACACTTATGGCAAGCAGACATAGAGGCCCATTCATTGTAGACTGGAGCCGTGTGCATGCATTGGGTGATGTCTTGCATTGTAAACAACATTCTCTGTAGCAGAAAGCTTCCAGCAAGCTAGTATATTGCTGTTATATGAGCCCGCATGCCACAAGTTATACTAGCAACCCATCCACAGAGGTATTTATTAGGTAAATGACAAATACGTGGTCGGGACAATCGTGTTATCGGTGATGGGACACGTATGAGATTTTCTGGTCCTGTTGAATGATTTGTTGGTATGCCGGCAGCATTTCCTTGCATGCAGCACCCCCTGCTCGGTTCAGTCAGCTCTGCTAAGCAATGTATGTGCCTTGCATCTATAAATATTCCATGCAGGGCTACAAATGCTGTGTGTTTTATAGGAAGCAACCTCGCCCTGTTTCTCCACACCCGTCTGCTGCAGTGCTGCCCCTGCACTGATTACACACACCGGCTCACTTGTCATTTAGTTTTACTTCCTTCAGCCCGTTGCAGCGTTGTATTCCCTCCCATTACACGTCTGGAGGCGATGGTTTCTGATCCACACCCTGCACCTCTTATCGACCTCACACTTTATTATAGGGCTCATGTGACTGGTGAAATGTCTTCTGCACTCAGATCTTTGTTATTGTAGAACAATAGTCCTAATTGCTTGTATTCTTGTGTTTTGGGCTGAGCATTATAGGGTGCAGCTATGAAGTTAGGGAAATGTCATTCATTCATTGAGACCCCATTCACACTGAGCGTTTTGTAGCGCGATTTCTGGAATGTTTCGTGAATGTAGCTCTTCCAATGCATTTCAATGGAGACGTTCACATCTCACAGCTCAATGTGGCCTGTAGCTTGTAGCTCATGCTTGTCGCTGGAACATGACCTATTTTTTGGCGGATTTTGTGCGATTTGGCCTAATAGACTTCAATGGTGTAGCTCAATGTAACACTTACCAGCGATATTGCGCTACAGAAGTGTCACTTTTGCACAGTAATATAAGCAAGAAGAGGAATTGTGTCACATCAAGACCGCTTTTGATTGGATACAGCTCAACGTAGCAGCTACGAAGTTCATGCCAAAAGTAGCGATACGTAGCGTGACAAAATGTGCACTGTAGCTCAATGTCTCTCAAAGGCACTCAAATATGTGCTGAAAAAGCTTTTCTTTGATGTAGTGTGAATGGGGTGTTATTTCCTTCTTCTGGGATAGGTAAACATGGTAACAATCTGAGACTTTGAGGATCATTTATGGAACTTAAGTCCTGTCACATGGGTGTTCTGTCAGCCCCTTTTTCTTGACCCCCCTGACTAGACGCTTCCAAAATGCAATGTATCCCAGTGGGCGGCTGGATGTAAATGGATGCACATCTGTTCTGTATGCAGGTCCGTACAGGTTTGTCGGAACAAACGCACTAAGTTTACGACCAGGTCCGTGTTTATAGGTTTCAGCAGATGTATACTGATATAAACGGATGCATGTACATTTACATCCTGATCTGTTCTTGTGCCTCAGGCCAAATACGTTTGCATCTGTGTCCGCTTTTGTGGACTTGAATGGATGTAAGTGACTATGAATGAACATGCATCATATTCAGGTGCATTGGACCGAACGCAATAAGTTTGCATGCAAGTCTGCTTTTACAGACTTGAACAGATATAAATGGACCTACATCCAGGTCTGTTCATACCGGACGCAATAAGTTTACGACCAGGTCTATACGTGTATACATGCTCATAGTGCACAGCCCAGCGACTTTGTATCCTGATCTGTAGTTGAAATATAATGGCCGTAGCATGCTTGCTGTGGACAAGATCTTCAGTTTCCTTGCATGTGTTTATTTATTTTTCCTCTAAACAAGCTTGTGTTGTCCTACTTTAACAGACCATTATGTGTGGACAGATATGGAATCTCTCCAGTAAGATCCAGTCAGCACGTCCATTGTATGTATGGACAGATATGGAATCTCTCCAGTAAGTTCCGGGCACCACGTCCATTGTATGTATGGAGAGATATGGAATCTCTCCAGTAAGTTCCGGACACCACGTCCATTGTATGTATGGACAGATATGGAATCTCTCCAGTAAGCTCCAGTCAGCACGTCCATTGTATGTATGGAGAGATATGGAATCTCTCCAGTAAGATCCAGTCAGCATGTCCATTGTATGTATGGAGAGATATGGAATCTCTCCAGTAAGATCCAGTCAGCACGTCCATTGTATGTATGGACAGATATGGAATATCTCCGGTAAGATCCGGGCACCACATCCATTGTATGTATGGACAGATAATGGATCTTTCTAGTAAGATCTGGGCACCTTGCCCAATCGGGTCATTCCTAGTAACATGCCTTTAATGTATACTTGCTAGAGCGCTGCCATTCCTGCCCATAATACTAGTCGCCTGGCTGTGTCTGGCCGCAGTCCTTGTCATAAATCTGGAAGCTGCATTGACATTTCTTATCTGTGTACTTCTTCTGGTCAGTGATTCACAAAGCTTTGCAGACAGAACATTAGCATGTTAGACCAGTTCCCCTATTAGAAAGTCATAAACAATAAAACCTACATATTTATCTCATGACTAGTTGAGGTAAAAGTGGGAGTGGAGTAGACCATGACACAAGAAAAAGCCGGCTAGCTAAAAATGTGCTTGAGCTGAGCTCCACTAACGAGCATATTCTGCTGCAACCTCCCCTTCCCTGCTGATTCCTTTCCTTATTCACTCACATGATCTATAAAGCCGGCACCATCTTGGCTTCCTCTTCTCTGAGGAATTGTATAGTCTACTGATATCACACATTCCTTAAAGCCGAACTCTGGGCAAATCAAATCTGAATATATTCCTCAATAGCCAGAAACAGTACAAATCAACTTTGTGTGCCAAATGCCTTTGGAGACCTAGATATGACATTGTCCTTGTGCTGTACATAACCTGCGCAGAGCTTTGGGAGGGACCCACTAGGCCTCATCCTATACAGATTGCATGTAGAAAACCGGGAGGGGCAGAAACCTGACCAGTCACCCTGCACAAGGAGAGCTACAGGGACTGGTCTGTATTAAAATAAACACTTTCAGAAAGTGTCGCGCAAGATTCCTGCGCAGATCTGGAAGAAATGCACAGAGCTCCCCAAGATTGAAGAATACACATGACTCTTGTATTTGGAAAATATTTGCTTATCCCAGAGTTCAGCTTTAATGCTGTGCTTGCAGTGCAATGGAATTCTTGCCTCATGTCTGTGTCACCCCGACATTGGGAATTCCAAGGTATGGCATGTGTAAGATGCTGAGCTTCCAGCTGCTGGACGTGTGTGTACAAGTAAGGGATCCAGAAAGATCACAAGGGTAAAGAATGCTTCTGCATTTCTTCACAGAAAAAAAGCTGAATCAGTAAGTAATAGGATGCTACTGCTGTATTCATGGCACAATAGCTCTGAGCTTACAGTTTTACTGCCTTTGTGTAACTTGTGCGCATAGCAAGTACAATTCATGGATCTTATTACTGATGATGGGTAGATGAGAACATTACAGCTTCAGCATCCACATCACAGTGAACTGGATAAACAGTAATAGGGGGCGGCATGATGGATGCAGGCCTGTGCAGCTCTTTATTTTCAGATATGCTAAAAAGCTAAGATTGTCATTAGGGATGTACAGATACCAGTTTTTCGGTGTCGCTGATGAGTACCGATAATTTTTTTTCAGTTAGTTGCCGATACCGAAAGTCCCATTAAGGAAGCCGGTCGGCCTGTAAATGACTCGCCACCCGGCTTCCCGATGGAGACCAGCTTTCTGGCTAATCAGGAAGGGCGGGTAATGACTCGCCGCCTGGCTTCCTGATTGGTCAGGAAGCCGGATGCGATGCTGATACTGAGCATTTGGGCGAGTACTCGTACTCGCCAAAATGCTCCCGATCCCTAGCCCGATACGGGAACTTCGGGTATCAGGAAGCTGGGCAGCGGGTCATTACACGCTGCCCGGCTTTCTTATTGGCCGGGAAGCCAGCTCAATGCTCCCTCGTCACCAGGGAGCATGAAGCCGGCTTTCTGGCCAATCAGGAAGGCAGGGGGTGGGTAATGACTCGCTTTCTGATGGTTGGAAAGGTGGCTCCATACTCCCTCGTCACTTGGTGATGAGGGAGCATGGAGCCGGCTTCCCGGCCAATCAGGAAGCCGGGCGGCGCGTTATTACCTGCCCCCCTCCCCCCCCGTGGCTTCCTGATTGACCAAAAAACGGCTTCATGCTCCCTGGTGACGATGGAGCATGGAGCTGGCTTCCTGCCAATCAGAAAGCTGGGCAGATTGTAATGACTCACTGCCCGGCTTCCTGATACCAGAAGTTCCTTAACCCCATTAAGAATCTTTGGGATGTGCTGGAGGAGACTTTACACAGTTGTCTGACTCTCCCATTATCACTACAAGATCTTGGTGAAAAATTAATGCAACTCTGGATGGATGTAAATGTTGTGACATTGCATAAACGTATCGAAATGATGCTGCTGTGAATGTGTGCCGCAATCAAAGCTAAAGGTGGCCCAATGGAATATTAGAGCGTGTGACTTTTAATTTTTTTTTTTTTTTTATTAGAGAAGTTTTCCAGCCTTGAGCGGATTTGTTCCACAACTGTTCAGTTATCGTTCGAAAGACCATTCGTGGAAGATTTCCAAATGCAGATCAAAGAGTGTATGGGCACCTTGTGTTGTAACCGCTCACGGGCAAGGCCCTCCTTACCCTCTTGCTTGATTTGTATTGTAACTGTAATGTCTTCCTTATATTGTAAAGTGCTGCGCAAACTTTTGGCGCTATATAAATCCTGTATAATGATAATATAATAATAAATCTCCCTAACGGGACACAGAATGCAAAAAATAAATATACCCCAAATGAGGCAGGCCAGATGCACTGCAGTGAACTAAGCATCTGCTGCGTGTAGGGCATCCCAAAATGAATGGGCTGCCCTATGCTGACGTGCAAGAAATGTGGCAAAATGCACCACAAGTTTACCTGTATGTTTTGTGTGAATGGGGGGCTAAAGTTTGATCTGCTTTTATTTTACCTTCCCTGGTTTCTCCTATTCCCCTCGTGAACATTATGCAATTATAAAAAAAAAAAAACCTTTCTATTTTCATCACATAACTTATTTTAGAACCAGTGAAATCATCACAGAGTGTCTATACAATGCAGGCAGATCATGGCTGGTGGCGGGGGCCAGTGGGGTGCTGGACCACATATGATGCTGAGCGCCTTAAAGAACTGAAATCCAAAGAAAGAAAGGGGGGTCACTATCTAATGCACATTGTAAGAAGTAGGGATGCACCGATACTAGTATCTGTGCCGATGCTGAGTATTTGGGCAAGTACTCGTAGTCTCTCCTAAATGCTCCGATGCCTAGCCCCATACTTCTGATATCAGGAAGCCGGGCAGCGCGTCATTACATGCTGCCCGGCTCCATGCTCTCTCGTCACTTGTGACGAGAGAGCATGGAGCCGGGCAGCATGTAATGACGCGCTGCCCGGCTTCCTGATTGGCCAGATTCCAGCCAATCAGGAAGCCGGGCAGCGCGTCATTACATGCTGCCCGGCTCCATGCTCTCTCGTCACTTGTGACGAGAGAGCATGGAGCCGGGCAGCATGTAATGACGCGCTGCCCGGCTTCCTGATTGGCCAGATTCCAGCCAATCAGGAAGCCGGGCAACGCGTCATTACACGCTGCCCGGCTTCCCAATTGGCCGGGGAGCCGGCTCCATGCTTTCTTGTTGCCTAGTGATGAGAAGCATGGGGACGGCTTCCCTGCTAATCGCGGAAGCCGGGTGGTGAGTCTTTACATGCCGCCTGGCTTCCTGAATGGTACTTCCGTTATTCGGTATCAGCGAGTACTGAAAAACAAATATCGGTACTTGATACCGAAATACCGGTATCAGTACATCCCTAATAAAAAGCTCACAAGTGGCCTTTTTTTTAGCAGTGAGTAAATAAATTCAGTACAGGAGAGGAGCCGGTACATCTGTACAAGACTGAAGGGAAGGCCAGAGTTCAGCTTTAGGATTCTGGATTGTATTCCCCACACTTGTATGTCCACTAATTTAGCATTGTAACTGAAGAAAGAGATGTATAGTGAACATTGAATGCATGATTCATATTTTAATGGACCATTCTTGTTTTTTCCTTCTTCGCAGAAAGTGTGTTTGCCAGCCTTCCTCAGATGGAAAGAGGAGTGGCAAAAGTTCTGGGCGGGGACCCGAAGGGCAAGAACTTTCTGTACACGAATGGGAAATGTGTTATCATCCGGAATATTGAGGTAAGGCGTCACTGGATGTGTATTTGACACTGCATCATCCTCTAAACATAGAGCTATGCCAGGGCTGCTCAGCCATCCCTCATTCATACAGTTCAGTCTGAGGGTGAGAACTAACCTAACCTGTCACAGCTTAAACACCAATAGGACTGCCTTTCAATATGGTGAAAAGTCCAACTCTGGCCAAAACAGTTTTTTCCGTCTTGGATACCATGGGAAAAAGTTAGACCTTTTGTAGGTTTTGTTGCTGTCTTTTTGACCTTGCTGGAGGTGATTATTTTTTTTATGTCGCTGTGATACAAGTGAATTGAGGGGAAGTGGTGTCACCCAGAGCAATAGAAAAATTGGCAGAGGTCCCAGTCCTTCCCTCACTCTGTCCACATTTGAAGCTTGGTGCACTTGTGTATAGAAAACACACTGAGTCAGGGGTAGACCACTCCGGCACTTGAGCTGTGGCTAAACAGAAAATCCCATCATGCCTCTGTGAGTCATGCCTGAGGCTGCCAGAGTCTTTCAATGCCTCATGGGATTTGTAGTTCCACAACAGCTGGAGTGCCGAGGTTGCCTAGCCATGCCAAAGGGATCTAGTTATAACAGCTTTCACCCAAGATCAACACATTTTACTTGGCTTTAGTGTCTGAATCTTAGGTGAAAGTAGTGTGAAAAAATAAAGAC
>NW_017306418.1:996238-1010714 GCF_000935625.1 Nanorana parkeri
AAAAAAAAAAGCCCCCCCCCCCCCCCCTCAGTGCTGCTTTAATGTTCAAGCAAATGTGTTATCTCAGTATGGAAGCTGCTTTTAACTCTGTAATTGCACTAGTGAATTTCTATAACGAGGGCTTGACAAATCCAGTTGTACGACCTTGTAATGCCAACCCACTGGTATGGGCTGTTCAACAACGGTCACACTGATGCCACTGAGTTGAATGCCACTGAAGGTGACACTAAACTCAGGCGGTTAAATCCTTAAAAATACATTCAAGTACCTTTTAATAACATAAATGTATCTTATTTGTGTATCACTCGGCTGTAGATCCTCAAATCATCTCTGAATTCGTGCGGACACTGTCCTTCCTTCTGGAGGGCGGCTACTTTGGTTCCCCATGGTCCCTGTGTGTGTTGTAAAGTAGTCACCGCTCCAAGTTCACTCCTGTCATGGACTACAATCTTATGTGTACTCATTTTTAATGAGATTGTAGTCCATCACGGGTGTGAGCTTGGAGTGGATGGAAGGACAATAGTCGTATGAATTCAGAGATGATTTGAGGATCTACAGCTGAGTGATGCACAAATAAGATACATTTTTGTTAATAGTTAAGGTACATGAATGTATTTTTAAGATTTAACTCCAAACTTTAGTCCCTTTTTTAAGCTGGCCATACACGTGGCATTTCTTCTTGTTCACCTTCTGCAGGTTTAAAGAGAATAAACGCTCAATTACCCCATCCGTTCTAAACAGCACGGATGGGGGAATCTCCACTGCTGAATGTTTTATATTGATAGCTAGTTAAAAGCACTGGAAGGAGCAATGTGCTCCTAGTCATGGTTTTTGTACCCCTGATGACTATGTTGGGAAAGATGGACTAGGAAATGCATGGACTTTTTTTTACTCTATAAGGTGAGCACTGCAGGTATGTTTGAGGAGCAGGAGATGATCTCAATGACTTTACAGCCCATTGATTGTGTTCTGTGTGTATGTGTGCTGAGTCATGGCCACTCCTAACTTTACTTTCTAGAACAGGAGAGAGAGAATCTTTTATAACTGATAATTCTGAAACAGACTTTGCTTGTTGTAGCCAGACTGAACCTACATTCAAAGAATTAGCCACATAAACATGTCTATACTTTGTGCTGTAATTTAAATAGAAACTATGTGGTATTTTGATTGCTATATCTTTTGAATAAACTTGCCTTATCTCTCTGAAAGGTACTTTCTTTGTAAGACTTTTGCATCCCAAAATATAGGTTACTTTAATTCATTTGTTGTTTTGGAGATGCTTCCTTTGGTGACATTCTTACATCATGCTTGTACTTAAAATCCTTGTTTATAGGAAACATGACATGGGAGAATCTGACTTATTTTATTCCCTGTCATTGACTCAACGTATTTAAAGTCTGAGAGCTGATACAAGTACAGGCAGACAAATCGTCTTTTTAGAAGATGTCGGCAATGGCAGCCCCTTATTTAAAAAAAAAAAAATTCCCCTATGACCGGTTTAGTCTTTGCCGAGTGAAGTTTGTAGACTTCCATTCGTCTTTCAAGCTGATCCCTGTGGCTTTAGTGCTTTGAGTCAATGACCCAAGTGTGATACAAGTGAAGTCACAAATACAAATCTGTGTGCTTGTTAACGTAAGAACCATGACGGCATACAAATACAAGGGTTTCGTAGCATTGACGCACAATTTTGGTTTTCACATTTACACATGGAATAAATTATTAATATATATCCATATAGGAATTGTGATTATGGCACCACTATTAGAGTAACTTTTTAAAGATATTTCTTTATTGAAAAATCATAATATAGCTTCCCTTCCCAGGTAAAAACAGCCACTTCTTTTTAGAGAATGTGTCCTCTTCACTTGTCTGCATATAGCCTCTTTTACGCACGCTGTTACGCACGCTGTGCCATCCGTGTCCATCCAGTTTTTTTCCTCCATCTTGTGATGGAGGAAAAAGCTGAAATGATCGTACCCCATGCCAGTCTATGGGGAATCGGATTTAGACAGAAAAGTGTCCGTTTACATTAGCTTGACCCCAATCCATCATGATCTGGTCCGTCAAAATGGAACACTGTTCTGTTTGTTTTTCTGGACCTGCTAGAGTTCTGGGGTACTGGGTGAAAATGAAAGCCCATCTGTTTAGATCCAGCTGCCCATAGACTACCATTGGACATCCGATTGGGTGCGCCTGAAAAACCGACAGGCGGACACGATCGGACCTCCCGTGTGAAAAGGGCCCAAGTTGGCAACATAAATAAATATCTTCCACATACAGTACATTCAGCTGCCAAGCCGATGAGATGAAACAATTGCAGAAGAGCAAACGAGACGAAGCATAGCAGCCGAAGCCAGTTCATTCAAATCACATAATATGTAGTCCATGTGATTCCCAATCTCAGTCATAGCTGGGCTACTCCATATTCTAGTTTTACTAGTCTTGCGCTAGTCACCCATGTATTCACACACTATCATCTGTCCTTCCCCCTAAAAAAAATGATCATCTCCAGGTCCCTCTTATTTCTGTTTTTAGTATAATAATAAATGATTAAATCATTACTGGCTTGGTATCGCATTAATAAAGATAAAGGACATTGGTAAGGCTGGGTCCACACTGTTGCGGTGCTTTTAGTTGCACATAGGTTGTTGCGTGTTATTCTAATGTTGATGTGGGCTATGTTAGGGAAGCCTATTTATTTCAATTGGATTTTAGGGCACCATGAAAGGTGCATACAAATTGCATGTACTTTTATTTTGTAACTCACCGAACCGTAACGAATGGTAGTGCATTATCGTATGTTTTGGAGCAATGCAAATGTGTTGGCAAGGTGCACTGGAGTGTCATTAAGAATGAATGGCACCACACCACATATAATTTTGCATGTTAACACAACAGTGTGAACCCAGCCTAACTGTTGAGGTTTGACTCTGATCATGGATTTTGCCCTTTTTTTTTCTGGCACACCATTTGTACAGGTATCGCAATATTTTTGCATTGTGGTCCTTATCGGGTGCTGTGCAGTGGTCTGTTAAAGGGAAGGGACCACGGTTGTAGTTGTAACGTCCGTGTAAGGTATTGGGTATAGGTGGATGCCACTGGCAATAAGGCAGATTTCCTTCAGTCTTTATCAAGAATCCTCTGCTTTTGTTTGTGGAATAAAAAAAAGGGCAAGTTATCAGCAGTCATCTTTCTTTATGCGACTTCTGCAAACTGGAATCTGGTTGCTGCACTTCATACATCATCATCCTCATCATCATCCCTGTCTGTACTGCCTTTATGTATCGGCCCAGTTTTGACCTTGGCTTCTTATGGCCACAAGACTGCGTTGCTGGGGACCTGTTATACTTTGTTAAAAGCTGAATTTTTTTTGGTTTCATTTTTTAAGCAGACTGGTACTAATTTGCAGATGGGAATGCAGTGCTGTGACTTTTTATAGAACATGTTCACAAAACGGAAATTTAATTCTGGAAATAGGAAATGAATAATGCATGTTGCTTATTGTTTTCATTTTGACACTGGAGCTATTCATTCTTATATATGTGCTTTTACACACTGGATGTATTGTGTTTAACAGACCGGTCCATCTACACTAGCCAACATTAAAAAAGACCTGTCATTAACAAATTTGGGAGCTGCTGAATTGTATGCTGCCTTGTGGTTGTGCTTCTCTTCTGCCTTCATTGTTTTTGTTTTTTGAGTTGCTGGCCCAGAACTATTATGGAGAGCAGAAGTTTCATTTTGCTGGTTGCAGTACTGAGAGCATAGCTAGCATTTTCAGAAGGTTGGCAAATGGCAGCCCCCATATTATCAATGGCAACTTTCCTTCAAAGAACATTTGTGACAAAGCAAATCACTTGTATCTACTTAGGCTTTGGTGGGAGCAGCAATTACCTGACTCATGTGCCATGTGACCCTAACCTACCTATCTAGCCAAAGCAGATGCTTTCTTTTTTAAAGTTCACCTGTCAATTCTCTGTTCTTAAATCAACCTCAATGTAAGTAAACATTGTAAGCATCACAAAAGAAGTATTTTCAAGAGTTCTAGGAGCCCTAAATCCTGGGGCACTCTAGAATGATATACAAAGGAAATTCTTTGGCAGTTAAAAGGACTCGGTTCCTGTAAAACAGGACACAGTATACTCCTGTGGCAGCACATGTCTTCTACGTTCCCTCCGTTCTATCTCAGCGACCTCCTAAGTGCTCATATGGGCACCTGTATAACTTTTGTCCCATTCCCCCAGCCAGGGAGCCACATGTGCTGCATACAGCCCCTCATATATGTCAATGGCTGTAGGTGTGTACATGCACTGGCATACACTTGTGTACATATTTACTTTGTATGGGTGCAGAATCCAAATGGGTATGAGCCCTTAGAGGTTGCTGAGCTAGATTGGGGGGAAGGCATGGGCTGCCATACAGGTGATTTGATACTTCCTGAAGTTTTGGATGCCTCTACCCCCTTCATGTACCGTGGATCCATCCTTCAACCTCCACATCACACATGCTGTGTCATGTATTGAGGATGGAACCACAGCAAAGTTTGATGGAGGCTGCAGTGCTGTAACAAAGGGAATGGAGAAGACTTAGACCACCGGAGAGGTGAGTATGCTGTGTCTTCCTTTACATGGAAGACACAGCATTCTCTCCTCAGGTGACCCGCATCTTCTACCACGATGTATAGAGTAGATCTTTATAAGAAGGATGTTGACAGTCACCGCCCTCATATTTTTGATGGCAATATTTTTAATTAAATTCCATAGTTCTATTTCAATTGTGCAGTTTGTTTGTCTGAAGTATAAAAAAAAATGCCAGTAAACTTAAGCTTTTCTACACTTCATATTCAATAGTTATAAAGATTTTAATATCTGCAAACCTACTGGGCACGATAAATCTTGGACTTAGTCTGTGGTGACATGGCAAAGTACAGAAATGGGGCAGAGACATGACACCTGCAAAACAGAAAAAATGGTCACCAGCACTCCCAAGTTTTATTAATTCATATCACCATGTGTGGCAACGTTTCTGAACCTGTCCGGGCTCTTCATCAGGCAAACAAAAAGGGACCAGACAGGTTCCGAAACATTGCCACGCATGGTAATATACCTGCTAGATTGAATAAAAGGATTTTGTTGTGAAAACTTGGAGTGCTGGTGACCATTTATTCTGTTTTGCAAGTATTTGGCGGCGCCATCTGCGGCCTCTTCAGCACCTCTCCTCCCCCCTCAATATATGGGGCTTCTCGGTCAAGAGTGCGGTGGGACTCTCTATTTGAGAGACACGACAGAGACCCTCACTGATGTCCCTGTGATTGGCTGGAAGTATAGTGGGAGTTGTACTTTTCACGGAGACCGAAAAGTGGGGGTTTTTTTAACAATTTTTCAGCAAAAAGACTTTTCATAACAGCAAGGAAGGTGTAAAAATAATACTGAGGGGCTACAAAGGCATAAAGAAATATGCCCAGAAATGGGCTTTTAAAAAGCTAATGTATAAATGAGAGTCCAAACAAGTTAATCTTATTTTTAAATGGTCAAATATGTATCCTTTCTTTGCCTGATCATGGGACCAATGTCGATATGGAGGATCTTGGGGGACAGAAAGCAGAGTTGCTGACCAGTTGGTTGTCCATGAATGTCAGCTTCCAAACATCCTCAAGGCACAGGTCACAAAGCACCTCCTTATCACTCTAGATCTAAACGTGCGTTCCCATTGGATAGACGAATGTATACTGACCTGCCTGTTGGGTAAAACGGACTTTAAATACATCAATAGCGTACTTGTCAGCATTGCTGAATCACATTATTATTTTGTTATGCACCCCCTACTATGGGTAATGGGAAATAGCTTCTCCCAAGTTCCCTACCAAGGTCTAGAAAAAATGGAACAAGGGCTAGAATACATACTCAACTAATGCAGAAATGATTGCATTATATCAGTAGTTGAGAACGGCTGCACATGGCTATTTTTAAAATATGTATATAAATAAGGTTTTAATACACTAGCAGATGGAGATCCTTGCTGGCATTAGGTTGATCTCTTAAGTTAAAAAAAAATACGATTTATGGGTCGCCTTTTTAGATGTTTCAAATGGTCATTGCATATGCAGTTTGTCAGTTTCACACACTGGTCTCAAAATCTGGTGTTCTAAAAAAAAAAGTGACACACAGTTTTGTGCCTCTGTTGTGTTGAATATCTATGTTTTGTACCAGCAGTAATTAATTCCACTCCTCTGGCCAAAATTCGGCCAGTGTATGGGCCCCCTCGGGACCCTCCATTTGACAAGTCGATTTTCAATCAAGGCAGCTGGTCTGAAAATTGCCAGACTATCATTGACTGCAGCCAATTGGCTGCAATTACTCTTTGGGTATTCTGACAGCGGCACACCTTCTGTTCACAGGACATGGGTTACTAAATGCTGTAAAATGTATGTTACATGGAGTTTTCCCTCGAGTGCTGCTGCTTACTCTGCAGTGTGTCCTGCCTAACCTAACATTGTGGTAATTCCCTTTTGTGGTTTCTTTACAGAACCCAGCTATTGCCGATGTCTACACTGAACATGCTCATCAAGTTGTTGTTGCCAAATACGCTCCCAGTGGATTCTACATCGCATCTGGAGGTAGGTAGTCTTCTGTTACTGATGTTCTGTATGTTCTGCTATCATGCAGCCTTCGGTATTATAGGTTGGATATGCCAGATCTTCTTTTTAGATTACAGAAATGGGAAGTATTACTTGCTGTGGCTTCAACTATAAAAAGACAAAGGCTGCTATATGACACCAAGAAAATAAAGCGGAAGCTCACAGCCTGGAAAGAAATAAAGGGGTTGTGACTTGTTAGCTGATATACATTTTTTTTTTTTTATGTGGCACTAAGAGGCAGTATAAAGGTGTCCATAGACTTTAGATGATCTGACAGCCATATAAACGTTTCAATGGCTATGGGCACCCGCACACACCCTCTGCAGAAGTTTATTGTAGAGAGAGAGAAGCCATTGGACTGGTTAGAAAATCTTGTAAGATCACTGTCCCTTTTTGATTTCCTTTCATTTACCCTCCAGAAAGCCAGCATTGAAGGTTTCATGAGTGGCTGTGGTTGACCATTGCCAGGAGCAAATATATAGAAGACCTTCTAGAAGCCAAATATAATTTTGAAATTGCTTCTACACAGCTTTTTTTGAAATGTACCGATTGAGATAAATGGTGAATGAACCAGCTGCATGCTGTCTGTTCTAAGCACTAAACTTCATGGACTGTTCTATTTTCCAAAAGCTTTTGCCTATAAGTTTCTCATTGCCAGAGACAAAGCTAAGACATGCAGCTGTATAGCTCTAATGCATAAAACATCCATCTCTGACAATAGTGTTTGCCTCTGAGTGTTGTATCGGCACTTTAAAGCAAATAGTTTAAAAGAAATGCGATCCCAAGATTTGGACCCTCCTGTGTAGTAACGTGTATGAGTCGCCACTTCCTGAAGGTACTTGTAGAAGATGGTGGAAGCTTCCTCTGTGCTCAGGGTGCTTGGTGGACTAAAGTCCTTTTGCAGATGCTTGTAGAGTAGAACACTTCTGTATGTGAGCAGATGATGTGTGGTCTTGGTTCAGCACTATGTGGTGCTGCAGGTGATAACTGGGTTTGCAGCTCTTGGTTTTGTACATGCAGTGGACAAAGTCATTCTTGGTGTACTTGGCAAAGATTGAATATTCCGAGACCGCTGAGGAGATTTGGGTACTCCGTAACCTCCTGCCATTGGCCTGTCAGGCGTTTTGTTTTTTTGAGTGGATGGGGCCTAATAGGAGCTAAACAAGTACAGCCGTGTAACTTGTATAACCAATTAATAGACACTTTTTGGAAACCTTGCATGGAAGGTGACATTCTGTGACTGCTGGGCCATATCCCAAGACTGGCTCTGGGCAAAACAGAATTACGTTTTAATTATGAGCTTGATGAAATATTATCACGTTTTTGGGAATAAACTGAAGTTGCCTGTGCTTATTCATTAGATGTTACTGGTAAAATAAGAATTTGGGACACCACGCAGAAGGAGCACCTGCTGAAATATGAATACCAGCCTTTTTCTGGAATTGTTAAAGACATGGCCTGGACGGAAGACAGCAAGAGACTATCAGCGGTCGGGGAAGGACGAGACATGTAAGTGTTGTCGCTGATGTATATTCCAGAGTACAGAAGTGCCCTGTTGGTTGTCAATCCATCTGATAATAAAGCTTGGCCGGTCTCTGTGTGGTCCTTGATTTGCTGGGGCCTGCAAGGTAATGATGGGAGCCTGAAGCAACTTTAGTAATCGGCCATAGATACTTTAAAAAAAAAAAATTAAATTGTGTTTTGGGGATCAAAAGCATGCTGGCTATTTTGGCATCTCGGTAAATAGAGATACATCTTCATATGGTTGTAGAATGGCAAATACTTAAAAGAAGGAATGAGCGAGTCCTTCTCTTTCACACCCAGCTTCCCAAGGTGGGAGCAATCATAATCTGGCTTTATAAAAACATCTTGAGCCGTTACTTAGCAGTCACAGACATGTATCTGCTCATAGGCTAAAATTAGGGATGTTCAGATACCAGTGCTGATACTTGGCGTTTTCATGAGAACTACCAGGGTTACAGCCGTTGCAGCTGGGACCTGGCTATGGCTCTCCACCACTGTCCTGAAATCATTAGTCTATTTTTTTAGAAAAACTGTCGCATGACAGACAAATATGTATCAGTACTTGTATCTGTCAATGCCTAGACAAGTAACAGTACTCGTGCTTGAAAAAATGGTATCGGTGCATCCCTTCTAACAAATCGCACATTAAAACAGGGATGCACAAATCCCAGGAGCTCCGTGTGCTCCTTTTAAAAATCACAGCTGCCTCCACTTGTTTAATTTTTTGCAATCAGATTGCTGGAAAAGTATCTGTACTTGTATCTGAACATCCCTAACTTGAATGCTAACCAGCATACCCAGATCTGTTAGAATTTGGAATATGTGTCATATTTATGGTGTATTATGTCTTCTATAATACAGTAATACTTAACTCTCAGCATTCATTCCTTCTCGGTCAGTGCAGATGGCTTCCTCCAGTATGTAGGGATAAGGCTTTTAGCGGTGTTGCGAAGAAATGAGATAAGAGACCTGCGATAGTTGGCAGTTGACTCTAGTGTGTAATGAAATGGTAAGTTCCATCGATCTTGGTCAAGAGCACACCTCGTTATAACTTTAGATGTGTCAAGTATGCGTTGCCAGTAGTGTTGGATTACTGGACAGAACCACCGAATATGGCTGGAGGAGCCTACCTTACCGCATCCTCTCCAGCGCATGTTTGACAGATGTGGCCAGATTTCCAGCAAGGTATCTCTGCTTTAACTGTAGAATTTGAGAGACAATCCTGTTTATACATATCCTTTATTTTTGTTATGTTAAGATGCACAATAAGAATGTTTTTAGCTTTTTTTTTTTTTTTTCCACTGTTGGCTCACAATAATACTGTGATTTGTTTATTTGAAATGAGAGTGTTCTGTTTCCTTGGAGTAAAACACTGGGTTTAATGTGGGAGAGAAAAACAGAGTGTTTATTTTTAGAATGTGTAACAGTTGGCAGCAGCTGTACTCAGCCCTTGTGTTTTGCTTCCAATTCCTGCAACACAATCAGATTGTCCTCCCTCTCTGTACTGTCCAGAGCTCACTGTTGGGTGTCTATACATAGGAGGACATTGCATTATGTCTAGAGTATGGTTCCCAGTAATCTTGTGTGCCAATTAAAAGTATGAGGGTGCATAGATGCAGTGCATGATATAGAACAGTAGTTTCTAACTTAAAGTAACACTAACCTCAGGCGTTCAATCTTAAAAATGCCTTCAAGTACCCTAAGGGCTTGACACGAGCTCCAGCGTGGTTGGCTACTGGAACGTATTGTATTGCATCCTTGCCAATTTCCTGCATTCAGCATTTTTTCAGATTGCACTGTACCTTGTGCCACGTCTTCTAGTGCAGGCGATCGCATTGGGGACAGGGGGCATGGCTGCGATGCCATTGAATTAAATGCTGTCCCATGCCTCCTCCCGGCCCTGAACGCAGGTAGACAGTTGGGATGCAATATAGTGCGTTCCAGCAGCTAACCATGCTGGAGCGCACTGTAACTCATGAACAAGCCCTAACTATTAACAAAAGTAGCCACCCTCCAGAAGGAAAGACAGTGTCGGTATAAATTCAGAGCGGATTTGGGGATCTACAGCCGAGTGATACACATATAAGCTACATTGCTGTTAAAGGTACTTGAACTGCGAGGGTTCAGTGCTTTTGTCTAGAGAGCTAAAATAACAGAGAGCTGCTCACTGGAACCACAATCCCGGCTGGCTCCTAGACTGGTCCCTGGAGCCTCTTTCCCCTTCAGCTCCAGCTGTCTAAGGTCCTGCGAGTCATCACATCCTTTACAGTGTATAGGATGTATGGATGTTGAAGGACATTCCATTGCTGGAGCATAGGACGACAGGCTGAAGGGTCTGCCGGGATCGTGTTTCGGGTCAGTTGCTTTGTTATTTTAGCTCCCGGTACAGATAAAATCTTAACCCTTGCAGTGCCGGGTAGCCCCACTGCAAGGCATAGCATTTTATTTGCCTGGAGTTCTTCTTTTAGCTTGGGTTGGGTATTGACTGAGAAGTACTGTATCGTACATTGGACAATTCAGCTATGTGCCTTGCTTGTGTTCTGTTGCACAGACACATCATAAGCATCATATATGTTCCTGGGGTAATGGCAGAAAGCCTACTAACATATGCAAAGAGCTCATTTATAATTGAACTTGTATCTCAGGCTGGGTCAGATGTGGCGGAAGAAAAACATCTACAATAGCTAATGTAACTGACATAATCTGAGCTAATGACCCTGCCTCATGTTTGTGCCCCCTCTGCGAATTCTTTCCCTGAAGATAACATACCACTATATAGCTGACTTGGTTGGGAGTATGTACGACGCTGTGATTGGTTTGTATGTTGTGAAGGGTATTGTGCATTGTAAAGGGAAAATTAGAGCTCTCTGTTTTAGGCTCAGCCGCCATCTTCCTTGTGAGACCATGACCACATCAGGAGACTTGATTTAAATCTGATCATACACCTATAGATTATCTGCAGATGTTCTATGGTCAGATGGAAAAGGTGCAACAGCCAACGGGGCCGACTAGCAAGATAATGATGCTTGGCCAAGCGAGAGATTCCTCCAACCACATAGTTTAGCATAGATGGAGGAATCTGTTGCACTTTTTCCATCTGACCATAGAACATCAGCAGATAATCTATAGGTGTATGAACAGCTTAAGAATAAAGAGTAACTAGCTCATGTTCTCTTCTGAGAAGATGGAGCAGGGAGGAAATTGTTTCAGATCGGACCTTACAAGTGTGTTTTGAATACATTTGTTGATCTCTCACCACGTATAGCAATTTTGTAATTGTTCAAAAAGGCTCTCCCTCTATTATTAAAAAATCAGTCATTTGAGCCCCAGTCCAGTGACTTTGTGTAGGTCGAGTTCAGGTCATCCATCTCTTGGAGGAAACATTCCCTCAGTCTCTCAGTAGTGCATTTTCCCCTCTCGGTAATCCCACAACAAATCCAACGTCCTCCATTGTTATACTGCCTATTTCTGGATGTACAGTAATCTGAGAATGAATGAATGGAGTAAAAACCCTCAGAATTTAGATCTTATAGATGCTATTCATCTCCCAAATTTTGAAAACTACCTATACTGCAATAAGTTCTGAACCCTGAGGGTTTTTTTGGTCTGAGTCTATTCATTCATTGTTATTGTTTCCAAGCCCTGAGAAGGGGGTTGTGTCTGCCCTGAAACACGTTGGCTGTTTAATGAACACAAATTGAAACTTTCTTTATGCACTCTGTTTTGGTCTGGTGCTCATCTTTTTTCTGCCCCTGAATTGCTCCCAGTACCTCCTATTGTAGACTGCGTCTTTGAGTTGCCTAACCATAAGCTACCTACAAATCAAATTGGGACTATCGTAAGGAATCCAAGAGACTCCTGATCGCACAACTCCTTCCTGTCAGGAACGGTGCTATTTAAATTGAGATGCTGATGCTAGGCAGGATTGAATGGATTGCGAGTGGCATCCAATGGTGCCCAGTCGCGTCTGATAGGAGTACAGTAAGGAAGCAGGATGCCATCAGCACACTAACCGAAAGCGTCAAGTGATGGGTTTTATTGGTGTATGTTATCACATGGAAGCAACGTTTCAGGGCCACGCAGGGTCCACTTCATCAGGCTCCGTATGATACTGTGCCTGATGACGGGGAAGCTGCATGGCCCCGAAACGTTGCTTCCATGTGACAACCTACATCAATAAATACGATCACGTGATGCCTTTGTTTGGTGTGCTGGTGGCATCCTGCTTCCTTACTGTTTCTAGCTGGGCCGTCCGCATTCATTTCAGCACCCAACTTTGGGGTTTCCAGAAAGGAGTGGGGTGAGATGCACTTCTGTCGTTGATAGAGTACAGAACATAATGACAGCCTGTTCAGTCTGAGTCGGCAGGATTTTGTTTTTGCTTCAGGAGCCCGCTCCATTGACGACCTAGAGAAAACCTTGAAACGTTAGATGCCAGCTTTACTTTTTAGGGAGTATTGGCTACCTGGTTCCTGGCATTTGTCCAGCCTTGCCATAACATTAAGGAGCTCCAACTATGCACAGAAATCTGCATCTCATAGAGCCAAATTCAGCATCTGTCATCTCGTGCCTAGGTGTACCTAATGCTGCAATATATCAGCAACACATTTACCACCAAAGTGTTGTAACAAACTAATACCTATAAAGGTATACAAGACACGAGTGATGTGAAGGCAGACGCTCAGCATTTTTCTTCTCTATGGACAAGATGAACTATTATTTATTTGCACACTTTTCATATCGGGCCTCCTTTTTTTTCCCCCCCACTTTTTAAATGTTATCCTTTGGAGGTTTTGGGAACAGCGTTCCAGCTTTGTTTAAAGCCCCATCGAGAGGCTTTGTGTTCATAATCCACCCACTTACATGAGTTATTGTATTTATTGTTTAGTAAACACAATGTAGAACTCTGATTCACCATCTCCGTATACACCGCAGGAATACAGCGATCCGGCAAACTGCATTTAAAGGCAACCCACATCTCTTGACAGATCTAATGCCTGTCGGGAGTTTGGTTTCCATGAGGATGTCAGGATTTGACATGACAATCCTAAAATATAACTCTGATCACTCCTTCTGATGGAGGTGGGGAATTATTGTGAGAATACCTGCAGTTTTCATGTAGCTGGCTGGGCTGATAATAGAATAGGTGTATAAAATATTGCTTTTAGATATAGTCTAATTTGAAAGAACAGTGCTGGGTGGAATTTTATTAATAAAACAATTTTTTTGCAATTGCACTGCACTGGAACGCACATCCTTGCGGTACCGTGCGTTCCAGTGTGGGTGATCACACTGTGGGTGGAAGGCGCATTTGAGGTGCCATTGGAAATTAATGGCACTGCCCCACACCTCCCGCAGCAGAATTTGTCAGGCTGAAACCGAAAATGTTTTATTTTTTCCCCCAGCTTTTAAAAAAATTATTAAATAATTGTATTTGTTTTCTTAAATTGTATTGTAAGCACATGGAGCTTCAACCAGGGAATGACAGCTGCCAGTGGCAAGATTCCACAGACGGCAGCTGAATTTAAATCCAACAGGTAGTGGGCGGGTGCAATAGCCAGCCTGCTATTAGCCATTTCAAATTGCAATAGCCAATAACAGGCTGGCTATTGCACCCACCCACTGCTTGCTGTGCCCTCCTCCCTGCGTGGAGGAAAGAGCTAGGGGATCCAACCAACTAATCCATAATGAGAATAGTTGACAACTATTCTCATAATCAATTAGTTGGTTGCAGCCCTACACTTAACCCTTGCAGTGCGGGGGTAGCGCCACTGTAAAGGTGAAAAACCTTTTTGCCCAGAGGTCTGCTTTAATGAAGGTGTAGTTGCACCTAAACCTAGGGGCTCATTCACACAGGCTAGCACATCTGTAAGGCGTGCACATCCGTGCAGAAATCTGCTCCAGGCAAGTACTAGTGCAGCGTGTAATTCCGTGCCTGTACTTCCCCTTGGGAGAACTCGGCTGTATGCAACTACACACTAACTTGAACCTGCACATCTATGCAGGTCCGTGTGCATGCATTTGGACATGGTCATGTAGCTGCATGCCGCTACATCCTCCCTTAGGAATGTACAGGCAACTGCACACACACTGCACCTGTCCCTCCTAGGGGCAGGTCTCTGCATGGGTTTGCATGCCTTACAGTAACAGATGTGCACCAATGTGAATGAGCCCTAATAGTTGTAAAAAAAACAATTTTGTCATGCTTTATAGGGCACACCTATTTGGAACCTCAAGATTACTTTGCAGCTTTCTGATCCAACATTACAGTGGTGCACTGTGGTAATTGCACATGTGCATGCACCTAATTATATA
>NW_017306418.1:1011398-1101909 GCF_000935625.1 Nanorana parkeri
AAAAATATATATATATATATATTTGTTTTTTTATTGCATTGCCCCACATCATATGGTAATGGGTTAACAAGCAATGTGGTGCAATATACAGGTGAAACTCGAATAATTAGAATATCGTGCAAAGTTCATTTATTTCACTAATGCAACTTATGCGGTGAAACTAATATATGAGATAGACTCATTACATGCAAAGTGAGATAATTCAAGCCGTGATTTGTAATAATTGTGATGATTATGGCTTACAGCTCATGAAAACCCCAAGAACCCCAAATCCACAAACTCAGAAAATTAGATTATTACATGCAATCAATAAAACAAGGATTGTACATAGAACAATATCGGACCTCTGAAAAGTACAAGCATGCATATGTACTCAGTACCATGTTTGGGCCCCTTTTGCAGAACCTACTGCAATTACTTTTGCACGATATTCTAATTATTCGAGTTTCACCTGTAACTCTCACACATGCATGGGCATATTTTTGCTAGACTACTGTTTAAAAAGCCCTATGGTGGTGCATGATGGAACACTTTTCTGCCCTGCTCCTTCTATTGGGTTATCTCTAAGATATAGATTTGGCATTCAGGCTAGGTTCACACCTGCACTACATGGCACACGTGTCCCGGGATTGTGTGGTCCTGTACAATGCAGGCAGCAATTGCCTTGCGGCCCCATTGATTTCAATGGGGGGGCATTCGTAGAAAAAAGGTATAAGTACCTTCTATTTGCGATATACAAATATACAGCGCGCAGCTGTTTTTAGCTGCAATCGTATTCGGAAGCGCGGGCGGAATAGACAAATCACAGGGCAACGCTTTTTGTCTGTAACAAGTGAGCGTATGAGACTTAAGATTGTGTTATCATTGGAAGTCTGTGAATTAAAAAAAATGACCAGGAGTCCGTTGCACCCAGTGTGACAGTGAAAAGATCTCTCTGCATGGAATGTGTTTCTGTATCTAGTCCTATTCTCCATTTTGTCATCTCTGCTTTAGCTCTGAAAAAGGTATTTGCTTCATTGTTGCCAGGAAACAAAATAGGCTGTCACTTGTGATGTAATCTATTTCTATATAGGTCTTGCATAGTTTTAAAGGGAAGGCAAAAAGCTAAGTTGAAATGCATACTTGTTAAAGGTGAACTCCAGGCAGATCTAAAAAGACGCAAATTAATGCAGCTCTGTATTTATTAATGCAAGAATTGTAAGTCTCAGGTTTTGGCCTCTGGTAGTATAAGGTACATGAGAATTTGGAGGGGGAGGAAGAAGTGGCACAAGGAGACAATCAAGTGTTGATTGCAAGGCATGGAGAATGTTTACTGGAGGAGAGTGCAGAGTGACAGAAAGATGGGCTTATCAGTTTCAGTGTGGGGAGGGGACCTGCGATTGGAAGTTAAACTGCAACGGAGAAGGGTCAGGTCTCCTGTCCTGCCAGACAGGGTTGTGCTGTGTGGAAGAGCTGTGTAAGTTAAAGGACTGCATGGACATAAATACAAAGGTAAAACGGCTCTCATGTATGTGTTTCATCTTTGTGTTGAGTCTAGCTTTAAAGGAGAACTATGGGGCGAGTGGTTTTCACTCAACCTCATAGTTAGAGCCGACGTGTGACAATGAAGCTGTCACAGGTCGGCTCAATAGATCGGGAAGTGAGTGAACACATACTATTGCTCGCTCACTTCTCGATCATCTCCTTGCAGAGAATGGTGACTGTCGTCACCGCTCCCCTCAGGGATTCCTTCCCATCTCGAATCCACCAATGTTGACTGGAGAAACGGTTGAGGAGGGGGCGGGCACAGCTGGCTGTGCCTCTGATAGCGGGCTCTGCCTATCTAATCAGCCAGCTGGCTGGCTCTCGACAGTATTGTAGGGATCCGTCCCAGCTGCGGTGCTCTCATTATATCGCAGGCAATAGCTCACTATATACTGAGCATTGGGTCACAGGGGGGTTAGAATATGTCCTCCCGTGACACTAAAGAACTATGGGATAAAAAGGTTACCCCATGGTTCTCGTTTACCAAAAAAAATCTTAAATTCTGTTCAGCCAGTTTTCGATTCCAAACAGCTTTGCCAGACACTAAACCCCAAGTGGTGACTTAAATTTCTTCCTCCGAGGTCTAGTAGTACAGCTCATAAAGGCAGTGATTGGGTGGTGAAGGAACAGCAGACTGCAGAGGTTATCTCTGTACTGTTTCCTCCAATCAGCAAGCTCCATTTGTTATATCAAGTGAACTTTGCAGTGCAGTAAAGCCGGATTGACTTGCATTGTTGCTCTTTCCACTCCAAGGCTGTTGGGGATTACATGGTGCTATTAGACACATTGGAGAATTATTTTTATTTTAGTTAACAGGGGAATCCCTTTTTTTACTCTTAGACAATGTTAATCTTAAACAAAAAAAAAAATTTCATTTAGGTAATTAGAGGGGAGGAACTATGCCGAGAATCCCGAACTAACGTTTTCGTTGCTCTTCCACTCAGGTTTGGTGCAGTGTTTCTTTGGGATACTGGCTCCTCTGTTGGAGAAATTACAGGACACAACAAAGTGATCAACTCTGTGGACATCAAGCAGACCCGGCCCTATCGGCTTGTGACTGGCAGCGACGACAACTGCACCGCTTTCTTCGAGGGACCACCTTTCAAATTCTAATTTACAGTTTATTGAAAAAAAAAATCTTCCCGCAAGATTATATATGCATTTATTTTAGTCATGTTCTTTACCTGGAAACAAAGCCTCTCTTGTGTAGACCTCTAAAAGACCTGAGACTTCTGTTGGCTGCCACCATCTTGGATGTGATGTTGGCAGCACCAGCAGACTCAAAGCTGTCATCTAAGTGACAGGCTATAGTATTCCCCTTCACCTTATGTAAAGGTAGAGGAGCTGGGCCAGCGCAAAAAGTAATTAGATATTGTCAGAAGAAGGGAGAATTATGATGTGTAAGGACATAAGGGGGCTGTGCTAGGGAATTGACTCTCATAGTCAAAGTTACTAGCGAGTTTAATGGCACTTTAATACAAACAAATAATTTATGGAAAGAAGCTCTGCAAGTCAGCATTTTAAACTTTTGATTTTTCTGTGCTTTTACATGCAAGTTGTTGACAGGGTCTCTTTAACCTGCTGTGTACAGTCTATCTGTACCTGCCAGTCAGTGAATGGCAAAAACGAGTCCAGTGGCAGCAGCTCCCCATTTTGTCATGGGAATAAAACAATAGAATATAATCCTGACCTATGTGCTTCCAGTTTAAAAACTACTAACTATTCTAGACTATTCTATTCTAAATGCAGCTCAGTTACTTATGCCCAGTACTAGGGCACGCCGGTAATGTCCACACACATCAGGTAGGAGGGTTAGGACATTCATCTTAGAAGAGGAAGTCAAAAGTGGAACTTAAGTCTTTAATGAGTGTTGTGTTTCTTCATGATTGCTGGCGTGTCTGTTCCGTGGCAGTAGACTTGCCCCCAAGGCTACCCCTAAACTGCAATGGTTAACTGCTCATTTTGTCTAGGGGGTGAAAATAAAGAAGATATACTTGCCTGTTTCTCAGTCCTGTCTGGCTGCTAGACTGGTCCCTGCACCCTCTTCTCCCCTGCGCTCTGGACCATCCATCTAAGGACCCGTGACATCATATCTATACAGGTCTATTAGACGTGAAGATGCCGAGGGACTTGCCAGAGCAGAAGGCGAGTAAGGTGAATAGTTATTGCTGCAAGACCGAGGATCCGGTGAGTATTTAGTCGTCTTCACCCCCAGAGAAAAAGGAGCAGTGAACCCTTGCAGTACAGGGGTAGGCTTCCTCACTTTAATCTGCCTAGTGTCAATTCAGGGCTAGGGTATTCCAAAACACTTCTGTGACCGCTCAAGCAGAAAGGTGCTAGGGATCACTTTGTTCTATATTTTTTTCCAATCAATGTAAGAGAAATGTATATATGAACCTTCTTATCATTCTTTTGCTTAGTTTTGGAAATACACAGAAATGTCAAAGCCTGCTTGAACTTTTGGATTTGTCACCACAGGACATGTATACGCAGCTCCCAATTGCATTTTTACTTTCCGCTTTCATCTCGGGCATTCCTCTGGGTATATTTGCCTAAGTAACCTAGACATTGCTAAATAAATGATGACTTGATTTCCATATTTAGTCAGCAGGGGATGTGGAAGGCGAGAGTTAAGCAAATTACAGGAAGTTGGGAAGTTTGCTTTATGCTCATAGTTTGAGTAACTCTGCTGGAATGACACCCCCCCACCCCAGAATCTGACGCTATATTGCTTTTTAGATATCGTTTTATAGTTCTGTTTTGTGCATTTTGTATTTCTCGTGCATCAGTTTCATATGAAGTGGTTTATCAGGTGCTAGTTTAGGATAAACTGTATAGTTTGTAGTATTAGAGAGAAAAATACATCTATTTTATGAGTTCTAATACTTGGGCTGGGCAGTCAGAATCTCCCATTTCCTAATTTGCAGAGGAGCAATGAAACCGGCTGCAGTTTTCTTTGTACTGGTTTCTATAATGCATAGGGGGTTTTAAAAACACGTTTTACTAAAAGTTTTAGAATATGACAAGTCTTAAAGATTTATCTGAGTAAACCAGTAAAATGTACAGAGTAAAATTTTCATCCTGCTCCTCATATACAGTACAAGGTTTTAAAGATTGGGGGTACCAGTCTGTAGAGGGCACAGGATGTATGGTTGCTACTGCTGCCATTTTAATGTTGGATTTACCATATTAAAGTGACCCTAAACTCGAGTTAAATCTTAAAAATGCAATCAAGTACCCTAACTATTAACATAAATGTATCTTATTTGTGTATCACTCGGCTGTAGATCCTCAAATCATCTCTGACTTGGTGCTGACACTGTCCTTCCTTCTGGAGGGTGGCTACTTTTGTTCCCCATGGTCCTTGGGTGTGTTGTAAAGTAGTCACCGCTCCAAGCTTGCTCCTGGGATGGACTACAATCTCTATACAAATTAGTAAACTGTAGTCCATCACAGGAGTGAGCAGGTAATATTTAACTGCTGGGTTTAGTGCCACTTTAATCTGAAGAAGGCCCAGGATGTATGGTCGGTTCTGCTGGCATTTTATAAAGAGTCGCCCATACAAAGAACATGTGGTTCAGGGTATTGTAAGGTGAGAGTAATAGCTTTTTGAATGACCTCCAGAGTTCCTTCATGATGGAGGGTTTTAGATTCTCACAAGTACAAATGTGGTAGAATTTCATCATGACATACAGAAAGGAATTGTAAATCTAAATCTAGGGAATATCTTAATTTGGATACAATCCCATTGTAGCTGTCAGTGTACTAGAAAAGCTACGCTCCTGGAATGGGATGTGTGGGAGGAATGATAACACCATTGTATCCAGGGTTTCTAGAGATATGCGGCAGTATTGTCGGCAGTAAAATGCGTCTCCTGTAGACATATCAGATGAGGTTGGTGTTGAGAGAAGAGAAGAATGCTGTACTCTTCTCGGGAGTATCCAATCCCTGTACGTTTCAATATACAATTTTGACATGAAAATATGTCATCATAAACCTTTTAAAGTGATTTTGTGTAGGATGGGTTTGTTCTCTCCCACACAGAGATAAATATACCCTCAAGAAAATATAGCAAGGAGCTGTGGAGCAAAAGTGTATAAAAGTAGGTCTTGAATAACAAACGCAAGCAGTAAACAAAAACAAACTTCATAACAACCAAAACCCAAGGGATTCACCTAGAACCGTGAACAAGGCATTATCCGTCCCCCCAATACCTTTTTGTTACATAGGTACTAGCATATACTGCAGGGCTTGACGCATTTTCTTTAAATCCAGGAGCCAGCTAAAAGTTAGGAGCCAGGTTTTTTTTCACAGGCGCTTTGCATTCACGGGGGCGGGGGAATTTCATTTTCTTTTTTTGGTCATTTTGAATCTATTCAATATTCATTATCAGGGCTTGAAAACTGTTTAGGGTGTCTCACCAGTCAGTCAAAAATGTCACCAGTCAGCATGACCGGCCTATAGCCTTGCAATTTTTATGTTAAAATTTTTTTAGGGACAGATGGAGCAGGAGTTGTGTTCACTTGCATCCTCTCATTCTCGATGTTGACCATGACCCTAATACAAAGGCTATTAAAGTCGAGAACTTACTGCTGGTCGTTTTTGTGCAGGAGTATCACCTCTAACCCAGACCAAACCAAATGCTATGGCATTGCTACAAAAAGGTTATGTACCAGCAACAATGAACGCACACATCAGTGGAACAGGGTAACCCTAGAGAGCCATTTCTCTTCTATTTATTGGTCATTCTCTGCTCCTGGTAGGAAATTGTTTTCAATTTTGGTAGCACATAAAGCTGCTATAAATTTCACATCTAGCACAACCTTAAACAAATTTTTAAATGAAACTTTAACCCTAAAATGTAACATTACACTTAGGGGGTCTAATCTTTAAAGCGGTGAATGAGTCTTTGGCCAAACATTCTCTGGTGGAGAATGGTCCAGGTCCGTGACAAATGACAAAGGTTGAATCTCCGCCAGAGAATGTATGATTAAAGTCACATTCATTGCACATTCATTTTTTTTAAATAGACCCTTTAAACTGTTTAAACTATGAGCAAACTAAAAAAAAAAATTATGCATAGTTGCCTTTACACTGTAACAGTTATCTATGAGAACTCGGTGGGATTCTGAATGTATGCCAGACTCGAACGTTAGTTGTTTGTAGGAGACCAATATCCCTCACTGTCCTGTACTCCCTAAACATCCAGAAAGTCTAGCTTTTTAATTATGACTGATCTGTTCAGCTGCCGGCTGCAGGGGGTCGATTGATGTTGGTCTCCAACTTTGTAAAGTTTGTAAAGGGCTCCCCTCCCAATCTCTAATATGGTGTTTGCTAAAACAAGACACAGTCTGTCACTTAGCAGTGTACACATCGCAGTGACAGGGCCAGGCCTCATTAGACGGTCTGTGCCACTCTTTCATTGTTAATTATTATATGCGGCAGAATTCCCAGCTGGCAAGCTCTCGGCAGACATACAACACAGAGGTCTTTTTTTTTGTTTTACCCTTTTCTGTGTCCTGCTTGTGTCCCCAGCTATTCAGTCCTGGCTGCCCCTCTTAATAATTTATTCTCCAGAATCCATGTTACGGGGAAAGCCGTGTGCTCTGTTCTGTGCAGCATCCTTCAGTAGACTGCTAGGGAGGGCTATTCAGGAAGACGTTAGTTTCTGTATCCATGAATGCGTATTAATAATTCAGTAAAGATTTCCTAAGTGTTGAAATTTAGCTTTGGGGAATGCTGTTTCTATGAAGAACATTCCATAGCAATAGTAATTTAGAAACGTGGCACAATAATGATGATTAAAGCTACAGCCTACAGAAAAAGGCACATTTTGAACTAAACACTTAATTAATTCCTGTTTGGAGTCTACTGAAAAGTGTGGCTCCCTAATTATTTGACCACTATTGAGGTTGTTTTTTTTTTAATGAGTATATGGAGACCTGAAATAAGCAGGTGTATCAGGAGCTGGAATGGTCCCTCATCATGTTTTTTACAGTTTGAGCCCAAACTCTGTTCACCTCCTGATCTTCACTGCCTCTTACGTTCTAGTTTTATAGACTGTGTGTTATGTAATGATACCTCTTTTATTGACGTACTGTATGAGTGGCTAGTATGTTTGTTTCTCAGTTTGTTACATCCTAAAAAAGGATGTTTTCCTGCTCCCCATCCTATAACTTTTTTTATATTTTTTATACTTGTGCTAAAATATATCTCACTCCACTGTTCAATGTTTGAGAACAGAGGTACACCCTCCAAAATTCAAGCCACCTGTGTACTGCATTATTTGCATGCGCACCAAATGGAGACCTTTCTTGATCACGCATTACAGGACACTGACAATTCAAAGACAACTGGGTAATATGCGCAGGTATCAGGTGAATGCACACTGGCCAGAGTTGTGAGGACCATATAACCCCTCCAACTCAAGGACATTCATACGTTTTTTTTTTGTTTTTTTTTTTAAGTGGTGGGGGGAGGGTTGTCTTCCCCTTTTAAAGGCGTACTCTACAAGATCCGTCAGTGCCTCTTGGGCTTTTCAGTATCAGGCATCTGTTATTTGTAAGGCCGCCACCTGGTCTTCTGTTCATACGTTCAGAGTTCTACCAGGAGGATGTTCAGGCTTCTGTTGATGTTGGCTTTGGCTGAAAGGTTCTACATGCTGCCATCTGAGTTGGGGTTTCTCCTTGCCTGTTATGTGGGCCTGTTGGCAGTGTTGTTCACCCCCAATGCTTTTTGACATCTCAGTCATCTCTAAATTGCCCGTGTCCAGCACTGTATGGCCAAGCAAATAAGATTTTTGACTTACCAGTAAAAGCCATTTTTTGGAGTATAGCAGAGGACCATGCCCTTAATGTCTTCTATTGCTTGCCAAAAAGTTGAGGATTTCTGGGAGTTGGAGGGTTATCGGAGGGTCCTCGCAGCTCGGGCAGTGTTGAGTCACCTGATGATACCTGCATATTACTTGTCCCTGAATTGCCTGTGTCATATACTCAAGAAATGGATTTAACTGGTAAGTCCAATCCTATTTTGGATCCCCTTGATTTGCTGGTTGAGCTTCTTCATCATCCTTTTTTGCATCCGATTGCACCAGATAGAGACCTTTGCATCCCCTTAATTTGCAGGTAAACACCTTCATCCTTTTTGTGTCCGTAGATAGGTCTGTCGTGGCTATTCCGGACGTGCGGCTTTATAAAAGCTTGCTGTACACACTGCTCTTGTACAAGCTGAATTCCCATGTACAGGTGAAACTCGAATAATTAGAATATCGTGCAAAAGTAATTGCAGTAAGTGCTGCAAAAGGGGCTCAAACCAAGTACTGAGTACATATGCATGCTTGTACTTTTCAGAGGTCCGATATTGTTCTATTTACAATCCTTGTTTTATTGATAACATGTAATCTACTTTTTTGAGGTTGTGGATTTGGGGTTCTTGGGGTTTTCATGAGCTGTAAGCCATAATCATCACAATTATGACAAATCACGGCTTGAATTATCTTGCTTTGCATGTAATGAGTCTATCTCATATATTAGTTTCACCTTTTTAAGTTGCATTAGTGAAATAAATGAACTTTGCACGATATTCTAATTATTCTAGTTTCACCTGTATATAGGGTCCCAGCAATCCTTAAAGATCCAATAGAGAGGCTTAGACCTACCTTACTTTGCACAAAGCAGGGAGATCTGATTTTATGTAAGTACAACTTGAAATAGTGAGAAAGACATAGGAGAGTCATCAGGAGATCATTATACATTGTCTAATTTACTTTCTTGTGTAAGCTGACCTAAATGTGACAAGTGATGCCACTAATCCTCGCAGGAAAAGTAGAGCAGGTATCCTGTGTCAATTGATCATTAACTTTCCACTGGAAGCTGTAACATCTTCCTGCTGAATAGACAACAGGTACAGTGTAATTGTAGTCTAGAAAGAAGCGTAGTGGATGGCATACTGCGAGCAGGGAGAAAAAAGGCTTGCTTCATTCTCCAAAGGGTTATCCTACAACCCTGCACAATATGGAACTTTCTGTCCACTTGGTTTCTCTTGGTTTTGACTTTGACGTTTGCACACTTTCACCTTATTCACCAAGTTAAGTGAACAGCTTGTACACCTTTTAGTAAATCAACCCCAGAATGTTGAGGAAACCGCATGGTAAAGAATCTAGGGAAAATGAATGAAGGATCCATTCTTAAAGCCACCCTCCAGGCAAAATGATCAAATACATGCCACACTGGTTGTGTAAATGATCATTAAAAAAAGCTGGGTGTTGTGTGGAGAGCAGCTACAAAGTATAACAATCTTACCTTACAGCATGCTGTCTCCTGCACACAATGCCACGCTTCCAGGAACTGAGGAAAGTGAGAGATGCGACTCAAGCAGTGCAGCGCTCCAGTCACATGACCTGCCCTTCCTCACTATTGCCCATTCACAAGGGGTTATGTGTTTTTTTTTTAAAGCTGACTTGTTGGACCGTTCCTGTTGAGGATCTGTGCCTCAAGACCCTAAGGAATGATTTGAGGGAAACCTTTTGTAAAAAAATGCAAAGAAGTTAGAGCTGTTGATGATGACAACCGCGGTCATCCAGATATTCTGCTTCTGTTTTAAATTAAGCAAAGAATTTAGGTTCCTGTGGGCGACAACTCTGCTTATACCAAATGTTTCATAAATTTGCTCCATTGTGCATTGACTCTTTTATCCTCTCTTCAAACACAGGACCATAGTCGTTTTGTAAACTGCGTGCGGTTTTCACCTAATGGGAACACATTTGCAACTGCAAGTGCGGATGGTCAGGTATGTTGGACACCAAGTCTTTATTCCCAAACGTTATACACTGCTGACTGCTGCTGTCCTATACAACGGGTATGCAGAGGAGCCAGTTCACCATTGAAGTGTGTATACAAAATCAACTCGAGTTAATATAATTTACTGTACAACAAATCTCATGCCATATATAACGAAATCTAAATCCCGTTGTAGTCGGGTAACCAGATGTTGGTACACAAGGGCATAGTGCCCACTCTGCCCACAGTCTTTTTAAAAAAAAAAATGTTTTATTTGCTGGCATATAAGGCGACTGGGTGTGTAAGACGACCCCCTAATTTTCCACTTAAAACATAGGTTTTCGGCTATACTCATCATATAAGACTACCCCACTTCCGAGGCAACACCATTTAAAAAAATCATGGATGTATGTACGGTAGCTTCAGCTACATACAGTATACCGCGCTGAGCCAATCATGGCGAGCATTGTATTAAGGAATACAAAGCTTGCTTGAATTGGCAAAGGTTGTGTACATCGCTCGCCGTGATTGGCTCAGCTACTGTATGTAGCCGAAACTACCGTACATACAGTATTACCGCACATCCAGCGGGCTGACAGATTAGGGATGTTCGTTTTTGGGCCAGCTTGGCCTAAATGAACTAAAGGTATACATTATATACCCCGCGTATAAGACAACCCCCGATTTTCGGGGAATGTTTTTAAGTATAAAAAGTAGTCTCATACGCCAGCAAATACAGTAATTTTTTTTCAGTGGATTGCTTATATAATCTATTCCTGCTGATATTTCGGTAATAATGGGGTTTTTGCTATTAACCAGAAAATGCTTCTGATGTTCGTGAAACACATGACTTACCTTATTCCAACTGAGTTAAACTATCTTTTGATGTACCTGTACAGGTTAATTGAACAGACTATCCCCTCTGCTGCATATAATTACTTTCCCTGTGCTCCCTTGCCTGTTGGAATCCCTTGAAATATTCGGTATTGGGAGGTATCGGGGAGCATGGGATCCTACCTTCTACATCGTAGCTTCCTGTGTCTGTCGTGCATGCTCTGGCCCGTGTGTGTTGTATTTTTTCACTTTCTCTTTAGTGGCCAAATAGTTTTTTCACTTTCTCTTTAGTGGCCAAATAGAGTAGCCGGTTAGCAAAGAGAAAGGGATTATAAAGGAAGGGGGGACACAGGACAGGTTCACTTTAAACTTAGTAGGCTGTACGATCAGGTTTTCATGTTTGTGGACAATTTTAGTGAATTAATCCATGTCATATCTTTTAGCTGGAATTGTAACCATTTAACGTATTCCTTCACAGATCTTTTTATACGATGGCAAAACTGGTGAGAAAGTGGGCCAGCTTGGAGCAGGAAAAGCCCATGATGGAGGAGTTTATGCAGTAAGTGCTGATCTCTTTTTACATAACTTTTTCTTCTCTCCCTCAAAGGTTGTTTCTGGGTTTGTTGTATGAATACACAACATTTACTTTATGACTTCATTATTACAAGTTGTTCTATATCCACATCAATTGATGCAGTGCTTTACTTACTATAAGTTTACATCAGTCCCTGCTGTCAAGGAGCTTACAATCTCGGATCACTATTTCATATATTTACATAATAGAGCCAGTTTAGACATGAGCCAGTTGTCCCTACCAGCATGTATTTTTAAAGAAACCCACATAAGCACAGGGAGAACATACAAACTCAATGCATAGTGTTCTGGCTGAACCTGTATTTGAACCAGGGACCCCATTGCTTCAAGGTAGAAGTGCTGCCTCATAATTATGTTTCAGCAAAACTTGACAGATCATAGAGAGATACAATCACATTGTACCATGCATGGGCACCTTTTAATGGTAGAAATGAAGAATTCTTCAACCATGGCAGGGGATGGATTGCTGAACAGGTGGGAGCCCTCCTAAAACCTAATATGCAAACAGCAGCCATTTTCATATGGGGGTTTACAGAAGCCTATGCAAATAGTGACCAAAGCACCTGTTTATTTGCAAGGCAATGGAAATAAGACCGCACTAAAGCTTGCAATTTTGAAACCCAAGCCAGTAATGGTAGACACATTTCTCATCACAGGTTTCCATTAAAGTGTATGTAAACCCCATCAATTACCTTTTTGGGTTTATATATCTTCCCTTCTTCCTATCCACAAAGGGGCGTGTGAGGGTAATCCCTGGTCATCAGGGTCACCAGAACAAGTGTCCTCATTGGAAGATTTCCCATCTTTTTCCTGTTCTGATGACAACCCAAAATGTTTACTTTTTTCTTTTACTTTCCGTGATAAGTCATCAGGACAAATAGGGCAAATCTTCATAATGTGGGACACAGTCAATAATGCAAACCTGATGAGGGTTCTAATTCCTTTCCACTCTATCCAAAACTGAAGTTGCACTATACAGTTACATTTTTAAAAAAAATGTTTAAGATTTTATTCAACAACTGTAAAAAAATACCTATTGATCCTGCCAGAAATCTCAGCTGATGACATCTGTGCTTTCTGCCTCTCCTGACTGTTAGTCAGCATTATTCCCAGCTATCTATGTTATAAAGGAGAGGGTGAGGTGTCCCTACGACGCTGCCCCTCCGTAGATATATTGTGACGAGTGAGCGTTGTCATCCTAGGACAGGAAGAGTGTTACTGGCACTATAAACCTGTGAAAATAAAGAAAAAAAACCGTGTCTCCTCATGGGGTGCAATTGAAATGGATGGCAAAGTACTGCAACACAAATTAACTTTGCATTGACGTGTGTAGATGTGTGCATGTGGCCCTAGAGTACACTAACTGTTTATATCGCAAGTCCAGTCTGGATGAAGGGTCACAATAAACTTTGTCAGGTTATGTGCACTAGCTCTTTTTTCATCAGCTGCCATAGACCTGTAAATTGCAGGTTACAAATTGACATCCCGAGGCTGAGGGTAAGTATTTAAAGGAGTACACAATTTGGGTTTTTATTGTAAGGCTACATTCACACTAGGCGCGATTGTGCGATTTGGGATTCCTACAGCAGGAATCCCACATGTCAAGTTTAGATGCAGCCGCTGTCACCTGTTCAACTCAATGACTGGATGATCGTGGCTGCATCTGTAAGCAGAAGTCTACACGCATTTACTGTGTGTACGGGGATAGTGATCTATTCATAACCGCATGTAATTGTATCGCACACATTTAAAAAAAATGTGTACTGCTGCTTACAGATGCGACGGCTGTCACCTGGTCATTAACTTGAATGGGTGACAGTGTCTGCATCTAAATGGGCGATTTGGGATTTCTGCTACTCAAATCTGTAGGTTCCTGCCACAGGGATCCCAAAACGCAAAGTGAGAATGAGGCATAACCTTTACCTGAATTTTGTCTCATGTCTCACATTTTTACGCAGTTGCACTTTATTTTCATGGTGTGTGTGTCTTGGAGATTTATAGAGCTCCCTCTGGTGGTTATCTGTAGATCAGGGAATGCGATCAGCATACCTGACGAGATCTGCATCTCGTAAAACATCTTTTTGCATTTTGGTGTTTTTTTTTTTGTACTCCTTAATATGATTTAGTAATGCTGACTCGTACCCCGATTGTCGATGTGCAGTACAGTTCCTAATGACTGATTCACTTGGAAGTTTAAGCGTGCTTAAACCCAAAACCGAAAATGTACTACATTGCAGCCTACAAGTCTTTTGATGCGGTGAATGTTTTGTTTTTTAGTCTAAGAACATTTTTAACAAGTACAGAAATACGTGTTGGTCTTGCCAGAAATGCACCGTCCTTGTCACTTCCTGTGAGCTTAAAAGAGGACAAACATTAATTTTTTTTCTCATGTAAATGACTAATCCCATCAATTCGTAGTGGGGAATGAAGAAAGGCAGACATGTTTGAAATCCAGCCTGTATGACAACCATGGTGCCTCCATAGATACATTGGGAAAAAACTGTAGACACGAAGGAACAAAAGGTGTGTTATTGGCTTGATCGCCAAGATTAAATAAAGGTGGTAAAAAGAAAACCAATGCAGCCACCACATCTAAGGATAACGCAGTATATTGAAAAAAAATGTCTTAAGGTTTAGATATGCTTTTATTTCCTTTCACATTGACATCCCTGTACATTTACTTTACTGATCTCCTTCAGTTCAACAAGTTGTGTGTCTGGCTGTACAGCGAGCTGTAACAAAGGTGTTTTTCTCCTCTACCACAGATTAGCTGGAATGCTGACGGCACTCAACTTCTGTCTGCGTCTGGGGACAAAACTGCAAAAATCTGGGATGTTGCGGCTAACTCAGCAGTCACCACATTCTCTCTCGGCACAGATACGCTGGATCAGCAGCTGGGATGCTTGTGGCAGGGGAATTACTTGCTGAGTGTTTCTTTGTCTGGCTATATCAATTATCTGGACAAAAATAATCCAAGCAGACCTTTACGTGTGGTCAAGGTATACTACAAAAAGCTTTCTTTTTTTAAATTGTTTTTATTTTTTACATATTTTTGCATATTGAAATGCTTTTGCATCTATGCTTATTTCTCTTGTTTTGTTTTGAAATGTGTAATATAGACATTAAGGCCTCATTCACACTGCCGTACTTTACGCTGTGTATCGATGTGCGCAGCGTATTTTCCTACATGCAGCATATGCAAATGGCACCATACACATAGCTGCGTATGGAGCCTTATATTTGCGCTGCGTAAAGATGCGCAAAAAAATGGACCTGAGATGCGTCCGGGCTCTGTATTTCTGCGTATTTTACGCACATATGTGCGTGTACAGTACATTAACATTTCTATTAAGAATGATGCATTCTGAGATTGCATTCAGTGCACGCGTATATACGCAATATACAATTTTACTGTTGTGTTGTGTGTGCATGAAGAATCCATTGTGTGACAACTTAAAGAGGAACTCCAGGAATTATAAAAATGAACCCTTGCATTGGGCTACCCCTGCATTGCAAGGATAGACTGCTTCTTTTGGTCTAGGAGCTGGATTAAAGAAGATATACTTACCTGAACCTCAATCCCACCTGGGTGCCAGATCGGTCCCCACAGCCTCTTCTCCCCTGTGCTCTGGTGGTCTAAGCCCCGCTGATGTCAACACATCTAATGCAGGTCTATTCACCTGCAGTAGATGGGAGGACACTGTGGGACATTTCACAGCCAGAACAGTTGGGGAGAGAGGTGAGTGCTGACTGCCGCAGGACTGAGAATCGGGTATCCATCTCCTGTATTCCGGCCCCTAGACAAAAACGAGCAGTTAACTCTTGCAGTGCGGGGGAAGCCCCACTGCAAGAGTTAATTTTCTTAGTAGCCGGAGTTCCTCTATTTTTTAAGTTGAAGGACAGAGGTTCAGCCTTCCACAAACATCTAACATTTTGGGCCCCCAGGAAAGCAAAAACCATTATCTTTTTATTTTACTATATTCCTTAAATAGTTTTTACAATTGCTATTTTCTGTAGTAGAAGATGGATCATAAATTACTCATACAATGAACACTCCTTCCCATACTTCTAGTATATAGGAAAATAGGCTTCTGTTCGCGACCACGTTCGTAGGGGTATGAATGGACTAAACTTATTTACATTGAACCTTGTGGGGAAATTTTGATTCGGTTAACGACCAGAATCGTGAAACAAATTAAGTTCATGAACCGAGGTACCACTGTATAATTATTTATATTACATCAACTCTACATTTCTCTAACCGTTCATTAAAGTCTATGTCCGCATCTCTGCAATGCATGCACACTTTCCCATTTTTGTTCACTTTTAAAATACTTGCAGATCAACAGGTATTGTTCTGTGCAGAAGTGCAGTGTGCTCCTAACTTCCTGTTTGAGCTGACAACACAGAAAGCTGTATGAAAATTTGCATTCTGTGCAGTTGGTATAACCAAATTATGCATTTTGTTTTTGAGGGTTTTTGTTTTCTTTTTGTTAAGGCTATGCTTATTTTTTGCAGGGGCACAGCAAGTCTATCCAGTGCATGACTGTCCACAACCTTGATGGTCGAGCCACAATTTATTCTGGCAGCCATGATGGACATATCAATATCCTTTTCTGTGTATGTTGTTACTTTGTGCTGTTTAGCTTGTACTTGCACATCTCCAATGCTTCTGCTGTTTTTTTACATGGAAGGGGTTAATGCTGTGAGGCTCAATGCTGACATTATTCACTGAGTGAAGTGCCGCATGGACACATCCTGTGCTCTTTTCCACTATTCAGCACCGAGGAAGCATCTCCTGCTTGAAAAGAGTCACATGAAACATCACTCCTCAATCCATCCCTGCTGCCCCATCCCTGCTGCCCAACTACTGTGACTTTAATCACCTCTGGCCATCTGACGGTCACCGACCCTTACCTGCTACCAGCTGTCAGGGTTTCCGGAGTACAAGAGCCCTTGCCTCTTACCCTGAACCTATATATAGGCTCTATGTGTGTGATTAGTCTAAATCCCTTAAAAAAAGATCTGATGGCTGCCGAGCTTGAGCCCTCATTCATGCGTGGAGTAGATGGCTGTAGCATTCTACAGCAGTCTGAAAAAAGAGGTGCTGCTGTCTATAGGTACCTTTTCAGATGAACGACCAGGCTGAGAATCTGACACTGGTTTTCCACATTACATCCAGAATGGATTTTCAGTTTACATTGACATTCAATGCTGAGAGTATAGCAATCGGGAATTAAGTTCGGTGCAGTGTTGCCTTCTGTAATGATGAAATCATATGAACGCTAACCACCACCCTTTTTGATTGCCTATCCATGATAGTTGAATTTATAGTGGACTTTATAGAGAATAAAATCCACCACACTTGCCAGTTCATTTTTATTTGGTTGTGCTTCCCTTAATCATTTTGTGCACATTATTTCGATGCTGCGTCAGGCGAGAATGACACCTTCTCTGGAAAGGGCCACACAAACCAGGTGTCCAGCATGGCCGTGAACAGCTCCAACCAACTTGTCACTTGCAGCATGGACGACACTGTGCGTTACACTGACATCATCAAAAAGGCCTACAGGTGAGCATTGATGATTGCTCCGCTTGAATATGGTGCATGCCTATTCTGAAATTTATTTGTAAGTGTGTTTTACTAGATAAATTCCAGAAGCCCAATTGGGCTAGCACCTGCGTTAACCAAGTCCATCTCACTTATGACAACATAAGCACATGCCTCTTAACTCAACTATCTTATGAAGCAGTCTGTTAGTGCAGTGTCATCCATTTCTGGAGGCTGCCACTATCTGGTTCCTTTTTAAGTGATTCTTTTTTCTGGGAAGTAAAGTCACTGTGTAGGTTTTAGCATAGGGGTACGCAAAAAAAAAAAAAAACTATGTACGATGAGTGCTTCTCACTCGTTATCTCCTTCTATGACAATTTACATGGCCTGGTCCTCAACTAGTGATCTCAATCAATACTTGGAATGGGTGCCATCATTTGTTTTTACCAAAAGGAAAAGTGCAGTGAATTGTAGCAACTACTTTAGCTGGCCATACACTATGTGAATTCTGGTCGGTTCTTCACAAACCGGCTGAAATTCGCACAGTGGGTGCCGCTGTTGGTGTCCTTCGGGCCATAATCCCTCAATAAACCAATAGAAGGTTCTGGTCGCAAAATCCTCGAACGCTGCTTAGCAGCCAATCAGCCACTGTACGGCGGCTGCTGTCAGAATACAGAGGAAACAGCGGGGGATTCTTCCATCAGCGCTTGTAAGTGTTGATGGCAGAATCTGTACTATTTTTTTTTTTTTTTCGTTCAGCCTGCGGGTCTGTATGGCCAGCTTTTAGAATTCATCTTTCAGTGAGCAAATTCCAGTTACCTAAAATAATGCATCTTTGGGATACAGCACTTTGCATTTGTTTATTGAATGAGACAGGATGTGGCCACTTCCTCCATGGGCTCTGTAAAATCACAATGGAGGGTATCCTTAGCACTGTATTAGCTTAACCTGTTTTAGAAAAGGAACAATCTGCCAATGACTATTCAATGATCTTTGGGTAAGAGGTGTGCACGATACATGCCCCATCTGTGGGGCTGATTCATAAATGCTGGAGGAAAGAATTGAAAACAAAAGGTTTTGCCTTCCAATTTGGTAAAAAAATAAATTCAGATTGGTTGCTGCCAGTTTTCTCTAAAGTCATATATTTTTTTTTCTCTAGTTTCTCTCAATCTATCAAAATTTTGTACGTTGTATATCTAATGTTTTAACTTTTCTGTCCTTTTAGTCCTCAGGATGCCGTAAAGTTGGATGTCCAACCAAAGGACGTTGCGGTGGGATCTAATGGATACGCTGTATTAGTCAGCAGTAGCCAGGTACATAGTGGTCAGTTATGTGTGTTGCTCTGTGCACTGCACAGAGCAACAATGCACTGTAAGTGGAGAGTGGTTTTACCAGAGTACACAATACTACACACTAGGCTCAATACGTTTTTATAATTGTTTGCTATAACAACCATTTTCGACAATACAAATTTGAAAATAACGGTGATATGGCTGAAAAGTTTTGTTATGGGAAACCGCACGTTCGTTGGGGAACCAATCGTTCTAGATATACATTAGAATTTCTATTAGCACCGACAGGACAAGTATCCCAGATTTCTGGATTTCATCAGGTGACTGCAGAATCCTTTCTTGTATGGGCCTTTTTATAAAAAACAAAAACCCAACAAACATATAGTGCCACCACTGGGACATGATCCTGAAAGGATTTAGTCACGTGTTTATGGTTTACAGTTGGTTTAATTTGCATTCACGCTTAAGATGATTACAATGTTCTGTCAGTTGATTTATAGTTAACCATATTGCTAAAGTCAACATCCTAAGGGCACTTGCACATGACTGCCTGTGGATGTACAACAAATATTCTGGTGTATTTCTGCTGCCAGGGAGCCACAGGTGCTACATGTAGCCTCCCATAGAGGTTAATGGCTGTATATGGGTATATGCTGGACTTTTATAACCCCGGGTGCTTATGGGTACACAACCACTAACACAGACTGTAATGACTAATGTGAATGTGTTGTGCCATGTTTCTTCACTAGTAAGGTATCTTGGGGTTCATTAGGGATTAGGATGGGAAAAAACGGACAGCTATGTCATGATCTAAAGCTGGCCATATGCAAGTTTGTTTTCCTCATCAGACTAGCTCACTGGCTACAATCACTGTTTGGCCGAGAATTGTTGCATCGGCTGTATTGAAAAAAATTGCTTTTGTCAAAGGGACGTGTTGACGCGGGCCCCACACACCTCGAACTAACGCAGCCAAAATTCAAACTGTGTATGGCCAGCTTAGTGTAGGATTGGAGAATGTTATGACATTTTGGGATGTTGCAGGGCTGAATTTCAGGTAATACCAGTCATCACATCTGGTATACTTGGCACAGATTGTGGTGTCTGTTGGCCTTCCTTGTGCCCATGAAGAGCTGTCCTGTGGGGTTAAGTCTTTTCCCCATAGTTCCATAGTTCTCAGGGTAACGGGAGGACACAAACTAGCGTCCTCCCGTCACCCTAGGCTCAGTATACTGCGAGCTGTAGTTTGCGGTATACTGAGACGCTGAAGCGGATCCCGACAATTGTGCCGGGATCCACCCAGCTGCGTGACTGACAGCTGGCTCTGCCTATCTAGAGGCAGAGCCAGCTGTACCCGCCGCCTCCCCCGTCCGTTCCGCCAGTCAGCGCTGGCGGATCGGAGCGGGGAGGGGGGATCCAGCCACTCCCCTGAGAGCCGTGACAGGATCGAGAGGTGAGCTAACGCCGGTATGTGTTCACTCACCTCCCGATCTACTGAGCCGACCTGTGACAGTCTCATTGTCACAGGTCGGCTAGAACTATGAGGTGAGGGAAAAGCACTCCCCTCATAGTTCTCCAAGTCCTTGGTCTTCATTTCACTACTTTGAACCAACTCAACAAGGGAGCAAAAAAGACATCTTGTGTCTTTTGTTGCTCCCGTTTTTGTGTGTCCCTTTGAAAGAGTCGGGCCCACACATAAGTTTGTCCAAGCAAAACAGATTGGCTGTCACACATCTACTTTGCATGGACTTATTACTTATGGAAATGTGCACAGAAATCAATAAAACTCACTTTGTGTCATTGAATTTTATCTGCCTTATTACCGCTGCTGATGGCTTTAGTGGCTTGGCTTTATTGCTAATAACCGATAATAATAATTACAATAATATAGTAAAAAGTCCTTTTATTTTGCTACTAACTGGTTACATTGTTCATATTCAATAGTGCAATGACAACTGTATTCCCTGATATAGGTGGCGACCAGGAGTATTCTCAAATCTGTGTATGAAATAATCCAGATATGGAATCACAAGTAGTCTCATCAAAAATAACCTTCATGGGACTGTTACAATGATAACCCACAATGTACACATACATACACAGGGGGGAATTTACCAAAACTGGAGCAGACAAAATCTGGAGCAAATTTGCACTGCAACCAATCAGCTGCAGCCTGTTCTTCTTTATGGGAGGACGTGGCCGTACGTTAGCCCGAGCCGCACATCCATGCAGGTGTCAGAACTCGGACGCAGACTAGATGGATCCTGTCTGCGTCTGAGCACGGGCACCCGCCCGCGCAGCTCGGGTGAGCATATGACTACGTATGGCCACGTCCTCCCATAGGGAAGAACAGGCTGCTGCGTGCAATCGCATGCAGCACCTGTCCTTCCCGGGAACGGCCCGATATGGCCGTGCACGCCGCATGGATCTGTAGGGCCCCACACTACACTGTGTTTTAATGAGGCCTGTTGTCAAATTAGATCCACCCTAGTATCATGGACAAATTGGTCATGAGGTCTGTGTTGTAGTGTATATGCCACTTTTATACATAGTGTTGCTTGGTTCCTACACATGATGTGGGCCTTTGGTACTTGAACCAATCCCCCATCTCTGTCAGATTTGGGCATCATTGTGGATGGCCAAATCGGTCGCAAATAAGGCCCTTTTGTAGCCAAGCAGAATTATCCGGAAGCATTTTCTGTCTGCGTATAGACGATTGTAATCAGAATTTTATGGGTAGTTTAGCAAAGATTTGAATTACAATTTTAAGAGATCTGCTTTCCATTTACTTCACAGATTGTCCTCCTGAAAGACAAGAAGAAAGTTTTTGTTGTTGACTCTCTGGATTATGAGCCGGAGTCGGTTGCTGTCCACAAAGGCTCTGGAACAGCTGCTGTTGGTGGAGTGGTAAGCTTCCTGTTATTTTAAAGCACACATTGTCTATATTTAGTCTGATATTCCTACATATATTCAGTCATGTTATGCTAACAATTGTCAGATACATATAACTGAGCTTGTGTACAGTTGATGGCAGAGTAAATGAGCTTGCATGCTTAAATATATGTAAACTAGATTTGTACATGCTGGAATTCACTGCCAGACCAGTACTGTATTTGTGAGCGCACTGCAGGGAGAGGGGGACACTGCAAAGAAAGAAGTACCAACTAGCTCATCAACCTATAGGCAGTACAAATTACATTTGCCAGCACTCCTTTTTACAAGCTAGCTGAAAGTTTTGTCTGGCATTACTTGTTTTTAGTGTTAGAGTGGGCAATGGCTGGAACATCTGTTCAGTTTTCATTTGCGGTTTCTGCAGCCATTTCGAATACTTTTTCCTCTGTTCTTGTGTGGGAAAGTGTGATAACCTCTGTCTTCCCTTACTGTATTCTCCTCCTTTTGTGGACACCAGATGGGAAGTGAGGTGACATTTCCAACACAGGGATACCTATATCAATAAATATCTGGTTATAACCCTTTCCAACTTAAAAAGAAGAAAAAAAAGTTTTGACTCGAGTTGGGATATAAGGATTACTTTTAAAATGAAGTTAAATTTAGAGGCTGGTTGCATATTCTGACAGATATCTGTGAAAGCTGCACAACAGTATCCTGGCGGCTTTGCAGCTGTGGCCATGTAACCTTTAAGAGCAGCAAAGCTGGGGTGTATTATGGAGGTAGATTCAGAGAAAAATTTAAAAACCAGGGACTTCTATGCTATCCTTTTTATATTCTTTTATATTGAGGATATCTCTTACAGGAGCATCAGGAGTCTTGCTCTCAAGAACTTGATTGTAGTAAGGGATTCTGTAAATAAATAACATTTTCCTTTACAAATGCAATTTGCGGCAGAATCCATGGAAATGTGGATTGTGTGGATGAGTCCTAATATATTTGAGCATTCTGCGCCAATGTCCTTTTAGATATTTCCTGAACTCTGTGAAGTTTATTTGAAAGAGCACTACCTGGTTACCCATTCAAAAGATCAGAACTGCAGGCTTAATCATAGTGGCATCTGTACCTCTTTTGCCCCACTTTGCAAATACATGTTTTCAAATCATGATGCGTATCAATATAATGAAGCATAATTTAAGGTTATGTTGGTAAGATGTATGGGGTGTCTGTATAGAGCAACGCTTATCAAACCTGTCCTCGGGTCTCATCAGGGCACCAGGTTTCTTTCTCATCCATTGAGGGACATACGAAGTCTTTAACCTTTCGGTTATACGGCCACCTACCGGAGGACAGGGCACTGGCAAACAAAAACAAATGTAGGCTACCTCAGGATAACCCCTCCTATTACCAGCATCAAGGAAGAATCTCCCATGTGCTGTTCCTGCCTAAAAAAAGCCTCATGAAACTTCAATCTTTTCCTGCTGCCCGCCTACAATGACTTTGGTCACCTCTGTTCATCTGACCCTCACCTGCTAACAGCTGTCTGGGTGTTGTTACTATACCATGCTTTACTACCATGCAATTGCAACATCTCTGTGGGCAGTCACACTTTATCATTTGCCCCCCAGTATACATTCTACTAATGGTTCCAGTGCTGCTTGCATTACACTCCTTCTGACATCATGTTATATTCTGATATATCTGTCCTCTGGTCCTGGAGACTGTTCATGCTTGGAGTCCTCCTTGACTTCATTGGGTTTGCCTGGGCCTTCTCCCTCAGATTAGGTTTTTACCACAGTCATGCAAAATGTTACGGCCCAAATTGCCCCATTACCAGGTGACTCAGCCTTGGCATTTTCTGAGCCATTGGCCACAGATACCTTGCCTGATTGTAAGTCGCTCCAGTCCTTGAATTTGAGTTTGCCCATGAGAAGTTGCAATCTACTATGCTATGACTCATATTAAAGGAGACTATTTGAGTTGTTCTTGATGCAATGCGCACCATTTCAAAACTATAGTATCAGCCCGTTTCTACCAATGCTGTTTCCAGTCTTGGGTCATTTTAAACTCCTAATGGTTGTAAAAACATTCCCTTTGCACCCACTTTTCTCTGTGGAGAATGGAACCATCGTGACAAGTAGTTGTATGCCCTCTTATAATCCTTGTATTCACTTTGTGCAGAATTGGACTTTTCCCACTGTGGTTCTGGCAGTGTCTATCTTAACAGGGTGTTAAATATTCAGGTAGAGAATGTACCTGTCTTTAATTAACCACCTTCCATCCATGGCCGTTTGTGAACGGCCGGACGGGAGTCTGCTAGGAGCGGGAGGGCGTCTTAAGATGTCCTGCCCCTCCCCCCCTCTCGTGTGCGGCGCTCAGCGCGCACACGAGGGAAAACTGAGCATGTAAACAGCCAGCGATGGCTGTTTGCATACAAGCGATCGCTTGCAGGAGCTGCGTACCTATGTCCTGCCGTCTCCTCGCCGCCGGTCCCATAATCCGCTGTGGCCGGTGCGGCTGGGACCGACAAGGCGGCACTCTAAGGCCCGGTTCACACCTGGGCGTTTTGTAGTGCGTACAAACGCTCTGCAAAACGCTCAAACACCGAAATCCCATTATTTCCTATGGGCATGGTTCACACCTGGGCGTATTACAGGCCGTATGAACGCGCTACAAAACGTCCTACGCCCAAAGAAGTACAGGAGCTTCTTTGCGGCATTTTTGTTGCGCGTTTTTTTATTGGGATACGTATGTAGCCCTTGGAAACGCGTGTTGTCGCACAGTTTTTTTACCGTGAATCGCGGTAAAACGCGCGACAAACATGCATATTCGATACGCCTAGGTGTGAACCCAGCCTTACAGCAGATCAAATGGAGATCATTACTCGATCTCCCTTTGATCTCTTTTCCTGTCCCCGAATGCAGGAAGTGATGTATATTGCAGAACACCGGAGAGAGCTGATGAAGCAGATCTCTGCTTCATCAGTTTCTCTGGGGGTCCCTAGGTGACATCAGAGGTCTTGGAGACCCCTGATGTCTCCATAAAGAGGACCTGTTTGGTGAACTGGCTATTACATAGGGGATTTTGAAGTCCCCTATGTGATAGCAATAAAGTTAAGTCTAAAAAAAATAATAATTAGAGCATTAAAAAAATAAAGATAAAAAAAAATATTCACAAATAATAATAATAAAAACAAATAATAAAAAAAATAACACAACATTTTTTGTAAAGTCCCCCTCCCCCCACATACACACGCAAACATGTGTCGGGTGCGCCTATGTACGAAAACGACGATTGCGCCCATTATGCAGCACATGTTACATATCGCCGCGAACGTCGCAATGAAAGCCCCGTCTTTTATATTGTACCAAATAATTGGGGTGGTAATAAATGTTTCATAACATTTTATAGGGAAACCTTGTTGTTGTTTTTTCAAATACTTTTTTTGTTTTATAGTAAAAAATAAAAACCCCAGTGGTGATTTAAATACCACCAAAAGAAAGCTCTATCTGTCCCCAAAAAATGGTATGAAATTCATTTCAGTACAGCGTTGCATGACGGAATAAATGTCAGTCAAAGTACCGCAGCGCTGAATACTGCAAAATGGCCTGGCCAGGAAGGGGGTGAAACAGCCCGGTCAGCAAGTGGTTAAGGACCTAACAAATAAGTGTTTAGAAGGCCTTTCTAGAGCTCTGCTCTCACTGGCAGGCACTGCCCTTCATCCCATCCTGGCTTTGATTTTTTTCAAACAATATCCGAATAGTCAAAAGCCTTTAAAAGGGATCTAACCACTACCAAGGTTCATCCCTCACTTAAAGATCGTGTGGAACAGATGACGGTAGCGTTATATTTCAGCTATGATAGTTTGCTAGAAGCATCCCATCTTGTTTCTTGCATATACCTAAAATGCTGGAATGCTGAACCCTTGTGTTTAAAGGAGAACTATGGGGTTAAGGCTTTTCCCCATAGTTCTCAGGGTAACGGGAGGACACAAACTAGCGTCCTCCCGTCACACTAGGCTCAGTATACGGCGAGCTGTAGCTCGCGGTATTCTGAGACGCCGCAGTATACTGCGAGCAGCTGCTCGCGGTTTACTGAGACGCTGAAGCGGATCCCGGCAATTATGCCGGGATCCGCCCAGCTGCGTGACTGACAGCTGGCTCAGCCTATCTAGAGGCAGAGCAAGCTATACCCGCCCCCTCCCCCGTCTGTTCCGCCAGTCAGCGCTGGGGGAATCCAGCCCCTCCCCTGTCACGGTAGAGAGCTGTGACAGGATCGAGAGGTGAGCGAACTCCGGTATGTGTTCGCTCACCTCCTGAGCCGACCTGTGACAGTCTCATTGTCACAGGTCGCCTAGAACTATGAGGTGAGTGAAAAGCACTTACCTCATAGTTCTCCTTTAAGTGTGTGTTGTGCGCTGTTAAATATTTTTTTGTTTCTTCAATTCCACAACCCCCATAGCTTGGCTCACCCCTCCACCAATAAGGTCTGGCGTTTTAAGGTCTGCAAAATCCTCAAACAAGCATTCCCCTGCATCAATGTGCCCCCCACACACACGCTTTCCAGAGTGGTGGGAGGGTGGAGTTTGGTAACCTTTTGTGGATGCTCAAACAGCTTGCATCTCAGCCGTTTGGGTGCGGGAGGTGGTATCAAAGTAGAGTTTCGCTCCCTGCCTCCTCCTCAGTATCCATCTTCAACCTTCCTATGTCACTGCACAGTTTTAGCAGATCCCCCCCCCTTATCATTGCCCTGTGGCAGAACAGGTCAAGGGGTTTCCGTTCCCAAGCCCAAAGGCGGCATTCAACCCATTCTGACTATCAAATCTGTAAATGTCCAAAAAAATCCACATGTAATTACCAATTTTGTCATCCCCCTTCCTTGACCGGGGAGACTTTTATGTGGCTTATGTAGACATCAGAGATGCTTACAACTCCCCATCTTTCTAGCACGTTAGGTATTCTTATGCTTTGCTGTGGGGCCCCAGCACTAACAGTTTGTGGGCCTACCCTTTGGCCTCTCATCTGCACCTCCAGGTATTCATTAAGGTGCTGACCCAAGTACCAGCCCTGCTTCATTCTCTTGGACTCTTTATTGTGGGATACTTAAATGACCTCCTGTCAAGTGAACAGTTGCTGTGGGCTCCATCTGACAACATGATGCTGACCATCCAGACCCAGCAATCATTCTGATAAATCCTGGATCTTCAGAAATCATCCCTGCAACCAACTCCTTGTTTGGAGTATGTGGGTCTAGTCCTGAACACAGCATAGGCCAGAATGCCCTAGGTCTGATAGTGGCCTCTTTTCAAGGCATTTGCGCTTTTTCACTCAAGACCTGTACAATGCAACATTCTGTCATCATGGGACAGTCTGGTTTATCTATTGCCAAGGACCAGGTTGTCTCATGGAATCCATGCCAGCTTCAGGCATAAGGTATGTAAGGCAGCTCTTTACGCTTTGGCCAATCCCCAGTTCTCCGTTTTCTTGTGCCTGTAAACGTTTGCTGTGTTGCCCACCCCTCAGGTGGATTGCTTTTGGCTGTCCAAAAGGTTAAAGATTTCCTGTTTTCCCTCAATGGATGAGAAAGAAAATTGGATTGTTGTACTTTGTACTGTAAAATCCTTTTCCCTAGGTCCGTTGAAGTACACAAGTCCTAACCCTCTGTGTTCATGATCAGGCTCTCAGAACGGCTTTGATACAAAACTAAGGCATGCTGGTAGTAGGAGGGGTTATGTTGGGCTGGCCTAAAGGTTTTTTTTTGTTTTGTTTTTTAGTGTCCAGTCCTTCTGTAGGCAGCAGTAGAACCCGAATGTTTAAGAATTCTGTGACCCTCAATGGGCTACAGAAAAAAAAAAATATGGCGAGTACACACACCCTATTTTTGTGCCTCTCCCCACAAGATCTTGGGGATACCTAGCTACCTTGTTCAATTAACGTGAATACCAAGTTATTTATGTTTGTTTTTAAATATGTTGGAAAAGGACTGAAACCTTTGTTGGGTGTTTACTGCTACCTGGGGTTCGGTTACGGAGATTTCCCCCTCGCACACTGTAGTGACAATTTTTTCACTAGACAGGAAGTGAGGAAAGTTTTCCAACAGCAACACAAACAAATATAAATGCAAAGGGTTTTTGCATTCCTGTACAAGGCTATAGGTATGCAAAACCAGCTAAAAGCAGGTCAGGAGAAGGGCAACTGCAGGTCGCATGCATCTCTCAGTACATTCTGAATGATCTCAGAAGCATTGAAACTGATTCCATCAACACAAGCCCAAAGCCCAGCAACACAGACCCTAAGTGAGAGGAAATCTCTCTAATGGATCGTCTGTTAACAGTATCAACCCAGAGAGGGGTTTAATCCCTTCCCACCCTGTCTTTCTTTAAAATATAAAATAAAGGTTTTTAGTTTTTGATGGACTTACACTTTATTAGGCTGCCTGTGTTTCTGGAAGACATCCTGTCATGTGGTAGAGCAGTTTTTATGTTACTGTAACTTGAGGAATTTTTTGGCCGCTAGTTAGTGACCCCTAAAATAGCTTCCAATATTAAAAGAGACCATTACATCTTATTAGATTGATACTATGATTAAAAGCATTTTGGTTTATAGTCTGGTACTCTGTAAGATGAGTTTGCTAAAATAATGATTGAACCACTAGATGGCATAGTAGGTTAATATTTGTATTCCTTCCTCTGGTAATGTGTAGAAGTAAGCACAATTGTAGTTCTATCTGCGTGCTATCATTCGTCAGTAATTGTAATGATCTTTACAAATTGTGTTGGTCATTTACCTCTTAAGTGGTCGTCGTTATTGCTACATTACTTCTCACAGCAGCTGGTTTCCCTCTCGTCTTAGTAACAGTTTATGCCAGCTGCCAATAATGTGGTCAAACTCTTTGTCCTAAATTTGTGGGTAAGCTTCATTAGCTGGGATCAAAGATGGAAAGATGTATTCCAATATAGGTTTGTTGTTTAATTGACTTCCACCAATCTACTGATTTTATACAGTTACTTCTGTTACTGCTATACTAGTGGTAGGAGTCTTAAGTTGAGGGCTGTTTGAGGGATAGAACTGGGGTGTAGGTTGGATGTATCTGCTCATGCGTGCACCTAAACACCCAGGACAGCTCTAGTCATGAACCTAAAAAGTCATCATTTTCTGATCTCTGTCTGTACCACTTTTTATTTTTTTACCTTTTTTAGGATGGCGACATCCACTTGTATTCCATTCAAGGGAACACTCTGAAGGATGAGGGGAAGTCTCTGTCAGTTAAGGCTGTGGTAACCAGTCTTGCCTATTCCAATGATGGTGCCTTCCTTGCTGCTACTGACGCCAACCGTGTGGTCACTGTTTTCAGCGTTGCTGATGGATATGCAGTAAGTGAATACTGGAATTAGTCTACCTTTTGTCTTGTGTCATAATTGTTTTGCAAATGAATATGGACAATGATGTAACCCTATATATAACTGGTTTGGCATGAAGCTATATGTATCCTTAGAACCGTTCAAGAACCATTCCTTGTGTACATGCTGCAGTCCCAAGACTGTCAGTTCTAGTAGCCTGGGCCCTGCATGCATATTGCCAAATGTTCTTGATGTGGCCAAAAGATGTTTATGTATTGGCACACCTGAGATGCTCATAGATAGGCAGATCAGTCAGTGGATAGTTAAACATCTGCTCGTTCATGTTGTGTTGTCAGCCTTGATGCCAGTCTTTTTGTTTGAGCAAACAATCACGGTCTGTCGAACAATTATACATGTTTATGAAAAGGTATTTTATAGATTTTCTAACCACCATCTCATATCTATGACTAGCTCAGTTATATCCCTTTATCTTTTATATTGTTCTTTAATTTACATCAACTGCAGATTTATATTACATGATTCTAATCCCTTACCAGGTAGTCTAAACAGTAGCAACAAATTATCCACCTCATTTGATCCTTTTAACACATTTTCAGATAACACTGCCAGGTTACTAGAGCATGGCTACATGGAGGAGGCGGGGGTGTTGGCGATATTACTCCCAGATGCATAAAATCACCGTTTCATGTGCTATTATTTTAAACACACACAGGGGATGTAGAGTTTGTTTATAATTTATATTAAAAAAAAAAAAAATAGCCTTACAACCCTTCCTGCCATAAACTATCCTCGAAACTCCCCATCCTAGCTGCTTTCTTCATTTTAAATACAACTGCAGCAGAAATCCCTTTTCACCGCTAGCTGAGCCCTCTTAGATTTTGAGTCAAAGAATCAGTCTTTAAAGTAATGTGAACACACAAACTGAAAACACATTGTAACAGTCAATATTTCCAAACCATACCATTAAAGTGATACTAAACTCAATTTAAATCTTAAAAATGTATTCAAGTACCTTAACTATTACCAAAAATGTATCTTATTTGTGTATCACTCGGCTGTAGATCCTCAAATCATCTCTGATCGGTGGGATGTGAACTCACAACCTCTGTTCTCCTTCCTCCCGCCCCCATGGGGAACGGGTGGTGGCGATGTGTGATGTCACTTAGGGCTGGAGGTGATACGGAATGTCTTCTGTGATTATGTGGAAAGTTCGATAATCAGGATTTTCAGAGTACTGAGCTGTAGACTACAATTTCCTGCATTCCCTTTTCAGTGGAAGAAAGTTATTTTATGTCCTATAGTACCCTTACTGACCTATGTTTCCCATAGTAGGTGAGTGGGCAGTGTGTAAGGACACACACAGGGGGGAACTACATGCCCTGCCTGTGCTCTGCAGTTTTAACAGGGAAGGCTGGGGTCTTGGCACCTAAACTGACTGCATTATAATGCTAACCTTTAAGTCCCCTTTTATTGTACAAGCAAACAAGTATTCCGAAGAAGAACCTGTAACCAACAAACATTGTTTTGCCTCTATTAACAGGAGAAGGACAAGTTCTATGGACACCATGCCAAAGTAGTGTGTGTTGCTTGGTCACCGGACAATGAACATTTTGCCACTGGAGGAATGGATATGATGGTCTTTGTTTGGACTCTGAGTGATGCAGATAAACGTATTAAGATGCCAGGTATGTGTCATGTCTCCATTCTGAATTTAATTTAGGTTGTAAGCCCTCGCGGGCAGGGCCCTCCTTACCATCTTGTCTTGAATTGTATTGTAATTGTAATGTCTTCTATTGTAAAGCGCTGTGCAAACTGTTGGCGCTATATAAATCCTGTATAATAATAACAACAATAATGGTGCTGTGCTGAGAAATTGTCTGGTTGCTCAAAGGTTCACTAGAGGTCCATTGTTAGTTTTTTTCAGTTTATTTCTCGATTTCCAATTGGATTTGCGCCTACGAATTGACCATGTGTTATTTTATTAAATAAGCGTGTCACCATACATTAACCATATTGGCGATTTCTGCTGATTTTTATCAGTGTTTTTTAAATTAAAAAAAATATCAGGCTTACGGAGGTTGTGACTTGCTGTATACATCGTTTTGCAAGTAGAGAATTGGGAGTATACAGTTGTTGTGGAAGATCATAAGGGACCTGGATATACCTGTCATTTAACCACCTCAATTCCGGCCTGTAATACCTGTCTCTATTAACAGGCCATTTTTCACTTTCAGTGTCGTGATAGTTTGACAATTACTCCTCATCATACAACACTGTGCCCAAATGAACTTTATACCATTTAAAAAAAAAAATGTAAACAGCTTTCCTTTAGTGGTATTTAATATTCACGGGGTTTTATTTCTTTATTTTTTACTATTTAAAGACTTACTATTTTTCTCACCATTTTCCGGACCAGAACTGGAATGCAGTGCATTGTGTTTTGCTGTATTTTTACCGTGATTTCGCTGCGTTCTGGAGCTTTTTGAAATTTTTTTAAATGGGTTTTCAGGTTCGGTCCAGTGCGTTTGCATGCATTTGTATATATTTTGATGCAAGTCCATGTGTTTCCAGACCAGACAAAATTAGACCTGCAGTATTCTTTGGTCTGCTCTGGTGTGAACAGAGGCCAGAAATAGTATAAGGATACATTAATATGCGTTTTGGGTCCAGAAACAATCTGGTCTCGAGATGATCTGGATGTGGTGTGAATGGGCCCTTAAAAAAAAAAGTCTGGAAATGCCGGACTGTCAACCAACCTCCTACATAACCACTATTTTTGTAGTCGCCCCCTATTATTTTTTTGCACTTATTTATTTTTGGGAAATTAACAAACATGCTGGTATTGAGGTGGATAAGGTGCGCTTAGCCCTTAAATATCACCCACTAAAGCCAAGTTCAACAACTGGCCAACCAAGTTTGCAGCAGTGTTGGGTTAGAATTTAGATGTTTAACTTAACCACAGATTTAATTGAAGCAACACCAAATATGAAATAAAAAGTTCAGGTTTTGTTTAAAAAACAACAATATACAGGTGAAACTCGAATAATTAGAATATCGTGCAAAAGTCATTGCAGTAAGTGCTGCAAAAGGGGCCCAAACCAAGTACTGAGTACATATGCATGCTTGTACTTTTCAGAGGTCCGATATTGTTCTATGTACTTGTTTTATTGATTGCATGTAGTAATCTACTTTTTTGAGGTTGTGGATTTGGGGTTCTTGGGGTTTTCATGAGCTGTAAGCCATAATCATCACAATTATGACAAATCACGGCTTGAATTATCTTGCTTTGCATGTAATGAGTCTATCTCATATATTAGTTTCACCTTTTAAGTTGCATTAGTGAAATAAATGAACTTTGCACGATATTCTAATCAAGTTTCACCTGTATAGTGGGAAAACTTTAACAAGATAATCATAGACGCCCATTGACAAACTGCTCTTCTAAATGCTAGTTGCCTGGCTGTCGGGTTGATCCTCTTGTTTCTTCAGTTTGATTCAGTGACAGCGAACAAGTGTGCAATTCAAACAAAATGGTAATAAGTCTTCATCTGCATACTTGCTCTGAGTTAGTGACCTAAAATATTAAAGCTCAACTCCATGCAGGTATAAAAGGTACAAAATATTGCAGCTCTGTAATCCTGAATACATTAGAAAATTTATTTTATTTTTTATGCAAGCAGTGTAAGTACCTAAATATGATGGGGTATCAACCTTTTGCACTTTCTGTCCAGCCCAGCCAAAAAGAGGGAGGGGGAAGCAGCACAAGGAGGCGGTCAGGTGTGATTCAATGTAAGGAAGCATGCTGATAGGAGAGACCTAGAGTGAGAGAGAGATGAGCTGATCAGTGTGCCTTTTTTTTTTCCACTGTCCATTGGCAGGATGAGGAAACTTCTACAGAACAAGTTCAGGTACCCTTCTCTGCTAGACAGCGCTGTGCTGTTGGGCAGAGCTGTGTAAATCTCACTATGTTGGCAGGTAAAATATATCTTGTATATGTATCTAATCTGTGTATATAGCTGTATTCTGTGATGTAAGGTCTAAAGCCAGTGTGGCAGCATAACAGCCAGGCAGCTAAATCTGCAGTCTAATGCAAAGTGGTGACAATAGGGCTACATTGCTTTATTGTAGTTCTAAGTTGTTAAAATTAAATTGTTCAAGAAACAGGTGAAAAATTTTAATTTAGAGAAATGTTTTATTCATCTAATCATCACAATTGACTGATAAGAAACTGTTGATTTTCCTTGCACTAAAGGAACTGAAAACCTTTATATTTTTTTTGTCTTTCTTTAGATACCCATCGGCTGCATCACGTGACTGGATTGGCCTGGTTGGATGAGCACACGTTGGCCACTGTTTCCCATGATGCTTGTGTCAAACAATGGACTGTCACTTACAAATGAGCACAGAGCATGGGCCAGCACAGGGATAGCTAGGACTACTGCAATTGGAGATTCTATAAGAAAAATATATATTTCTGTTATATGCTTTTGTGGTTTGCCACATTCTCATTCTTCAAAAAAAGAAAAAAAAAAAAGGTGTCTTATCTATAACAAGTCCTTTCAAAGCTTTAGTCAGTGACCGCTTGCTGGTAAATAGCTCCAATGCATCAGATATTGTGACCAACATTCCAGAGGCAACAGTCAGATCCTCTAGTGCCCAGACTGAGGTTTGGTTCTAATGGAGAGATTGTATATGTGTGTGCTGTAGAACCACATAAGACAGTACATACTGCTCATTTTTCCTGTTACAGAACATTTCTGTATCCACTGTTATGGTGACAAAAGTGGTGATCTATTTTTCAAACTCTGGTGTGCAGCTACTGTGTATTGTTGCTCTGCTTGTCCATAAAACTGTTGCCTCAACAACAAAACAAATCCTCAAGTTAAACGGGGTACCTAAAAAAAAAAAAAAGAAATAAATTTTTTTTATGTAGTTCTCGTCCTGTTGATTTGTTAACTGGGGTCCTGTTTGTTTGGATCGAAATTAAGGGGAATTCTGGTCATCGTCATTGCTCGGTATTGGCCGAGGCCAATGTGGTCCTCCGACCTGGTACAACTTCTAGCAGATGGACCGTAAGCCCTGCCAGACCATCCAAATCCACTGTCCCAATTACTGATTTGCCATACAGCTTCTCATTTGCATAGGTCACATGGCTGTTAAAGCCCAGCTTTTGACAAACCGAGGCACCTGTGTGAGTCTAGGGCAGGGGTAACCAAACTCTGGCCCTCCCAGCTGTGCTGCAACTACACATGTCATGAGGCATTGCAGGACTCTGACAGCCACATGCATGACTCCCAGAGGCATATGCATGATGGCATATGTAGTTTCACCACAGCTGGAGGACCAGAGTTTGCCTAGCCCTGGTCTAGGGGCTTTCACCCAAGAATATTCTCTGTGGGGCAAATCTTCTTTCTGCAGTTGGGTCTGGACAGTGCTTGGCCTTCAGTACCATCAAAGGCCACACCTCTACTCTTTCTAGTCTGTCTCAGAGAATGTTGGCCTCTCACTCCTTTGATTAAGACCTTTTGTGCAGGGGATCTCCCATGTGGTGTCGTCTGTTCCCCTGTGACACTGTAGGGTCTGAATCTGGTTCAATTTGCTTCAGAAGATTTTTGAACCCATAATAAACATACTGACTCACCCACAAGGTTTGCTTTCCTTGTGGCGATTACCTCTGCAAGGCGAATATCTGTCTGAACTGGTGACCTTATCTTGCAAAAAACCTTTTTGGTCTCGCATACGGACAAGGAAGTGTTGAGGCCCCGGACTTCCTTCTTACCTAAGGTAGTCTCTGCCTGTGACCTTAACCAGGACATTGTTCTCGAGTTCCTTTTTTCTAACTCTGGTTCATCAAAAGAAAATATCTCTTTAGGGTATGTTCACACCATGTTCAGATCATGTCTAGACCAGAACAGTTTGTTTCTGGACCAAAAAAGCGTCCCATTGTATTTCTGGGCTCTGTTCACACCAGCACAGTCTGTTCCGGACCAGACAACAAACTACTGCTTGTCTAATTTTCTCTGGTCTGGAATGTACTGAAACGCATGAAAACACATAAAAAATGCATGCAAATGCACTGGACCGCACCTGAAAGCCCATTTTAAGCTGGAAAAAAAAACTTGCAGTAAAAATGTGGCAAAACACACTCCATTGCGTTTGCTTTACGATCTATCTTTTGGCCACTGGTTATTTCAGAAGGACTAATTTCTCCTTTTTTGTCATTCCTGATGGTCTGCGGAATGGCACCCTGGCTTTTGGTTCCACTATTTCTAAGTGGTTCATGCAGACCTTTAATCTTATGGTCTCAATGAGGCTCACTGCACTAGGTCTGAAAATGCCTCTTGGTCTTTTTGACATCCGGCAACTGATTCCCAGATTTGTAAGACTGCCACCTGGTCTTTTGTTCATACAGTCTTCGTTCTACCTGGTAGACTTTTCTGACTCCTCAAAAGCCAGGTCCAGTTGTAAGGTCCTTTGGGGGACTCTGAGGTGCAGGCTGTCTGCATTTCCTGTTTTTGTTGGGCGATTGTTAGTTGTGTTGGCCACCCTTCAGTTTGACTTCTTTGGACGTCCTGAAAGCTTAAGACTTTCTTTGTCCCTCAATGGACGAGACTGAAAATAGATTTTTGTACTCGCTGTCAAATCCTTTTCTTGGAGTCCACTGAGGGACACAGGTCCCACTCCTTTGTGTTTATGATAATGTTCTCTGTACAGATTTGCAACAAAATTCAGGCATGCTGGTAGATATGGTACCTGATATATCTTTATACAATATATCTATATAGTACCTTAATTGTTTGTTGTCAGTAGGTATATTTTTTTTACTGGCAGCGCAGTTTACGTTTACTTCAGTTCTTATAACCAAAGCCTGTGTATGTTATATTTTCATTGTGGGTGGTGGCCGTTTAAGAGCTACATTTAAAGGAGAACTATGAGGTGAGTGCTTTGCACTCAGCCTCATAATTCTAGCCGACTTGTGACAGTGAAACTGTCGGCTCAGTAGGTCGGGAAGTGAGCGAACACATACCGGCGTTCGCTCACTTCTCGATACTGTCACGGTGTTCTGCCATGACAGGGGAGTGGCTGGATTACCCCCTCCCTGATCCTCCAGCACTGACTGGTGGAACGGACGGGGAGGGGGCGGGGACAGCTGGCTCTGCCTCTAGATAGGCAGAGCCAGCTGTCACTCACGCAGCTGGGCGGATCCAGACATAATTGTCGGGATCCGCTTCAGCTGCGGCGTCTCAGTATACTGCGAGCAGCAGCTCGCGGGATACTGAGCTTAGGGTGACGGGAGGACGCTAGTTTGTGTCCTCCCGTTACCCTAAGGAGAACTATGGGGCAAAGCCCTAACCTTTTATAGTTCTCCTTTTTAATGTAAAACAAATGAATCGGTCAGGTCCAAATAGTGATAAGCTGAGATGCACTTTGGCTTAGTTACGTTTTTGGGATCAAAAACCATTGCCAATAATAGTTAATAGCTTAGAGATGTGCTTTTTTAACATAGAAGCTCCTGTAGTTTCTTCGCCACCTTTTAGCCCTGTCAAAGGAGCAGAAAGTAGATCTAGAATGTAGTCATGCTGAAAGGAAGTTAGGACACATTCATAGTTCAGCTGAGTGTCTTTAGTCGTTTTCTTTTCAGGCTTTTTTTTTTCTTCATGTTTCAGTCTTGAGTCACAGAGACTGCTATAGAAGTCTATTGGGGCCAAAACACAACTCTGTCCCAAAAGAATCTTGTGTATTTTTTGTGTGACGAGCTTCAAGAAATACTAAGCTCAGGTGTGAAAAGGCACTATTGAATAAAATGGAAATGGAACGCTGAAGCACTTCTGGTGAGCCATCAACTCTCACTTCGAATCACTTAGGTGTGAATGGGGCCCAAGAGTGACCTTATTGGCTGTGGAGTGTCACAAAGGTGGGTCTAATTACAAAAATGGAAATCATTTGGCAGTATAGGCGAAATTTAGCAATTCTGTTGCACAGCGTGGCAAGGCTAAGGAGCAACAGTTTGCTCCAAATTTACTACAAGGTGACACCTTGAGTCGTAGGTAAAGTAGCACTGCCACAGAATGAAACTGAACTCTGGCCACTTCCTAATTATGCATCTGTTTAGAGTGAAAATCTGTCGCAGTTGGCGGCCCAGGGTTCCAGGCACGGGGTTGGCAAATACGCTTTGACTTTCCTGAAGATGCAAATGTACCTGATTCATAAACAGGTAGTTACAATTAAAAGTGGACTACGAGAGGCAGAAATGGACTGCACACCCATAGTCATCCCATAGTAATTACCTAATTGACGGGCCCACAAAATGCCATCTGCTTTCAGCTCTTCACGTGCGCTAACAGGGGCCAAGCACTTATAACATCGGTGTACCAACCTGGAGACCGCAAGCAAAGCTGTCCTGTTCCTGGTCCCTACTGCTGAGTGTGCAGTGTGTGAGATAATACGAAATCACCTGCACTCCATACAGCTTACAGACCTTGTTGAAAGGTTGGTGCTTGAAGTGACAACATGGAGGGCGCCGTGTCCGATACAGTCCATAATAGAAGTCACCAGCACTCGATATGTGCAAGAATTAAAGCCCTTTTTTAAATTGTCACATGCATCATTCAGCCAAACACTCCATTCACATGGCAGCAATAATCAGGCTTCATGTAGCCTATGAACCTTAGAAAAGGTGAAGTGTTGCTCACAGAGTGCAAATCAAGTGCAATAAAGGGGGCTACTTTCAATCTTTCATAAGCCTGCACAATTGTTTTATGAATATTCAGATTGCATATGCCTAGTCACGACTGGTTCTCTTAAGGTTGACATTGGCATAATGAAGCATCCAAGCTTCTAGAGGCTCCTGGGATGCTTGGCAAGGTATTGAGAAGCATGTGTATACCTAGATGAATGTTTTTTAGGTGCTTAGGTTTCATTTGTAATTCGGATCATTTTAAGTACATTTGGTTTAATGAACCTGGGCAATTTAAACTGAGAATTGGATATAAAAAAAGAATATTATGTCTTCAGAAGTCAATCAGCAGATCCAAGCTTGTGCCCACCCAAAGCTACTTATACAGATTTTCATTAAATACAATTTTATGACATATAGAGATGCATCTAACGATTATTTTCAAAATCGATTAGTTAGCCGAATATTAAGTTCGATTAATCGGATAAAAAAGAACTTTTAGAAATGGCTCCAGTGATGGACTACTAGTTTGTATTGAGATTGTAGTCCATCACAGGAGCATGCTTGGAGCGGTGGAAGTAAAAAAGAAAAAGTGTGGTGTGAAATTAAAAGTGTAAAATTATACAGCAATGAATGTAGAATGGCACTGGCTATAGAGGACTACAAAACCCAGCAATAGTACATTGTACAGCACAATACAGAATACCACCAGCGATAGAGGAATACAACAAATCCCAGCAATAGTACATTATAGCTGGCGGTATTCTGCATTGCGCTATATAATGTACTATTGCTGGGTTTTGTAGTCCTCTATAGCTGGTGGTATTCTGCATTGCACTGTATAATGTACTATTGCTGGGTTTTGTAGTCATCTATAGCTAGTGGTATTCGGCATTGCACCACTGTACAATGTATTATTGCTGGGATTTGTTGTACTCCTCTTTAGCTGGTGGTATTCCGCTGTATAATGTATTATTGCTGGGATTTGTAGTCCTCTATACCGCGCAATGCAGAATACCACAAGCTATATAGGAATACAACAAATCCCAGCAATACATTATACATAGTGTATAATGTAGGGATGTCCCGATTTCCACTTTTACGGCCCAAGTACAAGTACTTCCCCGCATGGACTTGCCGATACCAATTACCGATACTTTTTCTTAAAGGGACAGTTGACTTTAAATGATCCATAGTACAACTACATGTTATGTACTATGGATCATGATTTTACCTATTCATGTTAGCAGTGGAGAATTGTAACTCTACTGCTGACAGCGCGCAGCTTGTGTGGAGCTGTGAACAGGGCCAACTAATCAGAGGTTGATTAATCGATGATTGAAAAAGTTGACAACTTTTTCGTTCATCGATTATGTCGATTTAGTTGTTGCAGCCCTACTGACATATTTACCTTTTTTTAATGTTGTAACCAACTCTTTGTGCCTTACTTAGTTAGCATTGTAAGAAAAAAAACAAAAAAAAAAACCTAAGGGCATGTTTTATCATTTTGGTGTTTTCTTTGAACTTGAAAATTGTTCCTGTTTATCTTATCTGAAACAAAATTGATAAATTTACTATTTATTAATAGCAAGTGCCCTAATGCTAGGGTAGGGTTGCCACCTTTTCTTCAAGCCAAACCCGAACACTGTAGCGCCTTGCGGCAATTTTTTGGTAAAGTACACTATGCATGTATTTTGTGATTAAATAACATTGGAGGTAATCACAAAGATGCCAGTGTGCCACAGATCCCCAGATATGTACTATACAAAGCAGCATCCATATACCTTGTCGCACTCTTTACCGAATATCCCAAAAGTAACGGGTGCTCGCAATGACTGCGGAGGGCACCGCTCACAAAAGAACTCATATACACATGTCACCAGCACCAAGATTCCACGTTAGTGCAAATTACAATTTTTTCAGTATAGGGTACGAGTATAGGGCATACTCAGCCTCTTGGTGCACAGCATGTCTGGTGCATGCACCTGTACGCCAGAGGAGATGTTGGAGTCTGGAAAGAACCTGATGAGCAGGAAGACGCAACATTAAAGGAATCCATAGTCGAGAGACTAGAAAAGGATCTACTAGGAGCATGCAATAGTGAGGACAGATCTCCTGTCACCCATGTGATTCACTGACTATGCCACAAAAGACTGGCCACGGTGCTGAGGACCACTGACTTCCCAGCTGGAAGAACCTCCAGGGGAAGTTACTTAAAGTGACATTAAACCCTCAGATTTTTTAACATAAACCAATACTGTAATGTGTGCCTTACTGTAATCCATGGTTGTTTCCCTTCTCTTTGCTGCTCTTCCCTTTCAATACATATACAATATCGACAATCCACAAGTATTTTATCACGCATTTCTTTTTTAACATCTGTGTAAACTTAACCTAACTCCAAATAAGGGATTTTTTTTAACAATCTGATTGGATGTAGGCATTGTTCAGGTGTTTTGAGAACCAGCGGGGCAGACTAGCAAGATACTGAAGCTTGGCCCAGTGGGAGATTACTCCATCCACACAGGAATCTGTTGCACTTTTTCCACTTGACCATAGAAAATCTGCAGATAATCTATAGGGGTATGGCCAGCTTTAGACTTCATTCACAATATGTGCAATTAGAGGCTTTTACATGCATTTAAAAAGCTTTTGTAAACTCATATACAGTATGTGCATCTAATCATTTCCAGTGGCTACAGTCACACCTTGCTCCCAGATGCTTTTATCTGCAGTCAGTTTATATGAGTTTAAAAAAAATAGAAGTCAGGTGCATCTAGAAACTGATCTGAATTTATAAACGCACCAAAACGTGTGTAAGCACATGTAAACGCGTTCTTATACTAGGATTTACTACCAGATGGATCTAAACACAAATGCATGTAAACGCACATAATTTAAAGCACTTAGAAGCATATACACAGCTTCTAGCCTGACAGATTTTCCTCTGCATATAGAGGACAAAAAAAAACACAAGTGGCAAGTGTGAATGAAGCCTTATAGTAACTAGAGATGCACCAATACCAGTTTTTCGGTATCAAGTATGAGTACCGATATTTTCTATTTCAGTACTCACCGATACCGAATACCGATACTGGTGCTGTGTACCCTGATTATTAGGAAGCCGGGTGGCGGATCATGACCCGCAGCCCAGATTCCTGATTGCCTGGGAAGCCAGTATTCTATCCAAGGAGCACCGGCTTCACTTCCCGAGGCTACCTGGCTTCTTGACCAATCAGAAAGCCGAGCGGTGGCTCATGAGGTCCCGCCCGGCTTCCTGATTGGTCAGGAAGCCAGGCTTCCCAGCCAATCATGAAGCCGGACATCACATCATGACCCGCCTCCCGGCTTCCTGATTGGCTAGGAAGATGGCTTCACTTGTTGCTAGGCAGCCTGGCTTCCTGACCAATCAGGGTGGCGGGTCATAACATGCCGCCCAACTTCCTGATTAGTTAGGAAGCCAGACTGCCTAGCAACAAGTGAAACCGGCTTGCTAGCCAATCAGGAAGCTGGGAGGCGGGTCATAACCATGGTCCCTCGGCACTGCCAGTCAGAGGTAGATCTCCTTCTGACCAGAAGCCTTGGTATCAGAGGCAAGTATCGGAGCATTTCGGCAAGTACGAGTAGTCGCCCGAATACTCGGATCGGTATCGGTATCGGTGCATCCCTAATAGTAACCAAACCTAACATTGTGCATCCCACTATTATAGGCTGAACTATGTACTAAGTCACTGCATGCTATATGCCAATGAGAGTGGAGTCATTAATGACCTAACTGACCAGAAAATCCCTTCTCCTTGCTATGAATTATTTATAAGCAGCACACAACACAGTATACAGTGATAAGAAACCTCCAGGGAGGTGCACCCCACCATGTCTGCCAAAACCTTCTGACCAATCATGGAGCCCCAGACTTGTCTGAGAATTCTACCAGTAGATAGAGAACACTTCCATGGTTTGATGAGGCATGTCCCGTATCAGCCAAGCGTCAGACATGTGCAATCATGCTGGAAATGTTTCGCTCCTCGCCCACAAATGAAGAGTTGTGTTCCTTCTCCAGGTACTCTATGAAATATTTTATAAAAGACTTTATATGTGATTGTTAATAATTAATCATTTCTTAGTGCAGATCTCTCGGGTGTAAATCCACACGATTTACAGCTTATGTGTTTATACTTCTCACTCCCACGTATAAAGTACATTGTGCAATGACTTCACATATTGTTCCACATCGAGGTCACAAGCTGGAATTTTCTAATCAGTAGGTTCATAGTACACGTGGGTGAGGTTCAACCTGCACATGGTGCTACCCTGACACCCTGCAGCATCAATATCCTGAGGGAGCAGAGCGGTTACCATGGCAATGTGGATGGGATTGGCTGTTGCTAAGGAAAAGAAATTGCAAACCAGCTTCACGTGAGTTTCTGCTTTGTGATAAGAAAGGATGAGTATCCGATGTATAAGTGGCTCTGATGTAAGAAGGGTAGCTGTTTTGCACTTCGGTTGGGTAATTTTCAGCTCCCATCTTGGTTGCTATTGGCAACAAAAACAACCTTATACACACTGGGGGGAATTTACTAAAACTGGAGCAGACAGAATCTGAAGCAGTTGTGCATAGCAACCAATCTGTTTCAAAAATGAAAGCTGGAAGCTCCAGATTTTGTCTGCTTAAAGCTCCATTCACATATAGCGTGAACGTTTTTAATCTGCACTTTTTATTAGGGATGCACCAATACCGATACTAGTATCGGTGCCGATGCCGAGTATTTGGGCGAGTACTCGTCCAAATACTCTGATGCCCAGCCCGATACTTTCGGTATCAGGAAGCCGGGCAGCGAGTCATTACACGCTGCCCGGCTTCCTGATTGGCTGGGGAGGCGTCTCCGTGCTCCCCCGTCTGTGACGCGGTGTAATGATGTGGCGCCCAGCTTTCTGATTGGCCGGGAAGCCAGCTTCATGCTTCCTCGTCACCTCATGATGAAGGAGCATGAAGCCGGCTTCCCGGCCAATCGGGAAGCCGAGCGCCGCGTCATTACACAGCGCCTGGCTTACTGATTGCCCAGAAAGCCGGCTCCATGCTTTCTCATCACCTAGTGACGAGAAGCATGGGGCCGGCTTCCCTACTAATCGGAAAGCTGGGTGGCTAGTCATTACACGCTGCCTGGCTTCCTTAATGGGACTTCCGGTATCGGCAAGTACCAGAAAAAAAAATATCGGTACTCGATAATGAAATACCGGTATCGGTACATCCCTACTTTTTATTGCATAGCTGCGAACGTGCGGAATCCGCCATATTCTCACACTTGTACTACTTTGCAGGCCCCACGGTTTAATACCGTGCGGCCGCCGCAAAAGTCTGAACAATGCACATTAAAGTGCATTGATTTTTCTGTTTAGCGCGGCTCCACGCATATTCGGCCAGCCAAATACGTGCTAACAACAGCTCCTGTGTGAATGGAGCCTCAGTCTTAGTAAATTCTGCTCACAGTTTTTAAATGAATATGTCCTATTTGAATGGAAATATATTTGCTGATAGAGAGGAACTTTACCTAACAATTTAACGGTGTCCCAAAACAGTAACTTTTAAAGCATGACAACTATCAAGGTTGCCAGTGTGCTTAGTTCAGCTTTCAACCAAACTTTTAAGCCGTCAAATGGCTGGTGGCATAGCCGATCACATGAGCAGCACCATGGCAACTGCAATCCAAATATTGGCTAAGATGGCACGTTCCTTGTCTGTAGGGGATGAGGGGGGTTGTATTCCGCTTTTGAGATGTGTTTGTATAGGAATGTTTTTAAGTGTTTTCAGTGCAGATGACAGATTATTTCATAACACAGTGCAAACAGCAATGGTGTGAATTAACCCCTTCACGCACAGAGGAATGCTTAACTTTTCACGTTAAAATCTGAATGTTTGGCTAGAAAACAGTTTAAAGCTTCCAAACAACTAAGTATTTTCTAAACATAGAGGCACTGTGGAATAAAAAAAAAAATGCTAGTTTTTGTCGCAAAATATTTGCATTTGCATATTTAGTATCCTACTGCACTCCTTACCAAAAGCCCCTTAGAGGATGGGTGCTGAAGTGACTAGAGATTGCACTGCACCAATCAGAAGAACGTCGCTCTGAGCCTGATGAAGGGGACCCTGTGTGGGCCCTAAACGTTGTTTTGACAATATGCCTCAATAAAGAAATTTGTTTAGACATATTTCTACCATGTCAAATGGCACAAAATGCAACCAGCTATGGCAAACGGACAATATGGCAAAACGGTAAACAGAGACAGTATGTGGGGTCTGGCAGTTGACAAGGAACCAACTTTCAAACCTCAAGGACTTCAGAAAAGCCAATCAAATTGCTGCTTATTGCTGAACTCTAGTTTAGAGTGATTTGGCCGGTTTCTCTGTGAATTATTTCTCTCCAGTAACTGAACTGTGTAAACATTCACTGATCCGAAAAGATTTTTATCTGTGAATGTCTCCATGAGGCGGGAACTGAACCCAATGTTGTCTAGGTCCTTTAGCACTGGTATGGTCTGATAGGGCTGGAGTTACACGCTTGCCTGCTTTGTTGTCCACAAGGCTCTGGTCATATTATGTCTGGTTGCACATCAAGGCTTTTTTCCTTTTATTTTGACCTAGCGATGTGGCCACTAACACACTTCCTGTCTAGGGTTAAAAAACAGAGGTTTTATTTGCGCAACTTTTGCAAACCTTGTGGAAGCCACACTGCCTCGTCCAGGCTCCTCTGTGTAGTTTGGTCTTAACTCTCATCTATGAGAGCCTCCATCTTGAAGCATATATAGCAAAGGATGAATTAGGTGCAGGTTTGTGAAGAGGTTGCACAACTTCCTTAAAGGCACAGGGACACAACAGGAACCCCACAACGGCAGCTGAAACCCCCCAGTGTGTCCCTTCACCAAATCCAACAAGTGTAACAAATGGCAAACACACTAATCAATCCATAACTAGCTTTAACCCCTTCGTGACGGGAGACGTACAGTGTACGTCCTGTCACTTTGTGCCTATATGACTGGCCACGTACACTGTACGTGACGAGTTATATCAGGCTTTGTAATGCCGGTATTTGCTGATTCTCAGCATTTAACAGTCATTCATTAATGTCTCAGAGGTGCACATGAAAGGGCTTTACACAGTACAAAGCCAAACATTTTTAGCACACTTACCAGCCAGTCTGCAAAAGAAGGAGGTTGGGCTACCTCTTGGCAAACCTGCACCCAATTCATCCTTTGCTATATATATGCTCCAAGATGAAGGCTCTTATAGATTAGAGTTAGGTCCGCACTACACAGAGGGGCCTTGATGAGACAGTGCGGCTTCCACATATTTTGCAAAAGTTGTGCAACTAAAATATTTCTTTTTGACCTTTGTAGTTAGACAGTGTACATTTTTTTTTTGCAGGCTGGCTGGTGAGTGTGGTGGGAATGTTTGTTTTTGTACTGTTTAAAGCCCTTCCATGTGCACCTTGCTTTAACCCCTTCACTCACTTGTTGTATTTGGTGTGGGGACACACTGGGGGCTTCAGCTGCCATTGTGATGTGCGGGGCTCCTTGTGTGTCCCTGTAACCTTAAGGAGGATGGGCTACCTCCTGGTGAACCTGCAACCAATTCATCCTTTGCTATATATACAGGTGAAACTCGAAAAATTAGAATATTGTGCAAAAGTTAATTTATTTCACTAATGCAACTTAAAAGGTGAAACTAATATATGAGATAGACTCATTACATGCAAAGCAAGATAGTTCAAGCCGTGATTTGTCATAATTGTGATGATTATGGCTTACAGCACATGAAAACCCAGATCCACAAATTCAGAAATTTTTTGGCAGTGTGGGCCGGTGCCAAGTCCTGCTGGAAAATGAAGTCAGCATCCCCATAGAGCTCGTCTGCGGAAGAAAGCATGAAGTGCTCCAAAATCTCCTGGTAGATGGCTAAGTATCATTAGTGAAATAAATGAACTTTGCACGATATTCTAATTATTCGAGTTTCACCTGTATGTATGCTCCAACATGGAGGACCGCACTACACAGAGGGGCCTTGACAAGGCAGTGCGGCTTCCACATATATTGCAAAAGTTGTGCAACTAAAGTCTCTGTTTTTTAACCTTAATAGTTAGACGGTGTCATTTTATTTTGCAGTGTGGTTTGTGAGTGTGCTGGGAAAATTTTGCTTTTTGCTTTTGTATTGTGTAAAACCCTTCCATGTGCATCTTACTTTACAGCTAGTTATGAATTGATGAGTGCGTTTCCCATTTGTCGCATCTTATTTATCCCAACATCACATTTTTATGAAGACGTTAAAACGTTAGACCCGAGAGGACTTGTTACAAACTTTGTATTCTTGTGTGTATGGTATTTGTAATTCAGTTCATAAACCACACACAGCTCTATAAAAAGAAATATATATATATATATATATTTATACATGGGCCATCGTACATTGTACTATGGACTAGTAAAAGCAAAGGCCACAGTGGGTGATTTTTTTGGGGGGGGGAGGGGTTCCTTGCATGTGATTGGATAGTCTTTGCAAAGTCAATTTTCACCACATTTAATAAGCTAAGAAAAAATTCCCTTCCAAGTGTACAGTCTATTTGCCTTTAGTAAATTTGGGGTAGCTTGTGTTATTCATAAACACACCAGCAGATGGCAGTACTGTACTTTTGTAGCATATACTTCACCTTTAAAACAGGGAAATGATATATGGACAAACCAGTCTTTTAAGAATTAACTCATTAGCTTTTCTAATTGTCACCAATTACCACTAATTACATAGATAGTTGTCACCGTTTTCTCATGAAAGTGCTGTGGTTATAGTGGAGAAATGTTCTGCAGAAATTGTAGCACAGTTTTACTCACATACTAATAAACAGAGACTTCATTAAAACCAGATTCACACCACGCATGTTCCATTTAGTGCGTGTTAATGTGCGATAGACACACATGAGTTGACATACTGCAGGTTTTTAACATATTGCATTCAGGGCCGGCCTTACGCCTTTAGGCGCCCTGTGCGAGAAAGCTTTACAGCGCCCCTCAGTGGCCACACCCCCGTAACCACACCCATTTTCCCCAATATCCGCACCATTTAAATACTCCTATTTTGTTAAGCCGCAAAGAAACATATTAAAAAGTATGATAAAAATAAAACTTTTATTCAAAGGTATTAAACTTGTAGGCACAATATAAGTATTCTTATCAAATAAAACAACAGAAGGTAAACAATAAATGTCAAACTACAATTGAGTCTATAAAAATAAAGTGTCAGGTTGTCATGCCGACCCCTTTTTTCAAGTAAGTGCAACTAGAAAACTAAAAAAAAAACAACAGAACACAGACTACTGGGCTACATGTAAATTAATGAATTACCATATGTCCGAATATACGAGAAATGTATTCAGGCACATAATAATAATTTGTTTGAGAATGTGCGGCGGCCATCAGCGTGTTCTGTGAATGTGTGCCACCATCTTAGAGGCAGGGGGCATGACGTTACATGACGCCATGCAGGCATGGCGTCAGGTGACCACACACACCGATGTTGGCCCCACCATCTTGGTGTATACCTAGGTATACACCAAGATGGCGGCGCCCAACACGTGCGGTTTTATATGACGTCATGTGCCCTGCCTCCAGAACATGCCAATAGCTGAATACAAAATAGATGACCCCCGTCAAGCTGTGAACCATACCCATAGAAAACAATGGGATTTTAATGTTTGAGCGTTTATAGAGCGCTGAACGTGCTACAAAACGCACAGGTGTGAACCAGGCCTTAAATACAAGGGGTTTCAGCTTGTCATTGTGCTGGGTCTGTGTTGAGCAATGCAGCCCAAAGCACTCGGTGTGAATGGGCCCTATGTTTTTCAGAGAGATAGATAGATAGATAGATGGATAGATCTGTGTAGATAGATAGATGTGTGCGGGACGATAGATAGATAGATAGATAGATAGATAGATAGATAGATAGATAGATCTGTGTAGATAGATAGTAGACATGTGCGATTTGTTTTGAACACAATACCTGCTGGGCCTGTGCTCGTATCAAGGGTCTGGTAGGAATTTTAGGGGGACCCCACTCCCCCCCCCCCATTTTTGGGGGGGGGGTTCCCCCTTAAAATTCCTCCCAGCCCTAAAGGCCCTGGTATGACTTTTGGGGAACCCCACGCACTTTTTTTTTTCTTGCCTCCTAACATTCCTACCAGACCTAAAGGGTCTGGTATCACTTGGGGGGAATGTCATGCTTTTTTTTTTTTTCTACAGATTGTAAAAAAAGAAAATGTATGTTTTATTTCTTTTTGTCTAGTGTCACTTAGCTGAACGAAAATTAATACATACTACCGCTAACAAAAATTCGGATTTCATCTGAATCCGAATCCTGAAACGAATTGACTTTCGGACCCAAATCCTGAAAAATGAATTAACAAAAAATCTGAATAAAAATGTAATGAAAAAAAACACATTTTTTGCCGGCACACATGTCTACACATTACTGCTGCACGGTGGTGTGAATGGGCCCTTAGGGTCATGGTCAGGGCCGGATTTCCCACAAGGCCAACCAAGGCCCGGCATCAGGGCAGCAGGGAGTAGAGGGGCAGCAGGGGTGTGGAATTCCTATCTCTTGATGCCCGGGACATGCAGTTCCGGGCGCTGGGCGGGTAGTTGTTTTCTACATTTAGCCCTGCTTTGGGCGAGCAGAACTAAATGTACAGCGATCACTTGTATGCAGCCTGCAGGTCTGCCATTCTCCATGGGGGGAGGTTTGGTGGGTAGGGGGGCGCATTGAGGACCTGGCCTTGGGGCAGCAGAGAGAGTAAATCCGGCCCTGGTCATGGTCTTATGTGAAAAAAAAGATTTTTGCACTTTTTTTGGATTTGTTAACTTCACAATTTGGCATTATATTGATATTTTGGGTGAAGTAGAGGTTTCACAGACAGTGATTGATGTGTATGGTGAATGTAGTCATTGAGAGTGCATCAAATTATTGAAAAGCACTGTGCTTTGATTAGATTACATTATAGCGAGTATTTTGTATTTTCATAGCAGCTGATACACACATAGAGGGAGACACTTGATTTATTTAATTTGATATAGAGCGGAATTCTATTTACATTTTAAGTCAAAGGGTTAATGTGAACATAATACCAGGAAATATGAAGACTGACAATCACATATAGCTGAGTACAAGAATTGATGCTTTTATTGATTTGAAGGTATAAGCTTCTCCCTTTTCTTGTTCTCTTGGGTATCCTGTGGCTTGTCCCCTGGCCACTGAAGACTGCAATCCGATATCCTGTTACTAAATCACAGGGTGAAATCCAGGCAAATACTGGAACAATGTAACCAATACAGGTCATCTAGCAAATAATGTGGATATGCAGTGGATAACGGAAGCAGTATTGTCCCTGTTAATCTAGATTATAACTGAGGTTTGTGGCTGTTTATAAAGTCTCTATTTCTGTCTTTATAATGCACAGTGGTATTTCTTTTTTCTACTGCCCAATAATAATGATCAAAATTGCTTATTTTTGATAATCTGCAACAATGGTTTGGACGTCCGCCTGTGCTAGTATTATAATCCTCACTGTCACTGCATTCATAATGTCATATGCCAGTTTTTATAAGACAATAATGTGCATTTACACAGGAGGGGAATTCTTGCGCTTTACTAAAATTAAGACATTTTGCTAATTATTTACCTTTTAAAACAGAAATTCTTAATTGTATGTAAAAAATAACTGATAATAAATGCCATGCTTAGACGCTACCGGCTTTTTCAGCCTGGACAGTATTTATAAATTCTCCTTATAGTTAGTAAAAAAACTCTGTGCTTAGGTTTTGTCACTTATTATGTTGGGTCTGTAAATTTATAACTGGAGACCAATGTTTTCAATTAAATTATAATTAAAGGCTAATAACATTACTGGTAAGCCAGTACTCGAGTTCTAGAAGTCATTAGTGCAATGTGATAAGGCGCCATGAAATCCAGGAGGATGTATGCTTAGATTTAATTCTTACAAACTTACACAGATGATTGTAGGCCTGATGGCAACATGTTAAAATAGTTTTGGTGTACCTAAATTGGTCATTATGTTTCAATACTGTTCCAGCTAACTATGGAGCAGTACGGTCCCACTACAAAGGAACCCGGTTGTCAGGTATTTTTTCTTTTTTGTTTTTACATAAATTGTTCGAACAGTTAGAATCCCTTTAGGTTTTTACTACTATCCGGGGCTCTGTTAGAGAGATTTACCCACACTTCCTGTCCTCCTCCTCTCTCTCACCCCCCCTCTCTCTCACCCACCCTCTCTCTCTCTCTCCCTCCTCTCTCTCTCTCTCCCTCCTCTCTCTCTCTCTCCCTCTCTCTCTCCCTCACACTCTCTCTCTCTCTCACCCTCTCTCTCACACACTCCCTCTCTTTAAGATATATGAGATGAAATTTAAAAATCAGCACAGGTTTGAATCTAATTGGTAGCAGTAAGCAATTTGTTAGGCCTTCTATGTGAGAGAGCCAGCAGAGGGAGTGCTTGGTGATACCCTCCCCCGCATTAAAAACATGTAGGCAAAATGGGGTTTTCATATTTACAGACAACTGGTAATGGTGGTGGCCTGCTATAATTAGTTAATACCCTGAAGCCTTGAGCAGGTAGGATGTGTTCTCTGTATGTAATTTAATGTTCTCAGAATTACAATAGAGAACATTGCTGGAGTGAATCAAACCCTAAAGTGTCAAAACACTCTAATGCCTGCAATCATTTCCTGGAGGTGCATGGGGTTAACAAGGCAACTTTCTCTTTTCATGATGTAGAAAAAGTGACTTCAGGGAATAGAGGTGTAGATCTTCACCAAAGACTACTGGAGCGAGAGGTTGATTGGATATACAAAATTTGCTCCAGAGCCCCTAAGGGTTTAAATCACTGATGGGATTTACATTTTTTTTAATAGAGTATTATAGGGCTGATTTACAAAACGTTCCCCCAGCATTATTGCCACTGGATGGAGCAAAGGAGCTCAGGAAGTTCCTATGCTCCTTGGCTCCCTCTTGCGACAGTAATGCCTTGCAAAACTTTTCTAAATCAGCACCTATGTGTTCCCTTCCTCCCTTTCTTTTTTTGAATGGGAGTGGAGTAAAAATGAGTCACCAATCAAGGATTGAGAACCACAGAGATTATCCTGACTGGGTATAAGATTTAGGTATAAGATTTGGATACAGAGGGGGGAATTTATCAAAACTGGAGCAGACAAAATCTGTAGCAGATTTGCACTGCATCCAATCAGCTTCTCTGTCTCATCTTACCTGAGCAAAATGAAGAGAGATGCTGATTGTTTGCCACGGGCAACTGCTGCAGATTCTGTCTGCTCCAGTTTTGATATATTCCCCCCACAGTGTTTTGGACTAAATATTGAAAAGGGATATGTTTATATATTCATGTGCTATGCCCTATTATAAATGGTATAGACTAGAATGCTACTGACATGTGAAGACTGAGAGACCATGGGATAATAATGTATTCCTTAAGTAAGCGTCGGTTTAACCTGCAAAAGCTATACATTTATATATTTACTCAAAATAAAGATTGGGATTATAACTAATGAGATCTAAAATATATAGAAATTGGAGAGATTTTGAGTGTGCACATATGTCAGTAGCAGGTTAGAGTGACCAGTTAAGGGTGCAGAGTTTTCCATATTTCTTGATTGGATAGGAGATGTGGCTATAAAGTATGAGAAAAGAAAACAAATTATAGTTATACTCCCTTTTTATGGATTTCGTTTGGCAAAGAATACTGTCTTTAATTCTCTTTAACAAAATCCAAACTCCATTGAAAAACTGAGGAGTGAAAGAGATTGCTTAGCTTTGGATTATTTAGATTTAGTTCTGCTGCTTCCTGTGAGACTGAACAGTATTTAAGGGGTATGAAAGATTACAACAAGTTAGCTATGACTGAAGTGGGGTATACACAGTTAGAACTTCGAACAAACAAAATCGATTTCGGAACGTTTGTTGGACTTTCTGATCGTTGTTGGGGTCAAACCAATGATCGATTTCGACCACAGTGATGAAAAAATGTGAAGGAACATGTTGGAAGATTTTTCTCGATCAAATTAATTTCTAACAGTGAATGTGGTTTTCGTTCAGAAACTCCATTGATTGTTCCAAAATTCCATGTTAAAGGAGAACTATGGGGTAAGTGTTTTTCCCCATAGTTCTCCTAAGTGTCACGGGAGGACATAAACTAGCGTCCTCCCGTCACCCAAAGCTCAGTATATCGCGAGCTACAGCTCGCGTTATGCCGAGACCGCCGCAGCCAGGAGGTATCCCAACATTACTGTCGAGATCCACCCAGCTGCGTAAGTTACAGCGGGCTCTGCCTTTCTAGAGGCAGAGCCAGCTGTACCCGGCCGCCACCCCGTCCATTCCGAAAGTCAGCTTTGGAGGATCGGGGCGGGGGGAATCCCTGCAGGGAGCCATGAGGGACAGTCATGGCTCTCTGCAGGGATATGATGGAGAAGTGAGCGAACGACGGTATGTGTTTGCTCACTTCCCGATCTATTGAACCGACGTGTGACCGTTTCATTGTCACACGTCGGCTCGAACTATGAGGTTGAGTGAAAATGAAAATTAAACGAAATTTCGAACGACAATCTGCAAATTTCTGAGGTCGGTATCGAACGTTTCGATAGGATTTTTTGTATAAATGGTCGTGTAAAAATCTACCTGTGTATACCCTGCTTAGGGCTTGTATAACTAAAACACATTGGGGCCTTGTTGCTGTGATATACTGGATTTTGTCTGTTAATCAAGACAGAGATGTTATTTTAATATTTGGATTCCAGTGATTTCACTTATTTACACATTGGAGGGTGACAGGAACCTTGCTGTTAAGACGAACATCCCAGACTGCAGTGGCAAAGGAGGTAGAGATAAAAATGTTTATGTATACATTTGTGTGCTGCTTTGGATGCTGGTTGTGTGTCTAGTAGTATAGTATAAAATAAAAGCAGTAATGAGTAGTTGTATAAAATAAGCTGAAAATCCAACCCCTCATATTGGGCACAGCAGATGTACAGAACTGGACACATATAAACTGTATCTCAACACCAGTCATTGAGAGATGTAAGAAAGGTTTGCGTAGTTGGACCCTTTAAGCAGGGGTTTGTTTTTAACTATAAAGTAGAGAAAATGTTACATTCACGATAAGAATTCTTATGCACTATGCATCTTTAGTGATTATTACGATTCATCTCAGAGACATAATCAGGAAGAACCTCATATTTTCAATTAAGATAGTTAAAAAGGGTCAGTATGAAAACTAAAAAATGTTTGTTAATCAGAGGCATGTGATACACATTACTGTACAGAGCACATAAGTCATTGGAGTGTCATGTCAGTCTCTTGCTGGTCAGAAGAGTAACTGAAGCGGCAATAATGGTGAGTTTATAGGAAATTAGGTGTTTGCCATTTGTTTAACACAATTTGTATTGCTGTGTTTATTATATTTGTGTGCTCTCCAACCATGTCTTGCAAAGCACCTAAGCCATTGTTTTGTAAACTGTGTGATTGGTGAGGCAATGACTAGTAGTATTTCCTCCATGAACTGAAATAAGCTGGATGGTGAGGTGCAACTAGTAGCCTTTGGTCCATGACCTGAAACAGGTTTGATGGTGAGGTGCAACTAGTAGCCTTGGCGCTATTACCTGAGACTGGCTATCTGGTGAGACATGATTTAGTGTTTTTTGCTCTTTTACCTGAGACTGGTTGTCTAATGAGACGTGGCTTAGTGGTCTTAACTCCATTACCTGAGACTGGCTGCCTAGTGAGATGTGACTTAGTGGTCTTTTCTCCTTTACCTGAGACTGAGTCTGGTGGATGTGACTTAATGGTCTGTGGTCCATTACCTGAGACTGCCTGCCTGTCTTTGCTCCTTTACCTGAGACTGATTGTCTGGTAAGACTTGACTTAGTGGTCCTAGCTCCATTACCTGACACTGGTTGTTTGGTGAGATGAGACTTAGTGATCTTTGCTCCTTTACCAGAGACTGGTTGTCTGGTGAGATGTACCTTAGTGGCCCTTGCTCCTTTATCTGAGTCTGGCTGACTGGTGAAACATGATCTAGTTTGCTCTATAAAATTAGACTGCCTGGATGGTGAGGTCTGACTAGTAGACTTGTCCGGAACTGGCTTTTTAAGTAGAGTAATTTTACATATACAGCTGGCTATACATATTAATGCATGCATGAGCATATCACCACACAATGTCTTCTAGCAAGTTTCTCCCATAAACAGGAGCCCTCTACCCTCATGAGAACTCCTTTTTAGAGGAGAGGGGAGACATTCGCAAAAAGTCTTAGAGCTCAGGAAGGCCATAATGAGCAGGCAAGATTTCAACTGCAACTGAATTTTAATTTGCAACTGAAGCAGAAACTAGAAAACTGACAAAGGTTATAACCCTACCTTACCCTACTCAAAACTAAAAAAACAGTTTTGCCTTCAGTTCTACTTTAAGGCCCCATAAAGTCACCTTATAGGCACCTAATAGACAGAGTGACAATAACAACGTTCCTGGGATTTTCCTACACAGCATGTGGAGTCCTTCTACACAATGGTAACTTTCAAAGGTCAGTTAAAATGTCAGTTTTTAATTTCAGATTGTTGTCCTGTGACTGATATATAATGTGTAACTAGAAAAAGATGGTAACTGCATACATTTATAACCAGCCTTTGTAGCAGGGTGCACATGGAAAGGCTCACAATACAAAACAAAAAGAATCCCCAGCACACCTGCTGGCTGGCCTGCAACAAAACAAAATGTAAACAAGTAAATCTGCGCTTCTGGAGAAGTAATATTTGTAATAAAAAATTAAGTTAATAAGTTAAGAATAAATGTGAATAAATATGAATAAATGTGAATAAATAAACCCAAAGCTGCTCTGAGAAGAGGTGAAACCTAGTATGATCGAAAGAAACAAAGCGCTAAAGGTAAATGTATGGGCAAAAAAGTGAACTATGAGTGATTCTGGCGAGGCCAGTATAAAAGCTAATATATATGTATAAAACAGGACTAGCTTCCTAAAAGAGTATATACAAAACCACTCTAACTAAAATGCAAAAAAAAATAATTAGAACCAATGAAATTCAATCCACTGGAATAAATAAACGAACAATGTTTAAAACGTCAAAAACAGTGTCCAATAGATATATAATGTGTTCACACAGAGCATAGCTTATGCGCCTCAGCTCCATCTAGTGCCAGTAATGTAATGTGAACGTGATGTGAACATCATTGTCACGGCTCTACGCTTTGCAAACGTGTTATAGATCAGCCCCTTGGGCCTGGGTGTTGTCTGTAACAAGTATGTAAAGCCTTGGTAAAAGAAGTTTGAAAACCTCCGACCATTGACATGAGGAGAACCGGCAGTCCTGCATTGTAAGGGAGGACACAGAGGACCTGCACACAAGTCGCAGCGTCAGAGAGAATATAAAAGTGCTGGCTACCAGAGGAATGAGGAATAACTGCTTTTTACTGGTACTCTAGGCAAAAATGAGTATTTAGCCCTTGCAGTGGGGGATAGGGATGTTAGACTAAGCATCTATAAACTAACATCAGAGGAACACAGTTCAAGCTACTATGTTGCAAATTGTTTGATACACTGTTGAATGAAGACGTATCACCTGTGAACTTTTCTATGGACTCAAACCAGCGATGCTGGGTTATCATACAAAGTGAATTTGTTGCATTTGAAATGTATTAGCCATTGATGGGGTTGAGAGCCTTTTAGTATTTTAATGTGTGTAGATTCATGTGTGGTTTCATTTGAGATTAAAATTTGTGCTATAGATTTAAATGTTTTGAAATACTTTTTTTGCTCATGGATGGGATCTCTAAGTTTTGAGGGTATTCATAATTTTATATTTGCAACAAGAGACCCGTGAGCTTTATTGATATTATATATGTACTTGCAAACCCCAATCCCTCATTTGTATATAGCTTGCTAGGTTTTAAACTTCCACGGAGTTCAGCTTAAATCCCCCTTTCTTACTGTATATCTTTCATCTGTGCATTTAGCTGTGTGTCTGGAGTTCAGATACACATGTCAATTATGAAAAAAAATTACACATCAAAAAATGTTAAACCATGAATACTTTATTAAATGAATAAATAAATAAAGTAATTGGAAATGGTTATTAAACTATAAAGCCACTGAAGAGCTCATAGAGAATACATGATGAAGGCTCTTAGGTGGGCTGCTAGATCCTAAAAGATTCTAACATATTTTGTATTCTGTGTGACGTTTATATCTGAGAATTTAACCATTCCTACTGATGCCCCAATGGTTGGTGCTCGTTGGCTGCAGTCCTGCAATTTCCATGAGGAACGAATGGGTAAGTGTCTAGCGCATCAAGATAAAAGGAAGCTGCTAAAAAGTAAAATATATTATTTTAATTTACTTTTTTTGTTTTACTTTTACTTTTTTTGGTTGCATCTAAACACTACATTGTAAATGCAACAGCAAAACTAAAGGTAAACGTATAAGTTATTGAGTGGAGGTTCATAAGCTGATGAGTTTTTGTAGCTCATTTAACATACAGCCTTATCTCTTTCTGTGCAGGTCCTTGGTCCACTGTACAGCCCAATGGGAGTTTTGCACATCATACTGTATTCACTAAATGCACATCATACTGTATTCACTAAATGCTTATTATTTTAATTCCTTTTATAAATATAAAAATGGTGGAACCTGTATGAAATGGCTCCACTCTAATCTATCTAGTGTATTTTGTTATCTATACACAGATTATGACACTGTTTTATTTCACTCAGTGATTTTATGTAGGTGTAATTAAAGGGAAGGTAATGGATATGGGTCAATTTTTATTTGTTGAAGTTAATTATGTTTTTCATCTAATGTTTTAGTTTTCTGGTAAGTGAGGGGTGAGGCAGGGTTGTGAAGTGTCGATGTTTCATGCTACACCCTGAACACAAACCTTGATCAGAAAAGTAATCTTAGCTTTTAATATCTGTCAGAGAAATCACAGAGCACTGTGTGTTAGCCAAAGAGACAGCACAGCAGAAGCTGCCTGTCTTCAGGCTTATGTTGTCTGAGTGAAACACCGGATGGAGCTGTCCAATAAGGGATGATTTACTGTGTTGAGGCCTTTGCTTTGTGTGCGTAAATATCAGCTAGAGCTGCTGAGTGCTGAGGTCTGTTAAGAATGGCTTTTAAAGCAGGGTTGAAGAAGTTAGATCTGCTGACTGGTGGACAACATAATATCAATATGCAATGTTTCATATTTATTTGATTTATAAAAAAGTACTGTTTTTTTTTTGTTTTCATTTATTTCATTTTTATTTTTTTTTAGTCCGGACCATAATAAATAAAGAAAATGTGTACAATGTTACACTACATACCAATAACCATGCATGTCTAATTCCATTATGTAGGCCTTGACCTAACACAAGCACTTTAAAGTAGCTCATTGTGATTAGCTATGGTTCCATGAGGCGATAGGGTGGAGCAAAAGTTCTGTAATGGCTACGCTGAGGCATGCACCACTGACCAGAAGAACTTCAGCCCTACGAGAAGTTGCCCGCCCAATTGAGGATATTCATCACAGCTTTATTGGCGGTTTGACCTTGCCAGCAAAAATTGTTATTTGCCCTTACTATGTCCTCAAGTTGAAGTTTGGGCCAGTCTAATGCCTGTCCGGCACGCATGGTAAGTACAGGCCCTTTTGTTAGCCTTCTCAGGTATGCTCACTTTCAATAAAGCTGTGGCCTTGCCCTTTCCAACTTAATCTGTTCCTGTGTCATCTTAGGGCAAGGTTACATAGTTTACAGAGTTATTGTCTAGGCCTACGCTTCTCAGCAGTCATAACCAATAAGAGGCATTTTATAACTGATTTTGCTGCCTGCCTGTCAACACATCTCATATTTGGAAGCTAAAATTATTCTCATACTTCTTATGGAAAACTGATCTTTGCAATTCTTAGTGTTTTTAAAGCTTGTTTTTATATATATTAATTGGAAGGAGTTTGACAACCTTTGCCCTTCATAACGTTATACCTTTAATTGCTCCATGGAGTGGCAAACAATGTTATAAAGTTATCAGGTTTTTCACTCCTATCACAGGAGGGTTTTATCACCTGGTTTGGTACATTCTCACCTTTCTGTTTGTCCAGAAAAGAAAAAAAAGAAAAGAAATAAAAAAAAGAAGAAAGTGTTTATTTCTCATCCGGAACAGGTTTCAGAGGGAGGTTCAGCATAGTCATATCACTGACAGCCTGCTTCACTGGCACTGAGCCCAGAAAGGTGAGATCAGGGAAATGCAGAATGTGAGAGCTCCCTGTATTATGTTCTGCTATATTCGCTCTCACCAACTTAATTTAAATAATATTAATATTCTAGAAGTTTTATATCACTAGGAACTTTTAAGGAGGAAATGTATTCATCCTTCCTTTTCTACTTACATTCTCTCATCAGGTGTCTGAGCTTACCTGGGTGGATGACATCTCTGATCTTTTCCCCATGTGCCAATGTTCGAGCCTGACATTTAATAGGTCACATGCTCCTAGATATCCAGAAGCCCTGTTTTTTTTTAATAGTAATTGAGCAAGGGCTCTAACAGAATGGGCAGATGGTAAGGGAGTGCGGATGGGTGAACGTAACTTGCTGGACTACCTTGGTGAACTATCAGAGGCACTGACAATGGCCTCATCAAAAGGAGCACAATTGCAAAAATACTGTCACTCTATTGTCCGTTAGGAGACACAGGAATTCTTGAACATCTGGGTTATACTGGCACCAAATGGAGGATGGATGCTGGTAAACAAAACACGGTAGGTCTGCTCTTGGTAAGACCATGACCTGCATGGCTCAGTTTTTTGCTAGTTTCCTAGGAAGATGGAAATCTTTTATTCTGCTCTGCCAGTTTAAGACTTGATGTGAAGATTTTTTTGGAAACCTTTTTCTTTAATCAATATTCTACGATTGACAGCTGCTGTTGGTATCCTCACCATCCTTGCAGCTTTATAGCACATTTTTTTCCTAGCATCCACTGTTAGATCTCACTGCAGCTGAACCCTGCCAGACTGCACCTTTGCGGGACTTTCGGGCACTATTTCCCACTTAGACTACTTTCCAGACTTAGATCTGATCTGTCACTGCAAAGCACTTTATCATTCCAGATCCGTGGCATCAATGCATGTTTCCCCATTCTCTAAAGACTTACTTCGTGTGAGTAAGCTGTTTAGGCTGGTCACTTTCTGGAGCTCCCTCCAGTTCATTGGTATCTCAGACAGTACATGCTGTTTCCTTGTTCCTGCACCATGGATACTGTTGAGAAAGAGAGCTTCTGTCATCCTGCTGGGTTGAGTGTTGCACACATATACATTATAATCAGTGCTCTATTTCCTGCCAGCTAGCAAGGAGAAAACATCTCCCTACTGCTACTGCTCCTCTAGAGCCATGTGGAACACAGGCCTTTAGTCAGTTACTGCTGCCCACCTGCAGTGATGTTTGGTCACCTTTTGCTTGCTCACCCAACCGGTCTATTCAGCTGCCGAGGTTCTGTGAGTAACTGAGACCTTGCCTCCTTCCTTGAGCCTGCATGTTGCTTAATGCTATTATGACTGCAACATGTCTCACGCTACACACAAGGGAGATGGCTACTAAATGGTCTTGTTTTGCATGCAGTGCTCCCATTGGCAGTGGGGACCACTATAGTTGTGAGTCCTGTTCCCCCTTAGTATTTGTATCGGGCACTCTCATCAGAGTCCTCTCTTACTCTATCAAGCGTAACTGCCTTCACATCCTTTTCTGTATAGGCCTTTTCCTCGTTTATGCAGAGGATAATGTCTCAGATTACCCAGCTGGGTTCTGACCCTGAAAGTAGAAGCCACAAGTGTCCCCAATAGCATGTGAATCTGACTTGCCTGCTGCTATGGATGCCTATGGTCAGTCTGCTGCTGCCATCCTCTATGACTCTGAGTCTGTGCAGTCCCTTAGTGAGGAGCCTTACCCCGAGGAGTCCCAATTTGCAGCCTTTCCCTTAGCTTAGATAGGCAGTATCTGGTCCTGGCTCTTACAGGCCTCCAAAGGCTGCCACCTATCCTTTTCACCCTCTATTTGATGTGTTTCTGTATGAAGAGCGGAAGCACTCTGGCAAGCTCTATCCCCCCCAAACGTTATGTGTTTCTTTATCCATTCAACATGGAGTTTGTTAAGAAATAGTCTATCCCTATGGTTGATATGGCCATTTCTTTCTTGCACAAGGCGACCACCATACTGGTGGAGAATGATCCTTTATTTAAGGAACCGTTGTATAAGGCTGTAAGCTCTTTTCAGAGCTATGTTTCCCCTTTTTGGCACTGCTTTGCACCAATCTGGCTGTGGTTTTGCTTTGTTAAACACTCACTGACTGGTCTAAGTTCCTCAAACCTTTGTAGATGCTAGCACAGAATAGTAGATTTCCAATCTTGTGGACCAAATGCCACATCAGTAGTGATGGGCCGAACAGGCCTGAGTTTGGTTCGAATTCAAACTTTAGAACACCCAAAAAGTTAGAACTCAAACTCAATGCAATTCTATGGGGATAGAACTTTCAAAAACAATTGTCCCCTTTAAGAGGGCTCATATGCAAGTTATTGGTCATAAAAGGCTATGGGGATCCGGGTACTGCCCTGGGGGACAAATCAATGGGGAAAAAAAACTTTTAAAAAATAAAAATTTGAAAGGAGCAGTTATTTTAACATCACCTAAAGGGTAACAATAAAAATGAAAAATTCCTTTAAATATTGTGCCTGGGGGGGTCCCCTTAACCTGCCTGTAAAGTGGCACATCTGTACAATGTATAGAACCTGCTGCAGCAAAAAAATATTATTATCTTCAGGTCTGGTAGGAATGGTACTCTGGTACTTCAGGTCTGGTAGGAATGTTAGGAGGGACCCCATTTAAAAACAAAAAGTGTGGGGTTCCCTTTAAAAGTCATACCAGACCCTTAAGGTCTGGTAGGAATATTTAGGAGGGACTCCATGTAGAAAAAAAATAAAAGTGTGTGGGGTTCCCCCTTAAAGTCCCTACCAGGCCCTTAAGGTCTGGTAGGAATTTTAAGGAGGAACCCCACCCCCAAAAATGGGGGAGGGGAACGTGGGGTCCTCCCTAAATTTCCATAACAGACCCTTGATCCAAGCATAGGCCTGGCAGGGCCGGAAAGGGGGGGACGAGCGAGAGGCCACCCCCCTCCCTCCCATACCAGGCCACATGCCCTCGGCACTGGGAGGGTGCTTTCTCAATGAATGAGAGAGAAAATAGGATTTTTGTAGTCCCAGTAAAAAAATGTTTGCAGTCCACCAGTAAAAAAATGTTTGCAGTCCATTGAGAGACACAAGTCCCGCTGTGTTTATGGCCATTGTTCTTGTTACTATTAATGCATGCTCATGGGAGAGGTTATACCCAAGGTAGGCCCACGGTTTTTTGTTTGCCAGTGTCGAGTCACACTGTAGATGGCAGTTTAACCCAGAAGTGTAAGAATTCCTGTGTTGTTCAATAGGTTCCACGAAAATAATTTAACATTAAGTGCATCCTATTATTCTCTGGTAACTATATGCAGTTAAGACCTGTAATGATCACGTTCAGTTTATGAATATCTCCTGTAGGGACACAATTTATTGTCCTGCCCCACAACATATTCTTCTATGTGCATGAGGGAAACACATGGAGTATGTTATAATATGAGGAAATGAAGTTAAAATTCAATTTTCAGAAACTTTTAATTGGAATCCTCTAATTATCTTCTCATGTTTATAAATCAAACACATTATGCTGTTTCAAGAATAACCAGTTAATTAACAGCCTCTCCTTTGAAGCACATTAAGCCCCAACAGAGATAGTCATTACTACAAGAACAGTTTTTGACTTTGTGGATATTTTCTTAACGTGTCTCAGCACACATTAAAGAGATTCATTATGAAGCATATTGTATCACTTTCTTATTCAAGCTATAAGGATGCAATGAAACACATCCTGTCTTTATTTTTAAACACTTGTAGTGTTTTAACTAGGGATGTCCTGATACCGATACTATCATCGGTATCGGGACCGATACAGGGCATCTTGACAAGTACTTGTACGTGTCAAAATGCCCCGATACATAGCGCCTCCACTACACTACAGCAATAGATTTACAATTCTGCCCTGCTAACAGGAATAGGTTCAATTATCCCAGAGGCAGATGCATGATCGGATTTGTAGTTTCACTGAAGCTGTGTGAAAGCAAATAGTAATGTTTTATTGTTCTAAACCAGTCTTAAATGAAAGTTCTTCATAATCATAAAGAAATTAGCCTAAAATCATTAGTCTGTATTGTTTTATTTGTTTTGTTTAAATGTCACCTGTCCCGTTACGAAAAAGTATCGGTAATTGGTATCGGCAAGTACATGAGGGGAAGTACTTGTACTTGGTCTTGAAAAAGTGGTATCAGGACATCCCTAGTTTTAACGGTGTTAATGTTACCAATAAAGAGGCAGATTATGACCATATCTATATCTGTAGAGCAGCAAACATTGAATAAGCCAGGGGTAGCCAAACTCCGGCCCTTCAGCTGTGGTGAAACTACAAATCCCATGATGCATCTCTCTCCGGGAGTCATGTCTGTGAGAATCTTGCAATGACTCATGGGATTTGTAGTTCCACCACAGCTGGAGGGCCGGAGTTTGGCTACCCCTGGAATAAGCAGTCATATACTGCTTTTTTTTTATAGTGAATGACTTTTAGAAGATTTGCCACAAATTATAGATACATGTATCTGGTCTATTCACCCAATTGGACAATACAGTATTTGCTGCTATTCACTCACCATCTGAATGTCCATCCTTAAATCTTACAAATGCATTCAAGTACCTTAACTATTAACAGATATGTAGCTAATTTGTGCATCACTCAGCTGTAGATCCTCAAATCTCTGAATTCATGCTGGCATGCTGACAGTATCAGCCCAAATTCAGAGATGATTTGAGGATCTACAGCTGAGTGATACACCAAAATGCTCCTTTTTTTTAATAGGTGCTTGAATGCATTTTTAAGATTTAACTCTTGAATTTAGTGTCACTCTAATGTAAAATCCAGGGCTCAATGTTCAATTCACCAGCAGAAATCACTTTTAAACATTGCCCATTATTAAATGGCAAATCAAGTTTCTCTGTAGTAACTGAAATGTTTTTTTCTTCCCAGAATAACCGTACTATTCTTTGTGTTTTAAAAATAGGAAGTAAGCTTCCCTGCCTTACATGATCGTTTGCAATCTTTTAAACTCTTTAGAAATGAGCTTATAACTAAGAAAATATAATGTTAATTGTGGTAGTGGGCAGTAAATCAACTAAACTTGTAGTAAATTTTCACTTTTGCAGCCAAATTGGGATAACAACAACTTTATGTTTGTTTACATGTTCCCATTCACATTGCATAACTTAAAAACATATTTAAAAATGTTTGCTTCGATTTTTAAGCTCCTTTTACTTGCTTGAAAATCCTACCTAGCTTTCCTCCTCATTATCAGTTGTAAACTGGATTGAAACACTGTCTGTCCTAACAAAGTGTTACAGATTTAGAAGCATTGTATGTTAATGAGAAGAAGCTCAGTCTGTCCCTTGGTTTGTCCCTCTACTTTCACTTTCAAACTGCTCAGAGTAGCCTGGAATCTGCACAAAGGCCTGAATCAAAGAAAAATCTAAAATGTAATAAACATTTCTTTTTTAAATTTATTTTCGGTATGTTGTGTGAATGGGAACACATACACATATAGTGAGGTTTTCTCCAATTTGACTGCAAAAGTGGAAATACACTTGAAATTTAGGTACAGACTATCCAATAGTTAAAAAGCATGTAAAGCTAAAGTTAGGGAATGGTTAAGACCCCTAGCATTTTCTTGTGAGACACAAAAAGAAATACAACAAAATATCTCCAAAGCAAAAGGAAATTCCATCTTTATAAGTTGCTGTAAAAACAGATGTCCCCATTGGCAGATTTTCTCTCCCCTCCTGTTCTGGAGACAACAGAAAAATGTAGATTTGCTATCATGTTCTGAAAAATTTGTCATCAGGTGAAATAGCGAGGATGACAAAAAGGGGGCGAAAAGCGCCACAACCTAACGTGAGTCAACCTCCTCCACTGCCTCCTGCCCCGCCTCCTCCACTGCTGGTTTCAGCCTGCTTCACCGCCGCTGCTGGCTCTCACTGACTCAGCAGCGGCTGTAGAGAGGAACGCGCCGCTGCACAGATCACTATCAGTGAACTGAACAGTGGCACATTTCTCTTCACAGCCGCCAGTGACAGCCAGCAGCGTGAGATGCCATAGTGACCCAGGCGGCACGCAGGGCGTCAGGGATGTCCTGGCCGGGCCCCCCTGTGCCCCAGGCCCCATAGCGGCCGCCTGGGTCACTATGGTGATTGTTACGCCACTGGATGGTGGTGCTGTGTGGTGGTGTGTCAGCACTTCAAATGGGACTTCTGCAGTATTAGCGTGTGAGCCAGAAAGAATTGATAGACACATGAGTACTATCAGTGCGGATAATTGGCAGGTGTATCATTCATAAACTTACCATTAAGTAAGCAATGTTGCAACCTCAGTGATGAAGGTCCTAAAGGTGTAATGCTCGCCTCGGGAGAGGGCCGAATACCCTCTATGGATCTCAACTGCGGAATGGAGAGGGTTAAGGAACGGGAATCAGAATAGCAGCTCCTCCCTAGAATGCCCAGTTTTGTATGTGCTTAGGCGTTTGGGAGGCTGCGGTACATCACGCCCCGTATACACAGTAAGGAATGGGGAACACAGGCACACGAATGGTTATTGCCTGGCAGTAATGCACGACCGGTTGGAGTGTACAGCTACTGATGGGAGAAATGCAATAGTACAGGTTGTTTTAGGGTACAGTGAACAGCTGAGAGCAATGCAATAGTACAGGTTGTTTTAGGGTACAGTGAACAGCTGAGAGCAATGCAATAGTACAGGTTGTTTTAAGGTACAGTGAACGGCTGAGAGCAATGCAATAGTACAGGTTGTTAAGGTACAGTGAACAGCTGAGAGCAATGCAATTGTACAGGCTGTTTTAAGGTACAGTGAACGGCTGAGAGCAATGGAAACAGTTCAGGCAGTTTAAGGTGCAGTGACAGCTGTGAGCAATGCAGATAGGGCTATATCGTTATGCATAGGAGACCTGGGCTTCAGTTTGCCTGGCCCAGATTACTTGCGGTTCTGCTGGTGGTGGCAGTCTTCAGTGGGTGAGTCGAGTCTGGTGGTGTGGAGGCGAGGGAACGCTGGATTGATCAGCGTCCTTCCACGATCAACGGAAAGACGCCGATCAATTACCGTGACTCGGCTTTATGCCGAGCGCTGCGTCTTGGAGGGGCGGAGCTTCCCGGCGCGCCTGCGCCCGACCTAGACGGCCATGAGGTGTGGGATGAAGGAGGACCGCGGCGCGCCTGCGCGAGGCGACGACGGAGACGTTCCCCAGACGTCACCGCGTTCCCACGGAGAGCTGGGGCTATCGATCCCCGCCGCGCCTGCGCATGACCGCGACGGCCACCTGCACCTGGTCCCTGCAGTGCTCGCCTATTACAAAAGGTGACGTGATGTGAAGGTGAAGATCCAAATCAGACTAAGCAATGAATTGTCTGCCAGGTCCAGATGTTGATGGTAATTCCATTATTGGTGGTTCAACATTGATTGTACAGATCTAGATGCCGTGTGGGAACTGCCAACATGGGTCCAGTGGCATGGAGAACACAGACTTGCTTCCGGTGTGGTTGATGGTATGGGAGATGATGGATTTTGTATGTAGAGGAAGGGCACCCAACTCTGTTCCTTGTGACGGTGTGAAGAAAAGGGGTAAGGAGAGCAGCGGTCAGTACACCCCGGTCCCCACACACCAGAAGCAGCACACCTTTTGTCATAACCACCCCCACCCCTTCTGAGAGCGCTTACTTTCTGGACTTTTCCTCTTGACTGGCACGTCTAAGACCCCATTCACACTGAGCGACATGCAAATCGCGCGACTTTGAGCGACATTGAACGACGTGTCGCGCGACATCTTCCTATTGGGCTGTATGCAATCAGGAGCAATATCGCTCAAAATCGCTCTAAAAAAGGGTCATGTAGAAGCGACAAGCTACCAGCGACGAGCTACAAGCGATATTGAGCGATATTGAGCGACATTGAGCGACGAGATGTGAACAGCTACATTGAATTGTATTGGTGAAGCTACATAGAGCGATATAGTGCGGAAATATGAGCGATATCGCTACAAAAATCGCGCGATAAATCGCTCAGTGTGAATGGGGTCTTAAATAGGGAGGATGAATCCCCTAGTGGAGACACAGGCAGCAATAAAAACCTGACTTGATCTGTCCGCAACTTTGTGTTGTCTTTACAACAGCAACAAAGTGTCTATTCCCTCTGCCTTTTTTCCTGTCTTAGGTTTCATATGATCCGCTCCTCCATACTTCTGGTTTGTTGCCAGCTGTAAACTTTTAGATTGGGAATTTTCCCACACACATATTGACTTATGTATCAGTTGTCTGTAGTTCTTGCGTTTTATTTGCAGTATTTATGACTTTTGCAGATAGATCACTCTTAATTATCAGGTTATTTATGAACTACACACTTGCACACGCACGCATGTGGACACATGCCTCTGGGCTCTTTGTCTGGTTTTGTAGATTATAAAAGGAGTTCACTTGTTTTTATAGTAGGGCTGACCTAAGTAGCTTTTTTAGGGGTGTGGGGGGATCTGGAGAAGAAAGAAAATATCTACTATACCTTATGCTCTGAGAATTACCAAGTTCTATATACATAACAAGAATCAGAAGATCCATCAAGAACTCGGACCTTAAAGTCTGACCTTAGCTCCCACTACACTGTCATGATGAAGAACTTATGAGATGAACTGTCAGTCCTGTATCGCATAACTAAGCTCCATGTCATTGGGACATGGCTATAAAATAAATGATTTTATTGATTATGCACTGTTAATGATTCATCATTATAAAATATACAGTCCAACCAATAATAGGTTGAAGAGTACCCAGCAATGTGTTTAATGATTAATATCTGTTTTGAGTATTTTGACTCACTTAGTCATTTTCTTCGTAACATCTGTCAAACAACATGAGGACAAATAATGCAATGAAAGAAGCAAATGGAGTCAGCCAGCCGGTGGGTACACCTTCTGTTGAGGAACACTTGTATTTTGCTGTAGAAATCAAATTTTGGATATACTAACCCTAAAATAATTTATATTCTCTCTTGTTGAGTAGGTAATGTTGCAAAGTTATTGTTTATTTTGATGATTGTGATGTTTGTATTGGGGTAAGTCCAATTGACTAGATCATGCACAAGCATTTTAACTACCTTTGCAGTAATGAATGCATATATATATATTTATATCTCCCCTAATATCAACTATATAGACATAACAATGTAAAAAGTGAGAACATACAAGGGTTAAAACAATTATCTGCAAACATGCAAATAATACATTATAAAATAAGAAACACACTTAAAAAGTACAGTTTAACCACTTTTTTTAATTTCGCAATACTCCTTGTAATGACAATGTTCATTAGTAAATTGGTTCCTGTCTAAATCAGCCCTGTATGCATGTGAGATAGGGACCTTAGACTGTAAGCTCCTTATGGGCAGGGACTGATGCAAATGTGCAGTATGTAAAAGTGCTAAGTAAAATAGTTGGTGCTTTATAAATTCCTGTAATAAAAAAATAAATAAATAAATTAGCATTCCAGCAGAGAGCTTGGAACGGGCACCAATGCAGGTTCGTAGCTCTCAGACCCTGCTGACAGAATGACAATCTAGCTATAGACTTATAGTCAAGTCAACTGACTCATACTGGTAGTTTAAGCTTCCAAGACATTCTGTCTGTCAAAAAATTGCTTAAAAATCATAAGGTAAGGTAGATTTGTGAGATGTATAGGTAACATTATGGTGGGAAAAGTAAAGATACTGTATGTATCAAGGTTCTACATCCTTCTGATGGTAGCAAGTGCACATTTTAAGACGTGGAGGGTTGGTGGATGCATGCCAGAGTATGGAGGGAATTTTGAAAGGGGTTGTTAAAGACAGTCAGAAGTAGTGACCAGAGAGCAAGAACTGACACAGGGTGAATGCTTGAGGATTAAAGAATGTATATAGTGCATGTTGGTGCAAAGACTATAGCTGGGGAGGCAGTTAGGACACATCATGGAGACATTGGGGTTGATTTACTAAAGGCAAATAGGCGGTTCACTTTGCAAGGGAATATGGACTTTTCAAGGGAAGTTTCCCTTAGCTTGGTGACTGTGTTGAAATTTCACTTTGCAAAGAATACCCAATTCTGTGTAAGGAATATAAAAAAACACAGTATTTTTGCGTGCATGTGATTGGGTGAACTTCAGAACTTTACCTCATTCACAAAGCAAAGGGAAACTTCCCCTGCAAAGTGAACAGCCTATTTGCCTTTAGTAAATCAACCCCACTGGTTTTAAACAAGCAAGGGATGGAATCAAGGCGGTATAGTTTTACTTCACCTTTTCAAAGTGTGTTCTGAGCACAGAACAAGAAAACATTGCCTGGAAGACTGACTATATGTGTAGTTTACAAGAAATTGGAACATTAACCTTGGGTACTTTAGTAATTAAAGTCAAAGACCTGTGTTACCAACAACAGAGATACGTCAGCTCTCCTGCTGTGCCAGACATGGTTGTGCTGTGCGTCAGAGGTGTGTAAACCTGGACTTCAGCTTTAAGCAAAGTGACATTGAACATTTCTAAAATGAATATATTGAGGTTTTGATGAATATATTGAGGTTTTGATGAATATATTGAGGTTTTGTACAGATTTGCTTTGTTATGGTCAGGACTAAAAATACATTTAGTTTTATAGTCAGGTAAATATAAGATATATTGCATATAATTATTATGTAGTCTTGTATCCAGCCAAATAGTTGGTATGATTACTTTTGAGCTGTGCTGAAAAATCCCTTGTAGTGAACACAGTGAGTCCATTGGAGCAATGACAGCTAAAGCTCAGTACACATGGTCATATTTTTTCTTTGTTTAGGTTTACAGGCTGAAAGAAAAACAATATGATATATTCATCAATTCATGCTAACAGCATGGATGGATGAATGAATCTCCCACTGTGTACTGTATTATTCTGGCTCCTGATTGGCTGCAAGCACTGTATGGCAGATGATTTTGCAGGATGTCCCTTTGTCAAAAATTGATCTAATGATTGTCTTCTGTTGAGGGGATAGGGCCACCAACAGATCGAATTTCATCCGATTCCAACTGGATCGGCTGAGATTTGCTTCGTGTGTACCCAGCTTTAGTGTGAGATTTCTATTAGACAAAAGGAGCTGCAGAGCAAGCTCATCTGCTCTATCTCTGTAGATAACCACTACTGTTCCAAGAATACATTGTAATATATATAATGTTTATTTGTAAAACAAGGATACTGAAAAAATATAAAACAGTTAAAGATGTATAAAGTTTGTAAAATGCAACTAGATTAAAATTGACACCGCCTTTAAAGTGAAATTTCTAAGTTTGTAGCTTCAATTGTTGAGATGTTGTCATGTGAATGTTAAGTTGGCCATACTCCTATAGATTGCTGGCTGTCAAAATACCGGAATCTGATTGGATTTGGGCATTTTCAGGTGTTTTGAGAGCCAGTGGAGCCGACTAGCAAGATACTGAAGCTTGGCCCAGCGGGAGATTCCTCCATCCATACAGTTTAGTGCAAATGGAGGAATCTGTTGCACTTTTTCCATCTGACCATAGAAAATCTGCAGATAATTTATAGGGGGAATGGCCAGCTTTAGGATCCTCAAATTATTACATTCTACACAGTGTGTACAGGAAGTGAGGACACTAAGGGACATACCATCGCTGCAGTGGATGAGGAGACAGGCTGGGGGGAGCAGTGTCACAGCTGGCCGGATCTGAGGTTTGTGCGAGTAAGTACAAATGAGCACTTAACCCTTGCAGTGCAAAGTTAGCCCCACTGCAAGGGTTATGATTTTATTTGCCCAGAGTTCTTCTTTAAAAAGATGTATTCCACCTTTCACAATGGCCATTAGTCAATGACACACTTTATGTGGTGCACTCCCTTTAGTCCACAGAAAACTGTCCTTACACCTATGAAAAGCTAATTTGGTTGTGTTTGCCTTTCGAGGCCAAAAGTTCCCAGTCCTCAGCTTTCCTTTTTCCTTTCCCCATTACACTCATGTTCTTTCCCGTACATATCTCTGCCATTGGCCAGCTAACAGTATACAATATTCCTGGGGGTTAATTACTCATTCTGTCATATAAATGTCATATTACTCAGTTGCCTTCTCTGAATTACAAAAGTAAAACAAGGAAGTCTGTTGTGACTAGCAGCATTTCAGATAAAGTTACAAAAACAGGGACAGGATTCTTGGTGAGTTCATTTTTCCAATGTCACAACACTGAGAAACTGCACAATATAAACAAATCATTTTAACAGAAGGAATGTGAGCACATATAAAATCCCTAATAGCCTCTTGGTGTTTGTTTAAACAGGACACTTGTGCACCAGGACATCCTGAAACCATGGCTAACAACGAGAAGGAAGGGAAACACAAGAAGGTAAGGGACCATCAAACCGCGAACCTTACATTTTATTAAGAAAATTCTACCTGGCGCTGGAAATACATGTGTATTTTATACTGTATGCACATACAACTCTATTTCCGTCCATGTGACTGAGCCGTTGAGCAGGGATAAGCCCTGAGCCCTCCAGCTGTTGTGAACTACAAGTCCCATGGAGCATTGCAAGACTGACAGTTAGGGCTAGTTCACACCAGCCCCCGTGTGTTCCGGCCCGATTGGTGGCAGAACACACTGGATGGCATTCCGGCCGGCTCACTTTGTTTTGGGGCGGGAGGGGGATGGTGGTGCTTTGAAGTCCAGCCGCAGTGCAATCGCCCGCATTGGAACGCGTAGAACATCAGTGCCTGCTCTATGGTCCGTGCGGTCAGAAAAAATGCTGCATGCACTATTTTCTTTCTGATCGCACTGGACTGGAACACAGGCATTGATGTGCCGCACGTTCCGGTGCGGATGATCGCACTACGGCCGGAGGGCATGGCTGTGGGGCATATTCTGTCTATACAATCCTATTGACACAAAAACACAGCAATTGTGGCTTTTGGGCATATTTTACACTGTATGCCCATACACCTCTATTTGCATCTGAGTGATTGAGCCCATATACCAGGAATATGTGCCAGAAAACAAAGAGCTGTGAACGTGGAAGACACGTACTATCAAATAAACCTCCTGTGTTTCCTTTGAGTGGGTCACCAGCTCAAACAACATGCTATTTTGGATGCCAGTAGGGCACTAGAGTCTTCGCTATTACAGGCACCACAAAGGTGTTGCATTTATATGGAGGGAAAAGGGACTGGAAGTTACTCGCTTGTTAGGGCAGATACATTATTTTGCCAAACCTTTGTAGACACCTGACCATTACACATGTATAAGCTTGTTGGACATTCCATTCCAAAACTATGGCATTAATATGGGGTTGGTGCCCATTTTGCAGCTATAACAGCTTTCACTCTCCTTGGATAGCTTTCTGAAGGATTTTGGAATGTGTTTATGGGAATTTGTTCCCATTCAGCCAAATCATGTGAAAGGTTAGGTACTGATATTGGACAAGAAGGTCTGGCATGCAGTCTGCATTCCAGTTCATCCAAACAAATTGCAGTAGTGTTAAGGTCAGACCTCTGTGCAAGACACTTGAGTTATTTCACATAAAACTGGTCAAACTTTATGGACCTGGCTTTTTTGCACCGGGGCACTATCATTCTGGGGCAGAAAAGGGCCTTCTCTAAACTGTTGACACAAGGGTGAAAGTGCACAATCGTCCAAAATCACTTTGTATCCTTTAGTATTAACAGTACTTTTCATTGAAAACACCTGGCCATGTAGTGTAAAGTTGCCCATACACCTTACGATTATCGGCCGAAGCTTTTCGTCCGATGATCGAATAGTCGTACGATCTTCGTACGGCAGCCCCATCCTGCCCCGATGATCGCAAGATTAATTTAGCCGTAATTAACGAAAAGAACCTGGACGAAATGCGGTAATTGATTTGCCGTATTTTCGTTAGCGCAAGCGCAGTGTAGGTCGTACGACTTTTGACGGACGGAAATGCCAGCAACCTTACGACAATCGTACGATCGAGCAAAGTTTTCAAACATGCTTGACCGTCAAAAGTCGTACGATTGTACAGTACTGTCGGTTGGACACTGCAATGCACACATACGATTGTCGAACGAAAAGTCGATCGCATACGAAAATCGTACGATAATCGTAAGGTGTATGAGCACCTTAAAGGGGATGGTCAGGTGTACACAAACTTTTGGCTATCTAGTGTAGGTTGCTGTAACCTATCCAGGTGAACAGATAGAGTACATTGAACCCATTACCTGTTCATCATGATGCGTGTACAAAAATAGACGTGCAGGCACTGGTTTAAGGGAGGGAGTGTCCTTTTACATTACATCTATTTTTACATTTCTTTAACCTCCCTGGCGGTAATCCCGAGTCTGGCTCGAGTTGAATTTTTAATGCTAGGAGCGGTAACCCCGAGCCAGACTCGGGGCTGCAGAGAAAAGTGACACTTACCTTGTCCCTGCGATCCCGCGGCGTCCTCTGCTGTACGCGGCCCGAAAATGAAACTAAAAGCCGGCATCTGACTTTTAGTTTCGTTTTCGAGTGTCACAGCCGGCGGGAAATTCAAAAGTGAAAATTTGTAATGTACATAGAATACACACAATACAATCTGCTATGATTACACTTATGTACACTTATGTATCAAACTATTTCACTTCAATTTTGTCCCTAGAGCTTTGTCCACTGAGTTCAATAAAATGTGAAGTGCCAGAAGAAATGACGCATACCCAGCACTGATGAATCATGTAGCTTATGTGGTATTGTAATATTTTTTTTTTTACTCTAGGACTTTACATGGCAGCTTATAATGGCTTCTCTTGTTGGTGCTCTGGGGTCATCCTTCTTATACGGTTATAATTTATCTGTTGTGAATGCCCCTGCATTGGTAAGTCTCTAGAATTTATGATGAGTTTATTGTTAAGGAAATAATTAGTTAGATAACTAGCAGAAAACAGGATGGTTACACTTAAAAGCTAATTTACTGCTTGTTAACATTATGGAAATACATGAATGGCCATACCCTGGTCACAGATTCACTTTAAATGTCAGACACTGCAGCCTATTCATGTGAAAATAATGAGTTCTTAGTATTCTAGATACTCGCCAGTTAGAAATGGAATGGCGGGGGGTGTTAGGTAAGAGTCTTGCAAGATCTATGGAGTGCACCTATTCTGACACTGCAGCAGTAAATACTAGAACAAATGTATATTTTTCCCTTGTCGCCCTGAACCTGTTACAATATAATAATATATTATTGCCTGCGGAGATGATAATGGGAAGTGCTGTGATTTATAGGTGTATTAAGTTGTGTAAACAGTATTACAGTGATCTCTAATCAGTAAGAGTCACATTTCTAGCAATAATGTTACCCTTTATCAGTGTACAGCAAGTGTATTTGTCTGCTATACACATCTGCTTAAAAGTGTAAATCTACCTTGGTTGCCTTGGAATGCATCTGTATCTGGGCACCAGATGTCCTACATGTACTGAAGGCTTCATTTGTGCATTTCTAGATCTTCTTCCAGCATAATATGTATCGTTTACATATAGACTTTTTTTTAACAAACTGGATTTAAATCTCTTTTGAGTCACAGGAGTATATTTACCAATGTCTTCCTATGCCCCAAAGTCAGCATATAGAGGGCTGAGGCAGTGCAGAGCCAGACTGCAGCCAGGAAGATGCCGACAATATTGTCCAGATCCACCCCTCTGCCTGATTGACAGCTGTCTCTGCCTCTCTAAATCCAGAGCTAGCTGTGCCCGCCCCCTCCCCTGTCTGTCCCTCCAAAGAGCCCTTGATTGAATCCCTGCGGGGTGGAGTGACTGACAGTGACCGCTCTCTGCAGGGAGGAGACCATATGCTGAGAGATCAGAGCTCACATGAATGTTCAGCTCCCGGTATATAAAGACGGCATAAGACAGCTGCAGTGTCTCACGCCAGCTCTAAGTATTAGGAAGAGTATGTTTTACTCCCCCAATACTTCACCTTTAAGCGTAGATGTTATATCAGTTGAAGCTAAAGTTCACTTTTAAAAAGAAATAATAAACAGCACATGTTTATGAAAGAAAAAATGTGCATGAGGTGACCATGTTTCATGTTGCTCCCTGAATATCGATGTAACATAAAACATGGTCTAAAAGGTTAACTTTACCTTTCAATACATTCCAGGAGCATCAAAACTGAAGATGTGCACAGTTTATTCTCTGTGTGGAAGCAGTGGTCTCTTTGCAGAGGTTGAACACATACTCCTGTTATGTCCTTTAGGTCTGCAATCAGAAAAGCTCATGTTCCCTGCTCATTGGTGATCTCTAGCACTGACTTAGCAGGGGGTGTGCTGGACCTCTGCAGAGTGACCACTGCTTTTACACTAAGAGCAAGGGTCCTTCTCTGCAGCATGCTGGCGGGGGATAGGCTTTTTTACACAGTCTGTGGCTCCAATCTGCACACAATTTTACTGCACACCTTTTTATGCACCTGGAATGTATTTAGCTGATCTAAACTGGAAGTTTAGTTGGATTTAAGTTAGTGACATGTGGACAGGTTTAGGATGTTGTCACTGTCAAAACATTTGCATTAGTGCTAGATACAAAGTCATAAGTGAAAACTACAATACCCATAACAACCCCTTAGAATTTTTCTTACTTCTGATTGTAATGGCTCGCCACATGCGTTTTGCTCTTTGTACTGCTTATTAAAAAAGACTGTTTGTTATTATGGATCTTTATCAGTTTACGAAGCCTGTAAAATACAGTAGTTCACTGCATTATACCATTATTATAATGGCTTACTGATGATTCACTGCACAAATGGGCAATTTCATCGAAAAGACAGTGAACTAGTGTGTTAAGACTCTATTAATAGATCTTTTTAACAAATCCTGTGTAGATGATTTTAGAATCCCAAAATCATTCCATTCTCATAATCCTTTTACTTTTAGAGGAAGCTAATGCGTTCTAACCTTAGAACGTCGTCTCCCCCCAGGCTGGCGTCTAGTTTCCATTTGATAACCCTTTCAATACGGGAAAGTGCCTAAGCACAATTCCAAAACTGAAACACTGCTGCTAGTGCTGTGTAGCGCTATTGCCACTGACAAAGGAGACAAGTGTGCATGTTTTTAACAATAAAAACTTAGGAATATGTCCTACACAGGGGCATAACTAGAAATCACAGGGCCCCATAGCAAAATTGTGGATGCCCCCCCCCCCCTTCTGCAAACCAGAAGGGGGGGGGGCGCTGGAGCTAAGCCCTGCAGTTCCTGTGCTCACCTGCAGGTGTCTCTAGGAAGCCAGGAGCTGTTAGGCACCAGACCACCACTGGGTGGTGCTGGAACCTGCAGCTCCAGTGCTCACCTGTGGGTGTCTCCCAGCTGCCAGTACTTAGCCATCACCTGGTGCTTCCTGGGAGGATATTTAAACCCTCCCTGCAGTCAGGATGATGGCTCAGTGGCCTGCTATCATTTCCTGTGTGTCCCGAACCTTGTTACCAGTTTGCAGTCCTGAACCCTGGTTACCTGTTTTGCAGTCCTGAACCCTTTTCCCTGTTTGCAGTCTTGTTACCTGTTTTGCAGTCCTGTTACCTGTTTGTAGGCCTGATTCCGGCTTGTTGCAGTCCTGTTGGTACTACAAATAAATATAAACACATACTGCCTTGTCCGGTGTGGTCATACGTGTTTGGTCAACCTGTGTGGGTACCTGTATACGGTGTGGCGACACCTGTGCCGGTACCCCTGACAACTTGCTTAGAAGAACGTTACATGTATGTAACTGTCCACCATATATGTCCTCCTGTGGGTACCGATACATTATTAATATTTGGATACCCCAGTACCCTTAAAATCCCCCAGTACCCCCTGTGTCCCCCATACAGGTCCTAGTCCCATCCCATTATGAGGGTACCTGCTGCAGTGCAGAACTCATACTGCCACCGCTGTTCCTGTGTGGAGTCCGGGTCGATCACTCCGCCTTCTACCCTACCCTACACTACACTACGGCAGGGGAGAAGTTTGCAGGTGTCGTTATTTCCATGTTGCCTCGCTTAGTTTTTGACTTCTGACCACACAGAACTTAAGGGCACCTGCACCTCAGCCTCCCTCCTGCTCTCGACCGGGCCCCCTCTGCCCTGGACCCCATAGCGACCACATGGGCCGCTGTGCAAGTAGTTCCACCACTAGTCCTACAAAATTCCTTTGCTTCCCTGAGTCTGTGTTCCTAGACTGGTGTGTTCTCTCAGGCACCAAATTGGTGCCAGACTGGTCTGTGGACTGCCCCCTTGTATAGAAAGAATACAAAGGAGCACACTATACTGTATACTGAAGCACCACCCACTTCTTCCTTCCCTCCAGATTAGAATTACATTGACTAAAAAGATGCCAGGAAATGTAGTGTTTACAATACTGGGCCAGTGACATACAAATGCACATGCAGCTGCTAGGCATCATGGGAAGGAATCTTCAGGCCTAAAATTAAAATGTATTTAAAGTCAAAGCATTTTGTTTGGGAGAGTAGGGAAGAGTTAGAGCCACTGTCAGGTTTTTTTTTTTTCACAAGTAAATTTATTTTATTGGTTTTCAAAATATAAGACTTACAAGCATTAACCATGCAGAAAAAAATAAAACAATGAAACAGTGAAATGGTCATAGCATAGAGTTAATACTGAAGGTCAGCACCGAGAGGGGATTGGGTAAGTAAGGGTTCCAGGGAGCAAATCAAGCATAACAAGATAAAAGACAGTTATGAGCTCATCCAACCAATCCAGTAGGATTGGTCATGCGATTTTGTGTGAGAAGTATGGTACATGCATAGTGGATGAGACTAGGTGTTGCTATAAAGTTGCATTAACGTATTTGATATTCAGGGAAATTAGGGGTAGGGAGGGGTTCAGCTGATGATCGTGTCAGTTGAATAACAGGATGCTTAATATTTCGTAAGGGTAACAAGGCTCCATTCAAGGATACAACGTAGGCTAGAATAGGAAAAAGAGAGGGAATGTGGTCGTAGCACTGTCAGGTTTTTATTGCTTTTACTGGCTGTCATCGTCACCCGCAAATATGCACATTACCCACTATTGAGACACAGTGTTGAATTTGTTTGTTGACTGGTAGATAAGTGTGTTGCAAACGTACTCCTTGTTCTAAAAAGCCAGTTTATTTATATAGCACTGACAATTTACATACTGCACATTACACCCTATGCTCAAGGTCTAAGGTCCCTGTTGCACACATATACAGGACCAATTTTAGATAGGAGCCAATTAACCTTCCAGTATTGGAGTGTGGGAGGAAACCCACAAAAGCACAGGGAGAATGTGCAAACTCCTTACAGAGACTGTCCTGACCAGGATTTGAACTGGGGACCTCCAGTGCTGTAAGGCAGAAGTTCTAACCATTGTGCTGTCCAGTTATAGAATGATGATATATACTGGAGGTTTTCAACTGTCTTTAGGCTGTGCTGGGCTTCTGATCTGTCTCTGGACCTTTAAGGAGGAATTGGTTACCTCCATTTGATCTCTATTGTCTCAGGATGGAAGCTTTGCTAGATTAGAGTTAGGGACCACACTATACAGAGGAGCATTGAGGAGCTAGTGTGGCTTCCATGTAGATTTGCAACCAACACATCTGTTTTTAATGCAAAAGGAGTGCGTGTTATTTCTTTGATTTTAGGTTTTTATTCACCCATGTTTATATCCTGATGACTACTGTCACTAAGACAGAAAGTGATGGGGAATCCAAACAAGAAGAAAGCTACCAATGGGGACACCTTGACAAGGGTAATGTCTACCTTTTTTTCAAGGGTCAATTAACAAACAGCATAAGACTTCTATATCAATCCCCCTTCTAATTAATTGATACGACACTGGTATTGGATTTTAGTGGCCACAGCAGCCAATTTATTAAGTATAAAGACATATAACAAATCTTTACAAAAGCAACTGACAACGAGAACTGAGGTCCTTGAAGGCCATCCCACAACAAACCAACCAGTGTCTGCCTACATGGTCCCCAGCCGGTACACATCCTCCTCGGGGAGCAATATAACGGCAGACACTAGATGACCAACGATCTGACCTGTTAACAAAGGGATGCCATACCTGAGACAGCTTCCCGCTCTTAATTAAACATCAACTGCATAGATTGCTCCTTAAGGACCCCAATACCCTGCCAGGCTGCAGCGACATTAACCATAGATCAAAACAAAATTCAGTCAGACAATGCAAATATAGAACAAAAGCATATACCACAAAACAAATAGGGCGGGAGGGTGGGACGCTGCTGACTCCATCTGGATCTGGAACCTTCTTTCCTCAGGCATCCACCCCTCTGACCAATCAGGTAAATGTCCCATTGTAACCTAGGGACAAATTAACCCTCAAAGGACCCCTTTTTGCCTTCCCAAACCCCTGTCATGTAGGCCTTACACAGACGCCTCCGTCTGCTGTTCTAGGCCTGCCTGTTCTGGTGGCAACTGTCCAAGAGTGGATATCCCCTTACACTTGAAAGATAGCTTACTTCCTAATGTGCTGTTGGGATAAGAAGTAGAGGGAACTCTCTCCACCTCCAAAAAAAAAAGAACTGACAGAGGTTTAAATGCATTTCTAATCTATCCAAGTTAAAGATTCATTATATAAGTCACACAGCCAATGTTTTGGGGCCATGCAGGGTCCCTTCCTCATTGTGTCTCCTTGAAGAAGGAACCCTGCATGGCCCCGAAAAGTTAGCCATATGACCTATCTACAATAAACAGGATTAAGTTTGAATCTTGAACTTGTGTGTGCAGGTGACTCACCTTACAACACTTTGAGGATTTGTCATTGTCACTACGAGCACCACCTCATTTGAACTGGCCATAGCGCTGTATGGAATGCAGGTGGCCCCTTCATCATTTCTACTCTATCCAAAACAAAAAAGAAAGTTTTGGCTTTAGTAATCTTTAAGATAACTGCATTTTTCTAGATTAGTTTTTTTTCTAGATTAGTAGTTCCAATGTTAACTTTCATTGGGGCTATTTTTTTATTATGCCCCAAATCCAGCTTTAAAAATAAGTATGTTAGTTAACAAGGATACAAAAAATTTAAGACATGATATAAAAACAATCCATTTCTACTTCAAATTGCATCCTAGAGTAAAAAAACACATGTCCTACTACTCAACAGTCAATATGCTCAATATGGATTGTGTTCATTAGCAGACAAATCATGGGATGTAATCCTGCATGGAAGTATATATGGTCCCCTGTGTGGGTTTAGTTTACAGTTCTATGGATTTCTGCAGCCACAATTACATTTTTCTCAACATACGACAAAATGTTTGCGAGTAATTTCTCTCTGGGCTTACCAGTCGATAGATGCATTCCAGACTGCTACATTAAAGGGTATGTACAGTATATCCTAGCAATAGACGTCTCATTTGGTCCCTTTTCATCTGTTATAACAAAACACTGTCAATTTTATTTGATCTGTTTAATAAGTATGAAAGTAAAGGGGGAAAAAAATCCTTAAAAGAGAACTATAGCAAAAACTTTTTTTCTATAGTTCTATTTTGGGTCACAGGAGTACATTTACTAATATCCTCCTATGACCCAAAACCAGCATATAGCAGGCCGCTAGATGCTGACAGTGCAGAGCCGCTCTGCAGCTATAAAAGATGCCAACAATAGTGTCGGGATCCACTCCACTGCCTGATTGACAGCTGGCTTTGCCTCTTTAGAGCCAGGGTCAGCTGTGCCCGCCCCTGTCTGACCCTCCAAAAGGTACTTGAGGAACAGAGGGAGCAGATGGGGGAATACCTGCAGGGAATGGTGACCGACAGGCATTGCTCTCTGCAGGAAGAAGCATTAAGCTGAGCGATCAGCGGTTTGTGATTGCTCACTTCTCTAGCTGCAGTGTCACACGCCGGTTTAAACTATTGGGAAGAGTAAATTTTACTCTCCTAACAGTTCTCCTTTAACAAAGAAAACTAATACATCTACAATATCTAAGGGCTTGTAAAATGCAACATATTATATTTTTGTTCTTGAGTTTAGATATACTTTCACTGATCTTCCACTATGACCTGGTTATATTTAATCATTCAAGCAACTCCTTGTCTCAGATAGTTGATGACATTTTAAAAAAGTAATTATGTGTTTGAGATAAATGTTTGTCATGTCATTTTCACTAACATTTGAAGGACACCAAAATATCGGTCTTGGTTGTTGTAACGAAATACAATTTCAGCTTGCTCCAAAGTGCATCACCTGCAACCTGAACTTTGGAGAAATATCTGAGGTTGGCTGCACCCTTAAGTTGTAAGGACAAATAATTTGTCAGTGTCTCTACATGAGTGATGATTAGTAGTAGGGGAACCCTGGAATGGTAAAATAAATATTGTGTACACACTGTATTCTTTGCTACTGGTAAGAATGTAAGCTGTAATGAACTGGATCTTCATGGCTCCTGTTTCCTGTTATGTTCCCATTATGTATTAAAGCAGAACTAAAGTGAAACATCTAATACAAAGCAGACATTTTTGGCTGAAGGGACTTTACATTTTCCATATGCTTTCCTTCACTATTTCAAAAATCCTTTTTTCTACCAAAAAGTTGTTTCGTCCTTCTAGCAGTTCTTTATTTAGTGTACACTGCCTGTGGTGCATGCACAGGGCAGTGTACATTCCAGTTCTTTTCAGTGCTGCTGGGTGCAGGGGAAGCTGTAACTCCCGAATGCATTCACAAGAGTTACATCATCAGTGGCTGCCCACAGGGAGACACAGAAGATGCTGGACCCAGAAGAACACTGGAAGAAGATGGCAGTGATTAAATTACAAGGAGGGTTGCGGACATCACAATACTGGAGGAGAGCATTCTAGAAAGAAAGTGTGACAAAATGTACAAGAATGCTCTGTATACATGCACATTATGGCAATAGCCCACCCACTAATATGGAGTAAAGATCTGCCTTAAATGAGAACTATGGGGTCAGGGCTTTTCCCCATAGTTCTCCTTAGGGTAACGGGAGGACACAAACTAGCGTCCTCCCGTTACCCTAAGCTCAGTATACCGCGAGCTACAGCACGCGGTATACTGAGACGCCGGAGCGGATCCTGACATCGATGTCGAGATCCGCCCAGCTGCGTGAGTGACAGCTGGCTCTGCCTATCTAGAGGCAGAGCCAGCTGTACCCCCCTCCCCCGTACGTTCCGCCAGTCAGCGCTGGCGGATCGGAGCGGGTAGGGGGGAATCCAGCCCCTCCCCTGTCACGGTAGAGTTTCCCTTTTGCTATTACATTTGTAAACGGGTCCAGATAGGGGGATCTGGGTACTTAGGGCTTCCTTGCGGAGACAAGTAAGGAGTCATTAAGTAGTTCAGCCTCTTGACAAACCCACTTCTAAAAAAAAAATGGGTATACGTTATATGTAAACTTGTGATTTCCACAGTTTAAAGCCCCTCAGCAGGGTACTGAGAACTGTATGCACAGAATGCTTAGGTGCCAGGGATAGCATGTTAGGAAAGGTGGCAGGTAGACTTTGAGGTGCCCCACTGATTTGGAAATAGTGAAGGAAAGCATATCGAAAATGATTAAGTAACATTTGTGTTATATGTTTCCATTATCATGGCACTGATATTAGGGTTTTGTTCCTTTGATATTATGCTATAAATTGGTTAGCAAGTCTAATTTTACCTCTTTCATTCAATTTATTATACAATGCTTTATTTTGTTCTTGCATACAGTACATAAGAGAACTGTACAATGAAAGTTGGTCGCGGAGATATGATCAGACCATAAGTAGTAACACTATCTCCATTCTGTGGTCTGTTACTGTATCGATCTTTGCCATTGGAGGTCTTGTTGGGGCACTGCTTGTGACACCAATGGTGAACCAACTGGGCAGGTAAGTGCATGAATGATTATTGTTTTAAAGAGTTAGTGAGACTCGTTTAAGAGTTGTGCAGTGTTTTTGATTAACAGATGTGCCATTGTAGATAAGACATACTGTACCTGTAGCAGCTTTCACTATTGTTTGGTCCATTCAAATACTGGGCTTTTTTATTTGGGCAAAGCCGTGACACTTCTGGGTAGTGCTGTAGGGGAGTGGGCAGGATTGAGGAGGGTAGCCACTATATGGGCCCATAGGTAATAAATAATGACTGTGGGAGTCACTGTGTAAGTTAAGGGTAGCTCTGCCTGAAGGGAGCTCTATGGTACACGGCTGAGTTTTATATATAGCTGTGGGCGGGGGAGCCGCCGAGAGTTCAGCAGGAGATAGATGATTAATTGGAAGTGGAGGGTTAGCCCATGGGTTGGCACAGGATCAAGCCTACCAAAATGTAGTTGCTGTGGATATCTGTCAGCTTCTCCTAGGGGGGAACCAAGGAAGGACAGGAGCAGTACTAATCCTAAAGGGACTACTAGCATGCCTTACGGAAGGATGCAGAACTTTGGGCAATACTTCTCCATTAGCTATGGGCTACACCTCGACTATTCTCTTCTCTGCTGTTGTTTGCAACTGTTCTGTGTGTTTGATAAAGAGGTGTGCTGTCATTAGGAATGGGATGACTGAAACGTGTATTATACTGTATATATGAAGAAGTTTTATAAGTAAAAGTTTGAAAAGGCTCCCTGTGTGTGGACTGATCCTACCCCAACCTCTAGATTGACATTTCTGCTGTAACAAGCTTGAGGTGGGCTAGACTACCTACCACAGTAATAACTAAAGGAGTGTATGTGGGGAGAGGTCATGAGTAATACTGGTCAAGCTAGGTCAGGTTCCTCTCAGATGTGGGCTCTGCCACGAAGGGGCAAGGTGCAGTGATTCCACCTAAGGTCATGAGTACCCAGAGAGCCTTGTGTTCAAGTATACCAGAGGATCTCAGCCATTACAAAGCCAGCCACAAAACAAGAAGTTAATGTAAAATGTGATGGGATGCCTGGCGCCCCACACATGAGGAGCATGCAGACCAGCATGAGCCCACGGTTGATACACTAGTCATGGTGGAATGCGCTGCCTTGACTCCACAATGTCACATCTAAGCCCCTCCCATACACATTTCTATTTTGCCCATCAGTATTATGGGCTGTCTTAATAGCCACTACCAATGTGTGGCAAATGAAAAAGGATAGGCAAGCATCAACACTATTCAAAAGTGCTGCAGTTTTACCCAATCAGAACAGCTTGGCATTCGGGCAAAAAAGAGGGTATTGAAAGCTGCTGCAGGTATATGCAGCACCTCTAGGTTCCTGTAGGTTCCCTCACACAATGTCATAATGAAAGTGTCACCGGTGGAGACCTTATTTGTTAGCATGTTCTGAATTCTAAAAGACCATCAGGGAAGTGTGACACCCTCTTTCGTTTTTGCAATGGCTGCAGCAGTTTTGTGAATTTGAAAAATTCTGGTACCAATGTCCACCTTTGGTTTCCCTTCCCATTTTAAAGAGACAGTCCATCCAATAAGGATATACCAGTGAGCTGATTTACCACCAGTTTATTAAGTATTTTGGGGAACTCTAAACACTTTGACATGGCACACTTTATAAGGGGCCAAAATTGGTTATCTCTGACTTTTAAGTAAAAGCTCCTATAGTCTGGTCTGAACTCAATGGTCTATGACACACTAGTGATCCAGTCACTGGTGGTGAATTGCCAGTGATCATATTGCGATAAAAGCCAAAAAAACTTGACCCCAAGGCATTGCTCTCTTGCTGGCAAAGGCAATTCGGCAGTGTTTCAGCAAGCAGGAGAGTGATTATCTCACTGTTTAGGCCAGTGAGGAAGTATTTTATTCCCTCTGTATAAATACTATCTCTGATAACAACTCCATCTCAAAGAATTTACAGTTCCCCAAAATACATAGGGAATTGAGTGATGCATAGGCCTATAAAATGGTTTTGTTAAATGCCTGGTGTTTTAATTAGGTAAAGAGAAGTTCATGAGTAAAGTGTTTTAACAATGTGATGGGTCATGGAGGTTGTCGAACTTCAGTGAGCAATGAAATCTTACACTAGAAATCCCATCTGCCAAATGGGCATAGCTTAGATGGGGGTCTATCTATGGACTGAATTTTTTATATTACAATTTGGAATTAGTGCGGTATGGGTAAGACTTGTGTTGCAGCAGACGGAGGGAGATTCCATGGTTTTGGGTGCAGAACTGGGAACTACGGCAGGTAGATGTCACCACTGTAATCCCCAAGAGATATACCGGCTATAGTCAGTTTTGGATGTACTGAACCTTTAAATAATTAAATATGAACTGACACAAGTAACATATAAAACCTTTCTAAGAAATAAAACTGAACAAATACATGTTGGGGCCATATTTGTAGTGCACTTTTCTTTTCGTTTTTAGTCATACTTAAAGCAGATCGTGCAAACTTGAAAAACTGCACAGTACATACACTTCATGAGAAATATCTCATCCTCCTCCCTGCTTATGAAATTCTTTGCCAAATTGCCATTTTACTAGATTGCACATGTACATTAAGAGACAATCAAGAGTCTGTGGAACAAGCTGGCAGTCTCAAGCAATGCAGTTATCTTTAGGGTTGTACTTGCATTATTCACAGCCCTTTAAAGAAAACCTGTCAGCCATTTTAAACTTCTAAACGTAAATGCCATGCCTTGGAGCAGGCACTGAGAGATGTTGGCCACCACCTTTTTAGCCACAAACTCTGTTATGTACTCTGTTTTTTTTTCTTTATAAAGGGATCAATTCCTTGATTGTTGGGCTAAGCAGCAGTCCCTGAAGAAAATCCTCACCTATCCAACGTCCCTCTCCTTAGGAGTAGCTGATAAAGGCTAAGTGAAACCAGGATCAGGGGGTCACAAACAAGTAAACAAGTGGGTTGCCCAGCTAATAAAGATAATATTGGGTACCTTGTGTTGCCTATTCCGAGTGACAGGAAGCATACTGTGAGTCCTGGCGATAAGGTTGTGCTAGGCTTATGTAGCCAATTTAAAGGGCTAAACTAACACCATACTAGAGCAGCTGCCTTGTCGATGGAGAGGTATCCAAAAATACAGAAAAAGTAGATACATACACGAACAGAAGAAATGGGAGTGAACACTGACACCTGCCACTAGCTAAATAAATGTAATGAACGTCTGGAGATCCATGAATAGAACAACCAAAGGAAAGAAAGAAACTTTATGACATGGTGAAATCCAAAGATCAGTTGCCTTTATTCCAAGTTTCATTACTGAACAATTAGATTAGCACTAAGCTTGAAAGAAAGACAACTAGTAGTAGAAGCAACAAAATTGATGACAAAAAGTCTCAGGAGAGATCTGACTAAGTCTAGTATTTATACAACAAAGCAATGGATAGATATTGTTTAGGTGGATGAAGAAGAAAGAGTTTGATGTTCACATAGGTACATTTGTGAGAAATCCCCTTGGGGATATCAGGCAACCTAAGGTGCAAAACAGTTGTGCTGGGAATATTTCTGCCCCTGTGAAGGATGGTCGCTCTTGATGCTTGTCAGGGTGGAGTTCAGATGATCCAGAGCTTGTCAGCTAGAGGGGCCCAATGTCTACTGGAGAGACGAGACAAGAATGCCCCAAAAAACGTTGGTTAGAGACAGCAGAAGAGCCAGGATGTAGCACATTCCAGGATGTAGCACATTCCAGGATGTAACACATGCTAGGAGATGCTACCACTCATCTTAAAGTGTCTCATCACACGCTCCTGATGAAGTGGTCAGCCTAGAGCCAAAAAAGGTGTTGAGACTGTATTAGTTGTGTATAGGTTTCATGGAACAAAAGTCTAAATTGAAGAAACACGGTTACTTCATTTCTTCCATCTGGGTGCCTCTGCTGTTTCACAACTACATTTTTTGCGGCATTATTGTCTCGTCTCTCCAGATAAGTAATACGTTGCTATATAAAACTCTAGCTCATATGTATCTTCCTTGCGGGTAAAGAAACGGAGGATTTGAATGCTTCCAAGCATATGAATGAACTTCCTCAACATGATGTTTACTAACTGTATCTTATCTTGAAAGCCAGCTTAATACGAGAGCTCAATTTATTTGCAACTTTGGGTCTATTTGGCAAATGCACTGCTTTCTTTGCCTGACTGATCACTGACTGACATGGCTAAGATGGATGATCGATTTAAAGCTCCTTTACTGGCATTCTGTTAACATTGAAGCAGAGACTACATTTTTCGGCATATCCTCATAGACTGATATAAGGGTTAAAGTTGATCCAGCCTCGGGACTATGCACATTTGGCAAATGAGCATTGCAATCAGACTTGTGTGTGAAAATGTGTTGTGTGGGGTAAGGTTGTTCAGAAACCTTTTATCAGTGACGGTTGTGTTGTTTTATAATTTTTTGTCAATTTAATTTTTGATGTTGGCAATATTATATTATAAATTTTCTACTCTGTTTTAGACTTCTTTGGGTTTTCTTATAATCGGTTTCTTGTTATTCTGAGCCAATATTAGGTCAGAGTTGCTTGAATTAGAAGCATTATTACATGCGTTTTGCTGCTTAGTATGGATGTTATACAAAAATAACCTTATAAAAAAACTCATTATCACGTGTGCAACATATATTCATTTATGTGAATACAGCATACTCAAAGTCCAAACCAAACAAAACGTTATCACAAAAAAAGTATAAGGACAAAATTTTCTGTGTTTAATATCGCAAATACACTGTGAACTCCTATAACAAAAATATTTAGTATGGATGTTGTCTCTGAATTCCTAAACATGAGGGAGACCTTGAATACTCCACTATCATCTGATGAGGTGCCATCCAGGCTGGAAAAAGGCTTGATCTCTAGAACAGTTGTACATTCCTTTATTACATGACTGATACTATTATCACTATACAGTATGAGAAGATCAGGCTGTCAACTTATTTAGGATCTATTAGATGGAATAATAATCCTACACTAATTAACTGTGGCCAGTTATGGAAAAGAGCTTAGTATAATAACACATTAACTTGTTCCTATGCAGCATCACGTCCTTGTCTCTAACTTATTTTAAAATAAAATAAACCACTTTATTTATGTATTTTACCATAATGACTGTAAGATGGATAATATGGGAAGGAATTTGGTATTGCTGAGAGCGATTTTTTGCGATAATAAAGTGTATATAGTGCCTAAACTGTTCTCTATGGGGTCTATTCACAAAGCTACCGAAGGATCTAGCCGTAGCTTCGGCTGCTCTTTTCAGCTAGCTTCGACCCCAGGACCCCTTGGGTTCAGGGCTGCTGTACGGGCTATTCACTATAGCCCGTACAGCCCCCGAAGTTGGCCGAGGGGCTCAGTCGAGCCGAAGGCATATGCTTCAGCTCGACTGAGCCCAGGGGAAATTTGAAGCTGGCCATTGGCCGGCCGATAGCCTGCTTCTTACAGCTATCGGCCGGCCACTTGCAGAGAGATCAGCATCCCTGGTTACCAGATATCATTAAACTGAGAACCTGTCGGGTTCTGTGTGTAATGACAGAAGGCGTCCCTGGTTACCTGGTAACAGCTTTTCTATTCTGCTGAGCATGTTTGGCCGACCCGAAGCCACCCGATGTACGGCTGATTACAGCCGATATACGGCTGAAATCAGCCGTACAAGCCTGAAGTGAATAGCCGAACAGTGTTCGGCTCACTTCACTTCGGGTCGGTTGTTCACTCGGCTGCCTATGGCAGCTTTGCGAATAGACCCCTTAGTTTTGGATAGAATATAGAAGGGTTAGGACGGCTTTCACATTTTTATTGATGATTGTGTCCCACTGGGGATATTCATCCTCACTCTTTGTGAGGTCTCCGGTACAGAAACTAATGGTAAATCTAAAATTTGTTGTCATCAGAAAAGGTGATGAGAGATGTTCTGGTGATAAGTGTCTAAGAGGGGATATCCCCTTACTTTGGAGAAACTTCCTCTTACGCCCTGCAACAGGAAATTAGGGTTTTTCTCCAAGTCCATGCAGACTGAAAAAAAATAACAAAACAAAAACTTGGCAGGGGTCTTAACTATTCCATACTCCCTCCAAATACAAAACACACACTTTGCTCATTACTCTGGCTATCCTAGACAGTTAGGTCCTGTAAAGCCTAACAGCATGGAATTGCAAAAGTAACTTCAGATCTGCTCATGTTTTAACACAACCACAGCATACTTCTTCTTTAGTGGGTAGAAGTCCAGACTGAACAGGAATATGGACTATTGTACAATATGCTGTAAACAAAAAAGACAAATGTAAATGTCTAATGCTTCTGTTCTCTTTGTATGTATTTCAGAAAAAGAACACTGCTCCTCAACAATTTGTTTGCAATATTAGCAGCATTATTGATGTCCTTAGCGAATCTAGCAGACATTCCTGAAATGGTCATCATCGGTCGCTTTATTATGGGAGTGGATGGAGGTAGTTCCATTCCATTTATTCTAGATTTCATGTGTTAATATGGCTAGCTGTGAGTTCATGTGGAGCCAGAGGAGATCTTGACTTCTCAACACCAGGTTTGAAAATTCTTTAGGCTATATTTATAAAAAGGTTAATGTGGCATAATGTGACAGTAATGCTGCTTTTTTGGGGGGGGCCCTCCTAGTTTTTCTAATGGTGATTTGCCCTGTAGTTGGGCCCAGGCACTCGCCAACCCACCAATGATGACAGACAGACTTGCACTACCTCAATCTTCTTTTTACCTTTTTTTATTGGCTCAGTTGTTCACAGGAGAGATGGCTGGGGTACAGGATGGCCAAACAAAGCAACAAAAATTACCCCTGCTCAGCAGTACCTTATATTATCTGTAACCTCTGCCACAGACTAATGCAGACTTGGTAGGCCAGATAGACAGCTACCTTTTAAATATCTTTGGTCCCTCTCACAGACCAGTTGTGTACCTTTAAGCCCAGACAGGTAATTTGTCCTTGGGGATCTGTCAGCCCAGATGAACAATTGACTTTTCTTCTGCTTCAGCTTCCTTCCACAGGCAAGGGGACTGGAAGGCATGAACTGGACTTTCCAGTGGCTATAACCCCCACAAACTGCAGGTCTCGGAAGCAGGGACCTCAGAACTTGCACCTTACCCAGGCAACATGCCTGAGAAATGCTTCTACAGGGTTTCTCCAAATATTTATAACCATATACATTATGTCCTTTATTATATTCTATTGTATCTTCTATCTTCGCTTTCCTGTAAACCCATGCTAATACTTTCATAACAGTAAGCCTTCAGCTTGCTAGCATGGTCAGGTAGAACCGTGACAGCTCCTGCAGCGGCATCGCATGTGGTGACACAAAGCAGCAGTTTGGATAATCCAGTACTTCCAGGTCAACTAGCCTATGTGTTTCATCCACATGATTGTTAAACTTTACCAGGGCAGAAAGAAGCCTCCATTGCAGGATTTAAATGGCAAGCTCCGTCCATTCAACATTAACCCCCTATGGGCTTCCACCGTTTTGTTTAATGTGGGCAAATTTAGAAATAAGTTATACCTTTTTATAATGCCTCCCTTGTATAACTTCAGCCCAAAATAATAATAGAATTAACACTCAAAATGAGCTTTGCTGAGACAAAGGACTCTCTTTCTTCTCCCTAATTCTTAGGCCCCATGCACACAGCAATTAAAATACAAGCTTCTAGTATGTGCTTGGAGCTCATTTCAAAATCCACCTGGAAACATATAATATTGTGCTATGGCTGACTGCACACAAGGGCTGTAGCTACCATGGGGCGAGTAAGGCACTCGCCTCAGGGGCAGCTGAGAGGGGGCGCAGCCAGACGAGCACAGGGTGCCATTGGTAACAGGGGTGCCAGGCTCGGCAGGGAAAAGAGGAGCGGCACAGGCTCCAGCTTCTCCTCGGATCCCTGCTGCTCTCCCCCACCTGTATGGGTAGAGAACTCTGTGTCCTCAATCTCTTTTTCTATTTCAAAAGGGAAATGTCAGGGGTCTATTTAGACCGCTGATATTTTCCCGAAGCCCCCCAACAGTGAAAAAACACATGCGCTCTGCCATCCTGGAGGTGGGGCGCATGACGTCACATACTGCACCCGATTGTTGGGGGGCACAATTTTCTGTTCTTGCCTCAGGAGTTAGCTACGGCTCTGCTGCACACCTAGACATTCAGCAGCATCTAGGTGCATTCAGTATACCTGAGTTCATACAAAAAGGAATTTTCTACATACTGGGACTGTTTTGCCTGATTTTAAGTGGCTAAACATGCCTACACAAATGTAAATGCAGCTAAACCCAGGAACATCTAAACACAGGAAAAAGTTATCTGGGAATCATAAAAAATTTGCATGGAGCCAGTGCGCATGGGGCCTTATTCTTCTGCACATTCACTAAACATTTGCACAAAAATGCTCCTACTATACATGAAACATTCACCACATATACACCAGCTTGAACTTGTACACAAATATGGTGAATGCTGTCGATAAATGTCATTGAATAATTTAATACGGTGAAAGAGTCTGAAGTTTTATAAATATATTCCCCTAGGACTACACAATTAGTCTAATAGATTACCTCATTGATTCTTAAGCCTGAAGAAAAAGCAGAATTGTTGGTTAAACAAAAGAAAATATTTCTTCAAGACATTAAAAACCAGCTCCAGTTCAGACTATTATTTTCACTTTGGCATGGCAATGTAAAGGATTAGCACCTTTGTTAAGCTTTTATTGCTGTCTTTGTTGGGGAAATTTTTGCTCACTTTCGGGTGTCAGACCAGGTAGTAAGGGTAAATTTAAACTGGGACATAGCAGTAAAATATTTAGGGATGGGTTGAAACTAGGGCCCCATAGCAAAATTCTGCATTATT